>NW_027397135.1:4044406-4238027 GCF_003265705.2 Callorhinus ursinus
AAAGAAAGAAAGAAAGAAGAAAGAAAGAAAGAAAGAAAGAAAGAAAGAAAGAAAGAAAGAAAGAAAGAAAGAAAGAAAGAAAGAAAGAAAGAAAGAAAGAAAAAAAAAAAATGGCCTCCAGGAACTGCAGTTCTCAGGCTTGGGGATTAAGCAGTTGTCTGTGGAGCTCTGAGCCAAGACCCTGAAGGCAGACAGGACAGGAAGCTCTGTGATGGGGGGACTGGGGAAGGAACTGACCTGGAATGAGGTCCTAGCCAGCACTTGGTGTGATCGACAAGTGAAGAGCCAGGGGCCACAGAGCAGCATTATCGACAGATAAACTACTTGAAGGAGGGCTTGGGTTCTCCTGGAAGGAGTGGGCTCTTCCTCCACGGGTCACCCTGTGGAGAAGTGAACCAGATGTGGGGCGGAGTGGCTGAGCTGAGGCATGCTTCTTCCCCCACACTGATGTTTCTCTCCATAGAGAGGAAGCTCCATCAGCGAGCCATCCGGCCCCGCTCAGGCCATCGCCCCCTGCCCTCAGAGAAGGGACACCTGACTGTCTCCAGCACAGCTGAGGGGGCAGTTCGGGGTCTGCACTCAATACTGGACACCCAGTGGGCTGCAGAGAGAAGCCACATTCTTCAAGGTCCACTGTATCAGTAAAAAGAGAAGGTATTTTGGCTTCCACCAGCTGATGCTTTTGTCTCATTCCTCAGATGGCTCAGAGCTTGGCCAAGAGCAGCCTACCACGTCGGGCTCTCTGAAACCAAACACCAGGAATGGGAAATGGGGACTGAAAAGTGAATCACAGAGAAAATGTTCTGGAATTAGATGGCGGGGATGGTTGTACAACTCTGTGAATAAACTTTAAAAAAAAAAAGCTCTGAACTGTACACTTTAAGATGGTAAATTTTATTTATCCATTCATCTGTCAATGGACATCTTGGAAAGAAGATGTGGTAGATATATACAATGGAATATTATGCAGCCATCAAAAAGAATGAGATCTTGCCATCTGCAACGACGTGGATGGAACTGGAGGGTGTTATGCTGAGTGAAATAAGTCAATCAGAGAAAGACATGTATCATATGATCTCACTGATATGAGGAATTCTTAATCTCAGGAAACAAACTGAGGGTTGCTGGAGCGGTGAGGTGTGGAAGGGATGGGGTGGCTGAGTGATAGACATTGGGGAGGGTATGTGCTATGGTGAGCCCTGTGAATTGTGTAAGACTGTTGTATCACAGATCTGTACTTCTGAAACAAATAATACATTTTATATATATATATATGTAAATTTTAAAGTAGGTGAATTTTATCTCAATAAAAATAAATACAGAAAACTTTTAAAAGTTTTACATGTGCATCATAAATGGGATAAGAGGAGGGGAAGCTCTCTCTAGGAGCTTCGTGGAGGTTGGGCCCGGGATCTGAGGCGAGACCCTTGGAGTTCTTCCCAGCCCGTGGAGCTGGGCCAGGGTACAAAGGGAGGAAACTCTTTGAGGGCCCCTTAACCAAGCCTTGGTAGGTGGGCTCTTTGCACGTCCATATTCAGCAATTGTTGGTTGTTAATCTTTGTGATATTTCCTTTATTTATCCATGAAATTTAATTAACATCTCATAGAAAATTCCAGTCTTACCCTTTCTGTTAGTCCAGTGAGTGGAGTCAAGTCTGTGCCCACAATGGAGACACAGCTATGAGGAGAGAACGGGGAGCAGTAAGCAGGAATCAGTCTTGAGACTTTGAGCAGCCCCTTGGAGGGGAGTAAGTCGTGTCTCAGGAGATGGCAGAACAGTGCTAGTACCAACCAGCAGGCGTCCCAGAAACACCAAGCAAGAAGACCCTGGGAAGGACTGAACTGTCTACTCTGTGTAGTCAAAGCAGTCATAGAGATTTGAGCCGCTGCTATGCTGTTAAGGGGCACAAAAAGGAAATATCCTCTCAATTTTTAGTCACATGCTGGTGACTAATTTGTATTTATAATTTAAATGTAAATTTAATTCACAGCATATTTTTTTTGAAATTTATGTTTTCTCATAATAGAGATTATATGGTAACTGATTCTCTATGTTATTAAACGGTCTTCTCTAACATAATTTAAATGCCCATATATTTTGCCATCATGGCGGATTACTATGATTTAGACAATGAACTTAGATGTATGATATGTAATTTTCATAGACAGATTTTTAGACATATCTTTGCACAATTCATGATTACTTCTTCAATTTACTATAAAAGCTTCCCAGTACCACTATATTCCTCTTCTTAAAATTGGTTCTCAGGGGATATCAAGGTAAAGCAAGGGACGGACTGAATGCTGTGTGTGTTCTCACTGAGAACTTCCATTCCCGTGTCTATCTTGCACACGACCTCATCTCTCTCTCTTAGGTTTGGACTCTGTAATAATAAGCCTTCCTTCTGTTGGGTCAAGTAAGTTTCTGGGTCACTTGTTTTTTGGTGTTTATTTGTTGTGACGATGAAATGATTATGATTTGGACGCATGATGTAGTCCCATAGGAGGAATTGCTGGATTCAAGTGAATAAAAATATGAATAGAGAGTATAGCATTATGCGCACACACACACATTTGGATGCTACCCTCCAAAAAGACTTCACCATTCTCAGTTTCTATATCCATTTCCTACATCTATTAGCAACAGGATCATTTTCCCAAACTTTTAGGTAAAAGGTAGCATTCCAATGCTTTTTTATTTGTAATTGTTTATAAGGTAGACTTTTTCAATGTATGTAAGCTATTTGTTTTTCTTCTTCCATAGATTGTCTTTCTCGTACTTTGTTTATTTTCCTATTTGGGTAATTGTGCCTTTCTTATTGATTTCTAAATAATTTTCTCTCATTGGTTTGCAAATATTTTTTATTTTTGAGGGTTAATATGATAAAATGTAATGATAGTTTTATAATTCCTGTCTCAGTGTGATACTTTAAAAAAAGTCATCTCTATCCCAAAATTATATTTGTATTGATCTGTTTTCTTTCATGTTTTATATATTCATTTTGCATTTGTATCTTTATTTTGTGGCTTATAGTCAAAATACAGAATCTGGGTAGTTTCTGGTCAGAATACAGAAATTGAATTAGTATTTTTCAAAATGCTTCACTAGTTGTCCCAATACCTGTATTCATTAAATATATCCTTTCTTCACTTATTTGAAATTCTACACTTATACATTAAATGCTAAAGTATATTTTAATCTTTGGTTTTATTTCTTTGATTTGATATTCTAGTATTATGTAGTTACTTATCCCTGTATATATGTTACAGTCTTGGTATGGCACGTTTTCCTCTCTGAATTTATTACTTAATATTTACTTTTGCTATTTATATGTATTTTTCAAGGTCAACTTTAAAACCATGTAGTCAATGGGCCTTTCCCCACACATAAAAGTCATCAGCTCCCTGATCTTTATCATCATCATCATCACCATCATCATCCTGGTGAGCATTTGACATTTCACTGAATTTGGATGATGAGAGGAGAATTTACATAGCTGTATTAGTCAGGGTTTTCCAGAAAACAGAACCATGGGATGTGTGTGTGTGTGTGTGTGTGTGTGTGTGTGTGTGTGTGTGTGTAGAGAGAGAGAGACAGAGATTTTAAGGAACTGGCTCTTGTGACTATGGGCTTGGCAAGTCTGCAATCTGCGGGACAGGCTGGTAGGCTGGAGAGCTAGGGAAGGCTTGATTTTGCATTCTCAAATCCAAAGGTTTTTCTAGAGCAGAATTCCTTCTCCCTTGGGCGTCCTCAGTGTTCTCTTAAGGTCTTCTTCAACTGTTTAGAAGAGGCCCCTCCACATCTTAGAGGTAATCTGCTTCACTCACAGTCTGCTGATTAAATGTTAATAACCTCTAAACAATGTTTTCATAGGAGCCTCTAGACTAGTCTTTGACCAAAAACCAGGCGCCGTGGCACAGGCAAGGTGACACATAAAGTTAATCATCACAATAGCCATAAGATTGTTTTCTCTTACTGAAATGCAGTATAATTAGGATTTATTTAAATCTTTTATATCCATCAATTCAGTTTTATAATTTTTTTTCCTATTGGCTTTGACAACTCCTCTAAAGTTTATTCCTCAGTCGTTAATAATTTTTGTCATCATTACAAGTGTGAGCTTTTTATTCTCTTAAAATTTTCCACAGGTTATTGCTTATAAGCCTTAAGTCAGAAGATGCAAACTGGTCATCTGTAAGCACGTTCCAGCCCACAGATGTGTTTGGGGGGGCCTGCACACTGGCAGCCTGACTACATGTAGTTTTGCTTTTATTATTTTACTTTGTTTTCTAATTTGAGTTAATTGGCCATATATCTTGTTTTAATCAGGGGATGGCAACAGGAATCCAGAGTTCCAGATTCTCTGATGAGGCAGACAATCTTGCAACCCTGGACCTCCATCCCATGCAGGGGCTGTTCTGGGTGGATGGAACACACAGGCTCCCGGGAAGCACAGCCCTCCTCTGGCTCTCTGCGCACAGAGGTTCGATGCCAGTTGCCACTTACAGTTTTACTTGTAATACTGTTTTCCTTATCCTAAAGTTCTGTAAAAATAAAGAGTTTCTTCTTTCTGTGTTTCTATCAAAATCTGGGAGAATAAAAGATGAAGAAGAATAGATGTTTGAAAGAAAATGAGAGACTAATTATGAAAGAGAAGCATGTGAAAGCCAATTTTATTAAGATGTCATTTTATAACTAACCAGAGTTTGTGAAGCAGGCTCCCAAGAAGCAAGGAGCCCGATGCGGGACCCGATCCCAGGACTCTGGGATCATGACCTGAGCCGAGGGCAGACGCTTAACCATCTGAGCCACCCAGGCACCCAAGTGATTTACATCGTAAATTGAAATAGAAAGACCAGACTTTTAATTTCAGAATTTGAATAGTTGTGCTATAGTAACGCGAAGTCCCATGTTAAATGGAAAAAAATGCCTACACATCAAAACATTTTCTAGATAATAAATTTATGTATCTATTCAGTGTACCAAAAATTGCATGACTCTAACAAACATTTACAAATATAAATCTAGTGGGAAATACCTGTTACTCTTTCTAGTGGAGGGTGATAGTTTTCTGCCAAATTCTATATGGACTACACTTTCCAGCCTCCTTTGTGGCGATGGTAGCCATGTGATTAGGTTAACACCCGTGCAATGAACAAAAGGGATACATATTAATCCTGTGTCACTGGTTGAGAAAAATGCTTGTCATGTTCTTCAGCACTTCTTGCAAATGGGTCCTCATTTCAATCATGCGGACAAGGTAAACAACTCAAGAAAGGCTGGAACAAGATGGAACCTGCAATGGAAACTGCATGAGGCGGAGCAGCCCAGCCAACCAGGGCTCCACTCTGAAACTATTAGACGGGAGAGAAATAAACTTCTCTTTTCTTTATGTTACTGTACTTTGTTACAGAAGCTTAAATTTTCCCTAAATACCTTCAGCATGTTAAAATATGGCTGAGAAGTTATAGAAAAAAATGGCATGGAATTTTGAGTCACTTGTGGCATTTTCTATCATAGTTGATAAGACAAATAATAATACCTCCCTGTTAGTTATTTTAATTTATGGTGGCAGTGTGAAATCTTATGCACCAAAAGAAAATTTGGACAGTGTCCATGAAAACATAAAATCAAATAATGACTTATTTTTGTGTGTTGAACTATGTAAAGAATTTTAATAAACATGACAAAATTGGTAAATCTACCTACAGATGATATTCCTTCCATGCCCGGGGTTATCACCCCATTTGTCAGGACATCTACGTCTAAGGTATTAACTTTTCATCTACTTGCTGCCTCAAATGAAGTAAATACTCACTTTGAATTAAAGAATTAGAAACAGAGTATCACATGGATGTGGGGTAATTAACACTGTAACCTGGATACACTCAGGTCGCTTGACCCTGGTGGGGGAGGTTCAATACTGTTCTCAATGGTTTGGATACACATTGCAGTAGTCTGTTGGTCTGCTCTTCTGCATGGAGGGTAGTAGCTTAGCAGGGGATTAGAAATGAATTGACTTGTTAGATCATTCAAGGAAAATACCCACCTCAGCTTACAAAGAAGACTCCAAGATTTGGCCTTTGCTTTGACAAACATTCCTACCTACTTTGAAAATATTCTATGAAAGAGCCTATAGATAGAGACCCAGTGATGATTTAGCACCCTCAGACATGGTGGACTTCAGCCTTAGCTTTCCTTCTTACATTGCAATCAGTTTCCAAAAATGAAAATATGTCAGCATGAACTATATTCCCTAATAGTGGGGTTAAAAACTGAATTCTAAAACAGGTTCTTAATAATAACTAATAAAATGTGCTTGCTATACAATGAGCATTGTTCTTAGAGCTATGCATATGTTCCGTGATTTAATCTTCCTTCTGGTATAGATGCTAAAATTGTCATCACTTTATAGATGATGCGCTGAGGCCCAGAAAGGTTGAAATATTGCCTCCAGGTCACAATTCCCAAGTGTTGGAGCCAGGATAGAATTCACACAGTCTGGCTGCCGAATCAATGCTCTTAACCTCTGAACCCTACAGTCTACACAGCCTACTGTGTGCCAACTTCTCATTTTGAGAAAAGGAACCAACAATGCTCACTTTATCTTTAGCAGAAAAGACTGGATGAAGAGCTACAAATGGAAGTTTTTGAGCTCAGAACATACTGTGACACATGTTTATATCATTCCATGAGAACTGTGCAAATATCCGGGGTATGATTGCACTAAATAGAAAAATCATCATACAAAGATTATGTTAAGTTAGGAATTTCCTAAATTTGTGAGCAGCTGTTTTCTCTTATGACATATGAAACCATATGAAACAAAATATTACTCCCAGTTAAAGGCTTCAGGGTTGAATTCTGTTCTGCACATGACAATGGAAACATAAAACTTGATATTGCTATCTTACTCTAAAATGTGTTATTTTTTTCAGGCTTAAATCAGTATCCCCAAGTGAGAAAAAATGGTAAAATGAGATTGTTTTGATTTATCAATTTATATTTTTTCCACTTCAAATTTAAAATATAATCTTCAGTATAGCAATTGTTTATATCACTTGTTTAAACCAAAATTCAATAAAATAAAAAATTTGTACTGCCTTCCTCACAATTTATTTCCTTTCACCCATTTTCATTCGGTGAAAATGCTGTATGCGTTTGAACTGTGACCCCAGATCGATGTCGTTTATTGATTAACTGGCAATCTTACTAAACTCTCCGTAGTTCTGGTATTTTTTTTCAATGAGGTTTTGGGGATTCCAGAGGAAATACGGTAAGAGCTAACAAATAGAGTATTACATCTTTCTTTCTCATATTTATAATTCCAATTTAGTTTTACAACTTACTTTAATACTAGCATATCCAGATCATTGTTCAGTAACAGTAAAACGAAAGATGATGATAGTAATGGCCTGTCATTCCCAGGTATTCTGCTTACATAGTGGGACACACAGGTCTTGAGTGTACAGTTCAATGATTTCGACAAATGTAAACCACATTTCTATCAAGATATAGAACATTAAGAGCATTTTAAGTTCTGCTGCCTGTCCCATTCAGTTGGAAGAGTGTCACAGGTTCTATCACCTTAGGACACCCCACATTGGCAGGGAAGTATCAACTTCATAAAATCCCTGCAGAGCTGGGGAAACCAGATGTGGCAACCAGACCAGGCCTTTGACATCCAGCATTCCACATCCCTCCCCCAAATTCCAGAGCTGGTGGACTTCCATTTCTTTGGATGAGTTTGTAGATGGCGTTGTGGTCCAAGAGTTGACTGGTGATCAATGGAGTTCTTGGGTTCACCTCCTCGCCTCCCCTAAACTGTCTGATAGGATGAGAACTAGAGTGTGTGTTTTGACCTTTCCTTTATGCACATTAATAGATAAGGTAGCTGATATTCCCAGGGAAACTTAAAGTCACAGGGCAAAAGAAGAAATGAGAGAACACAACTACTTAAAAAATATCAACAAGTACAAAAAACATACTGCAAAAAGAAGTATTATTAGATCAGATGAGCAATGAATTTAAAGTAAGCACAACAATACCTCCAAGGCATCAGGGGGGTTATTATTTATATGAAGCAGGAAGAAGTCATTGAAAAGAAGCAGATGAAATATAAAATAGAAAAAATACAGGAGTTGAAATAATTAACACAATTCAACCCCTGTCAAAAATTTGGTTTCACAGTTTTATAAAGAACTTGATTTGTTCTAAATGTCCACTGAAGAATAAGATCTATGAATAACTGAGTAACTTTGAGAAGGGGAATTTCTCTCCTTTCAGTGAGGGCCTACCACCAAGCCATACTAATAACAGTATAAGATTGGCATGAAAATACATAGAATAGAATTGGGAATTTAGATCCATGTGTAAATAGAAATTAGTGCATAATGAAGAAGAAAATTATTTCAAGGAGCAAGGAAAGTGATCCGTATCCAAAGAAAAATACAACTGGATCCTTACCTAAAATGGTATGCAAATGTAGTCTCTAGATAGATTAAAGACCTAAAGATAAAAGATAAAGCTGAAATGTTAATAGAAGTTGTTTAAAAAAAAAAAACTTCATGATCTACAGAGAGTAAAAGAGGGTTTCTTTCATACCACAAATTAGCACTTTACTTAAACTTAGAAATGTACATCATTAGCCAGAATTTTGGAATAGGTTCAAGGCTTTTTCTTTGTGTATACTTCTGCTGAATGGAGTTCTATATGCTTTCCTAAATAACTCATAATTTTTATATTGTCAAAAATTAGATAAGCAACTAGAGAAATCTGATATGGATGCTCTTTATTTTTTGCTTTTTTGCTTTTTTTGAGATATAACTCATGAGGTAAAGTGCAAAAATCATAAGTATACAGTTTGATGATTTTTTGCACTTATGTGCAACTATATACCACCACAAAGGTCAGCATATAGTTTGCCTCACCCCAGAAAATGCCCTCCTGCTTTTTCCCAGGGAAAAAAAAATCCTGACCACTATTCTGACATCTAACACCACAGGCTGATTTTTACTATTTTTGTACAGTATAGAGTTCTAATGCTATAATATATACTCTTGCGTGTCTGGTTTCTTTTGCTTAACAAAATGTTTAAGATTTTCACCTATGTTGTTGTGTGCATCAGGGTTTATTCTCTTGTATAGTATCTCATTGCACGAATATCACATGATGAGTTTATACTTTTCCCCAGCTGACATGGTAACTCTTTTTTTCCACTTTTGGGCTATAATGAAGGAAGTTCCTATGGCTATTCTTACACATCCTTTTTGGTGGACACATATGTTTCTCTTGGGTTTCTATCTAGGGGTGGAATTGCAGGCCATAAAGTAGGCATGTGTGTAGTATTATATAGTGCCATACAGTTTTCCAAAGTGTTTGAACAAAGTTACACCTTCCCCAACCATGCAGTTGCTCTGTGTCCTCAGTGACACTTGGTATTTTCACTCCTTTTAATTTCAGATATTCTGGTGGGCAGATAGTGGTAATACATTGTAATTTTAATTTGCATTTCTTTAATGGCTAATGAGGTTGAGCATCTTTTAATATGCTTATTAGATATTTAAATATCCACTGTTTTGAGTTGCCTATCCAGGCTTTTCTCCATTTTTAATAAACAGCTATTTATTTTTTTGATGACAGAAATTCTTTATATAATCTGAACATGAGTTCTTCTCTTAGTCTGTGACTCACCTATTCACACATTATTTCGAATTTAAAAATTCAATTTTTTTAAAATTAAAAATTGAAAATTAAAATTTTAATTATTAAAATTAAATTAAAAATTAATTCTAATATAATTAACATACAGTGTTAGATTAGTTTCAGGTGTACAGTATGGTGATCCAACAATGCTATATGCTACTCAGCTCATCACGATAAGTGTACTCTTAATCCCTTTCACCTACTTCACCCATCCTCCACCCACCTCCCCTCTGGTAACCATGTTTGTTCTCTATATTTAAAAGTCTGGTTTTTGGTTTGTCTCTTTTTTTCTTTGCTCACTTGTTTTGTTTCTTAAATTCCACATATAAAGGAGATCATATGGTATTTATCTTCCTTCACTTCAACTCCACTTGACTTATTCCACTTAGCATTATACCCTCTAGCTCCAGCCATGTTGTTGCAAAAGGCAAGATTCCATTCTTTTTTATGACTGAGTAATATTCCAGTGTGTGTGTGTGTGTGTGTGTGTGTGTGTGTGTGTGTGTGTGTATACCACTTCTTCTTTATCCATTCATAAGTTGATGGACACGGGTTGCTTCCATAATTTGGCTATCCATTATTATGCTGCAATAAATATAGAAGTGCAAAAATCTTTTTGAATTAGTGTTTTCATATTCTTTGAGTAAATACCCAGTAGTGGAATTACTAGATCCTATTGTAATTCTATTTTTAATTTTTTGAGGCACCTCCATACTGTTTTCCCCAGTGGCTGCACCAAGTTTCATTCTCATGAACAGTACATGAGGACTTCTTTTTCTCCAGAGCCTCACCAACACTTGTTTCTTGTGTTTTTGATTTTAGGCATTCTAACAGGTGTGAGGTGACATTTTATTGTGGGTTTGATTTATTTCTCTGATTATGGGTGATGCTGAGCATCTTTTCATGTGTCTGCTGGCTATCTGTGTGTCTATTCACGTCTTCTCATTTCAATCTGATTCCTTGGGTATTTTTGGCATTGAGTTGTATATGTTCTTTATATATTTTGGATACTAATCCTTTATCAGATATGTCATTTGCAAATATCTTCTCCTATTCAGTAGGTTGTCTTTTAGTTTTGTTGATTGTTTCCTTTGCTCTACAGAAGCTTTTTGTTTTGATGTAGTCCCAATAGTTTATTTTTGCTTTTGTTTCCCTTGCCTCAGGAAACGTATCTAGAAAAATGTTGCTACAGTTGATGTCAGAGAAATTACTGTTTGTGCTCCCTCGTAGGATTTTTATGGTTTCAGGTCTCACGTTTATTCGCTTAATGCATTTTGAATTTATTTTTGTGCATGGTATAAGAAAGTGGTCAAGTTTCATTCTTTTGCATGTAGCTGTCCAGTTTTCCCAGCACCATTTTTTGAAGAGACTATCATTTTCCCATTGCATATTCTGTTGCCTCCTTTGTCAAATACTAACTGACTATATATCTGTGGATTTATTTTTGGGCTCTCTATTCTGTTCCATTGATCTATGTGTTTATCTTTGTGCCAATGCCATACTGTTCTGATTACTACAGCTTATAGTATATCTTGAAATGTGGCATTATAATACCTCCAGTTTTGTTCTTTTTGAAGATTGCTTTAGCTATTCTGGATCTTTTGTGATTCCATACAAATTTTGGGATTGTTTGTTCTAGTTCTGTGAATGCTCTTAATATTTTGATAAGGATTGCATTAAATCTATAGATTGCTTTGGGTAGTATATACATTTTAACAATATTTGTTTTCCCAATCCATAAGCATGGAATATTTTTCTATATATTTGTGTCACTTTCAATTTCTTTCATCAGTGTTTTATAGTTTTCAGAGTACAAGCCTTTCACTTCTTTGGTTAAATTTATTCCTAGGTATTTTATTCTTTTTGGTGCAATTGTAAATCAAATTGTTTTCTTAATTTCTCTTTCTGCCACTTTCTTATTAGTGGATAGAAGGGCAGTGGGTTTTTGTATATTGATTTTGTATCCTGTAACCTTATTGAATGCATTTATCAGTTCTTTTTTTAAAAAAGATTTTATTTATTTATTTGTCAGAGAAAGAGAACACAAGCAGGGGGAGTGGCAGGCAGAGAAGGCAGAGGGAGAAGCAGGCTCCCTGCTGAGCAAGGAGCCCAACGCAGGACTCAATCCCAGAACCCTGGGATTATGACCTGAGCCGAAGGCAGACACTTAATCTACTGAGCCACCCAGGCATCCTGATTTTTTCAGTTCTAGTAGTTTTTTGGTGGAGTCTTTAGGGTTTTCTATAGAAAGTATCATGTTATCTGCAAACAGTGAAAATTTTATTTCCTCCTTACCAATTTGGATGCCTTTTCTTTATTTTTTTTGTCCAATTGTTGTGACTGGGACTTTCAGTACTATGTTGAGTAAAAGTGGAAGTAGACATCCTTATCTTGTTCCTCATGTTAGGCGAGAAGCTCTCAGTTTTTCACCTGCTTATTCACATTCTTAATGACATCTTTTGATAAACATAGTTCATAATTAAACTAAAGTCAAAATTACTATTTTTTCTTTTATGTTTAGTTTTTGTGGGATTTTATTTATGATATCTTTGCTACCCCCAAAGTCATGAAGATATTACTCTACATTTTTTTCAAGAAGATCTGGGTCTATGATACACCATGAATTAATTTTTTAGTATGGTGTGAGGTAGGGAATTAAGGATCATTGTCTTTTTTATGTATGATCTTATTTGCTACTCTTAGAAAAATCTCATTTTTGACCGCATTCTGGCTTAGAGGTAGAAGCTCTCAGAGGGGACAGCCTCTGTGTCTTGGCAATCTGTTCCTGGCATTTTTCTTTGGCCTCCTTCTTTCTCTTGACCAAAAGTTTAGCATATTCTGCAGTCTCTTCCTTATTTTTCTTAGTACACTGTTTTTTTAGAGCAATATGCCAATGCTTATGTGCATGTGCATTTTTGTGCATGGTATAAGAAAGTGGTCAAGTTTCATTCTTTTGCATGTAGCTGTCCAGTTTTCCCAGCACCATTTTTTGAAGAGACTATCATTTTCCCATTGCATATGTGGAGTAACAAGATGCTGAATCTTGGGTTCTAGGTCTTGGTTCTAGGTCTCTTATCTTCTTTGTTTAGGGGCTTTCTCACAACATAGTGATAGACATCGTCTTCCTTAGAGAGATGAGAAAGTTTGCAGATTCTGCTAGTGCTAGAATATGGCACTGGTGATGGGATGTCACTGCTGTGATTACATTATGTTATATAAGATTCCATCTTGCTATCAGATTTACTATTGTTCTCTTGCTGAACTTAAAGAAGCAAACTACCATCTTGTCAACTGCCTGCAAAAAGGGCCACATGGCAAGGAACTGCAGGCAGTCTCTAGAAGCTGAGCACGACTTCTAGCAGACAGCCAACAAAGAAGCTCACACTTCTACAGCCACAAGGACATGAATTCTGCTAACAAATTGAGTGAGTTTGGGAGTGAATTCTTCTCCAGTCAAGTCTCAGATGAGAATCTGTCCATCAACACTTTGCAACATGGTGAGACCCTTAGACAAAGATCCTAGTTAAGCTGTGCCTGAACTTCTGATCCACAGAAACTGTGAAATAATAAGTGTTTTAAGTAAAAAAAAAAAAGTGACAATTTTGTACACAGCAACAGTTAACTATTCCACCTTTTTTTTTTATGTATTCTTTGCCTTTTTAGCACTGTTCTGTAGTGTTCAGTGTAGAGGTCTTCCATACCTTTCAATAAATTTGTTTCTAGATATTTTATATTTTTGATGCTGTTATAAATGATATTTTATTTTCTAATTGTTTATTACTGTTGTTTATAGCATATAGAAATAATATTTTTATGCGACCTTGTATTCAGAAATTCTGTTAAATTCACTTATTGATTATAAGAGTCCATTTGTAGACTCCTTTGAATTAGCTAGCAATCATGTTATCCGAGAATAAAAACTATTGTGCAACTTCCCAATCTTTATGTATTTTGTTTTTCCTCATTTATTGAACTGAGAAGAACTGCTAATACAGTGTCAAATATGAGAGGTAATATTGGACACATTTGTTCCATTCCTGAAATCAGGTAGAACGTATTCCAACTTTACCATTGTCTATATCATTATCTGTAATTTTTACATGTATTCTATATTGAAATTAGAAAGTTCTTTTCTATTCTTCGTTTGCTGAGAGTTTTATGATAATCAGTGTTGAATTTTATGAACTGCTTGGGCTCCATTTTCCTGTGCCATGGTTTGAAAAATGCAGTGGGAGAAAAAGTTGAGTGAGTGTGAAGCTCACCTCATGTGCCTCTCATTTCTTAAGGACTATAACCCTGTGTTGGTTGTTGTCCAACACCTGTGAATAGTTGTTTTATTTTTTACAGCTTATACAGTATATGATAGCAGTCCACTCAAGACAGGTGTCTGAAATAGGCCTTCTTAGACACAATGCCAAAAGCATAAACAATAGGGAAAATGTGGTATATTTTATTACATAAAATTTAAGGGTTTATATTAAAAAAGAGGATATTTAGGGAGTAGGAATGAAAATGGGGGATGGAGGGGGTGGATAAATAAATAAATGGGTAAAACAAGAGAGGGCCTTTGCTTGGACAACCATGTGAGTGTGCAATGAATTCACCCCTTTGCACATACTGTCCAACCACACATAAAAGGCAATCTCTGCTGGAATATAGAAAGATGACTATAAAAGATGAGATGACCCTAATAATTTAGAAGGATACTAAATTAGCATTCAGCTTGCTTCACCAAGTGGCTCCTGAGGGTTAGCAAGGAATGGTCACCCGCAGTTTGGTTGAATCTTTCTCTAGGTCTTCAAATAAGTAAATAAATAAAGATAAGAGAGATGGGGAAAGAAGCAGTAGAGGAGAAGGAATGTTGGTCAACTCCCAAATCAGCATCTTGGAGGTAGAAAAATGATGGTACCATTTCCTTTTTGGTATAAGCCCTAAAGCTTTGCTTACCAGAGTACTTGGTGAGGGAGATGCAAAGTATCTCCTCTCTTCGCTTAGATGGGTTTGGTTTCATTAAGCGAAACCAAGATATTCCATATGATAAGCCTTGTCTTTTTTTTTTTTTCCCAATCCTGTGTCATCCGCCACATAATTAGTGTCATTTTCTCTCAGAATCTAGTATAAGGTCAACTGCCCATCTCAGTTTTCAATTTCATTTTGTTTTAAACCTTTCCTATGTCCTCCTGGGTATTTTAGGGAGACATCAAGGGAGAATACACTGGAAGCTGCTTGTCAGTTGCCCTATTCTAACAGATGCCTCATTGAAATAATTTATTATGTTTCAAAGAATTTAATTTTTGACATTGTTCCAAACTCTTGAGTCATATTTCCTTCCAAGCCTCATAGCATAGAATCATTTATACCTTTTCCTTTAAAATGTCTCTGAAATTTAAAGTATAATAAAGCAAACTTTTAAAAGTGATGGGATTTGAGTCACTAAACAATAAATAATATAAAATATGTAAAAATAGCTCTATTTTTATATGATAGAGCTATTTTTTCATATAACATGAAAATATTCTCCACCCCTCCTCAGAGTCGGAAATGACAACCAGATACTATTTCTTACCATCAGACTGGTAAAAATCAGTGAGTCATAACACCTACTCATTTCATCCGCTACAGATGGAAATGTACAGTTTCAGCACATTTTAAAAAGCAATTTATCAACATCTCTTAAAATTGAAAATAGAGGTACTCTTGATTCAGCATCTCTTAAAATCGAAAATAGAGGTACTCTTGATTTGACTGCTGGGAATCTATCCCACAGAAATGTAAACATATTGGAACAATATGGAAAACAATTGGAAACAATAGGAGATGAAGATGCTGATTACAGATCTGTTCTTAAGGATAAAAATCTTGGAAGTAGCATGAACTAACGAAGGGAAGGGTTGAAGAAGCTTTGGAATACCAGTGAGATAGAATGTGATGCAACTGATAAAAGAATAAGTTAGAGATTTTTTTAGCTTACTGGGAGGAGCTGAGTGGGGGGTGGGAATGGGCAGATCATTCTCTCTCCAAACTGGAAGGCACTAGAAAGTTGCAAATGGAAAAAGTAGAGCAAAAGGGGTCTGAAATTTATTCCCTAATCAATTGTTTATGTATTTATCATGCCTTGAGACTAGGGTGGGAATTTAGTTAGAGCAAAGGAGAAAACAAAGGAGAAAAGATGATTCTAATTTCAAATACACTGATTAATCTTAACTGCGAACAGTGTTTGGGCGGGCAACTCCAGCAGGAACTGACGAGTGGAAGAAGAAGCTCATTGTGTGTTGTAAGCATGTTCATTCCTGTGGGGCTGAGGCTGGACCTGGCTGAGAATCTGCTGCTCAAAAGGGGGTGTTGGTGGGGGGGAGCACAGGTGTGAAATGCAAGGAAATCAAGGTGTTGATATTTTGTATTTTACTTACATAGCTTTGAGCTGAGCCTGGTCTTCATAACTTCACAGGCCTACAGAGCATTGGGGATCAGATATCTTTACAACATAGAGATGCTTTTGTTTTGGGGTCTCAAGAAAGAAAATTCTTAAATACCCCTCCCCACCCCCACGAGAAAGACGGAGCCACTGCCACAAAGAGGGTCATTTAATCCATTCAGCTCCTGGCCTCCCTGCTGACTGCCATCAGCCACAACACTTGGGCTCAGATACAAACGTGACTAGTAATTAAAATATCTTTCCCAGGAAAGGGTCTCCACGTCATTGTTGTTGTTGTTACTGCATTTGTTTATTTGTTTAAGCTGTAGTAGCAGTATAAAATAAGGACAACCTGGGTCTGTGTAATGGATCAAGGTCTCTTATGCTCTGTAATGAAGTTAACCCTAAAGGATTGCTATAAAGATAAAATGAAATCATTCATGTGAAATCTTGTGTAAACGCTAAAGAATAAGCAAATAGAAGGCGTTAGTATGAAATATTATTAGTTTTAACCTTAAAGAAATATTAGGTCAGTGAGAGAAAAAAAATCAGAGAATGAATCAATCTTTTAAACACTCAGATTATTACAAGTTTTGGGCGTTTTCCAACTGAACCTATTCATTTAGTATATTTTGGATAAATAATGACCCTGAGTTCTGAGTGAGCAGAAGAGACTTAGAGAACACTATGCATATGTGTATATTATACTTGTGGAAGTAAATATTTGCTCATTTAATCCCCAGGGTGGGAGTTGTCTTCTTACCCCCACATTCCAAAGTAAAGGGCTGATCACCTAAGCATAACCTGGGAAGGGAGATGGCCAATAACCAATTTTGTGACCCTTAGCTCAATACCCTTCTGATGTTTATAAAACTTTGAAGTTAATGTTTCTCCCTCTGCCTGCCTCTCTCTCTCTCTCTGACAAATAAATAAAATCTTTAAAAGAAGAAAAAAAAGTTTGAGGCTGGAAATTTCAGAGTGGATTTCTGTACAGAGAGTTTTTACGGGTGCTGTGATTTCTGCCCCCACCATGGAGAGAGCTGCTTCCCCTAACCTCAAGCCTAGTGAGAGAAGCTACAAGAAATCCCCTGGAGAGAATGCAGGGTTGCATCCAGCAGTGTAGGATAGTAGAAGGCAGTGGCTGGGAAACAGCCAAGGCCCATCTACCAAAAGCACAATTTTCCTGTAATGAGATGCAGGCCAGGTGTGCATGAGGGAAAGAGCCAGCCTGGCACCTTTGTAAAGGACTGACTCCATCTCAGGAGAGTGATGGGACTTCAAAAGAGAGGGTCTGAGTGGGTGTGGGCAGTGGAGAGCCCAGAGGCCATGGCCATGTCAGTGACCTGCACCATTGAGGCGTATTCTTGGGGAGCCACTTTCAACATGCAGCATGGCCAGAAGCTAACACCAAGCTGGTGCCATTTAAATACAGGTGAGACATCACATGGGATCTTAGGTAGGAAGTGCAGCAGGGCCCATGAAGGATTAGATTCAGGGACTAAAGAGTCACCGGTAATCCAGGTGCTCAGGCAGGCCTCTCCCTTCCCCCACTCTCCTGCCCTCTCTTTGTCTCTTGCCTCCTTTCTCTACCTTCTAGGACACTTTTAAATATATTTGAACCTCTGCTTCATCTTTCCTTCTTTCCAGTTTCCACTATGAATGGTGCAAAGACTCAAACACAGCTCTGGTTTATAGGTTTCCTTACCTCTGGAGGGGACCCCAAATGGATAGCACAAATAAGGTCCCAATTCCAAATCCCTGGGAGAGAGACTTTGATCAGCCCAGTTAGAGTCAGATTTCTATACCCATAGTTCCCTCAACGAGGGCCAGTGCTGTAGGGTCATATGGTACAAATATGGCTGCCAAGGGGTCACCCATCTGGATGTAGGCGCATTCTCAGGCCAAGGGGCATGGCCTGAGAAGATATCCCAATAGTTCTCTATTAAATATACACTCCAAAACTCTGAATACATAAATGTAAACAAAATGTAGTCCATGTAGAAAATACTGAAAGAGGAAACCAAAATTCAAAGAGAACAACAACAAAAAAAAGATCACACTTATCAAATAGGCCATTCAACATATATGAACTAGACTCACAGTTAAAACGCAGAAGCTCTTAGATGAATTTATAGAGAAATAAGATAAAATCTAACTCCATGCTATTTACAGATGTCATTAATGGCTTGAAACATGTAAAGTATGTAAAACTGTGTGGTTTCAAATGATGTTAACAAAATTAGTCACTTCGGAAGTTTCTAGAGCACCACTCATTATTCTGAATAACTGGTAAATAAAGGGTCAACCATTAATCCTCTCTTGGGGGCACACATTATATTTCAGAGTATGTTTGTAGTAGAATTCCAGCTAGTAAAAGCAGGATTGATAGAGTTAGATAATCATTTTGCAGCCCCTCATGAAAAACTGGCCTTTGGTGACCATCAAAACTGCATGCTAAAACCCTTAGGCAGAGGTGGGTAGGGAATGTTGTGATGGTTGGACCAGGCTGACCACCTGAAACCCATAGACTCATCCCTGTCATCTAATATCACTCACAATGAGATGCCTATGATGTATTCCTAGCCAAAAAAATTGAACCAGCATCCAATCAAACCTCTTTATCCACTTACCAGCTTAAAGAAAATACAGGGAGTAGAGGAACATGTTAAGTGATACCATACAGAAGCAACCAACCAAATCTAGACTGTAGGGGTGGCAACAAGAGAAATGACCTGGTTACTTAACAAGCACATGACATAAAAAAAAGTGGGGGGGAAGGGCAGACTGTTAGAGATGAAAGAAGCCTTAGGGACTCATCAGTCAAATGCAGTACATGGAACTTATTTGGGTCCAGATTTAAATAAACTAATCGTATGATGTTATTTTTCAGACAATCAGGGGAATGTAAGCCCAAACTGAGCATTAAATAATTAGAGGAAGAACTGCTCATTTTGTCAAGTGAATCATTGTACATTGTTGTCTTTTTAAAAATCTTAAAAGGACACAAAGCATTTATGGTCAAAGTGATATGAAATACGAGATTTGCTTTAACATACCCTAGATATCCTTCCAAAAAAGTGTGCAGGTAAAAGATAAAACAAGATTGTTAAAATACCTGTAATTGCTTAACCTAATTGATTATGGCTTATGTGTATATTCTCTCTACTTTTGAATGTTCTGAAAATCTCTAAAATACTTCCAAAACTTATAAAGCATTGTGTAAGCAAAAGAAAACATTAATTGTAATAAATTCATTTGTTTAATTTTTGTTCTGGTAGGGGAAGTATCTTTAATCCCCCTTCTCTCTCTGAGAACGGCTTTAGGTTTCTGGACTTCTCCTTCTGGATACCTTGACTTCTCACCCAATGTACATATAAGACACCTTAGCTTTAAATCACCCTTTAAACATCCAACCAGGCTATTGACAGTCACATCCTTAAAATTGGCTCAAGGATAAAGTTCGCAGGAAAATTAAGGACTAAATCCAACAACAATGAAAGCATTTCTCTGTTCACTGCAATGGCTTCAATGACTGTGAATTTTTCCATTTCTGGAAATGACATCAGTAAGAGCCCTAGAGCCAAGTAGCTAAAAGCAGGGGTTCTGGATCCAGAGTGACTGTCGTCTCTTGCTCTGGCTCTGTCGCTGACAAATAAGTTACCGAACCTTCTGAGTCACTGTGTAAAGGTAGAGAATCATAGTGCCTAATGCATAAGGTGATTGTGAAAGCACATTTAGCTTAGGTACTGACACAGACAGAAAGAGAACAATGCATTAGGACACATGCTAATATAATATAAGTAATGTAATATTTATTTTATATTAGTATAATATTTACTAATTTATAGTGTTTCTGGATTCATTTTTTTATACTGCTTCCAAACTCATCTCTTCCTTTATGATCCAGTTATTTTTCTGTTTGAAAGTCAAGTTTCTAAATAAAGTTAATTTCTTTGTAACAGGAAGCTACCACCTTAAACCAATTCATCATCCAATACTTCTAACTCAAGAAAACATAATGGAAGCACAATTATTAATTAATTTAAAATCAAGCTTTTATTTTGGATAATTTTAGATTTGCGGAAAAGTTGCAAAGATAGTACCAAGAGTTCCAACATATCCCTCAGCAACTTGTATTTTTAAAACTCAATTGTGAGTTGTTAAACAATAGTTACTGGACTATTTTGAGAGAAAGAAAGTTGAATCTCAAATTAAAGCTAATAAAACTATTCTCTTCATGAATTTAATTCATTTTCTCCTCCCTAGATTGTTATCTGGAACACAGCCTGACCCACAGTGAGTATGCAGTAAATTTATGCATGCTTGAAGACATTGTTGAAATTATCAATAGCTTTTTGTAATTCTTCACTGTGGCATGTTTCTTTGGTGACAGAGGTTTCTTGCTTCTGGTTCAGAAAAAATGGCAGATGCAGGAGAGCTAAAACCTCAGGGATGATGAATAAAGTACAAGTGTATAATTTAGGGTAATGGTTCTCAAAGTGGCCTAGGGACCCTTAAGGACTCATTTTAGGCATCTGTGAGGTTAAAACTTCTCTCATAACACTATTTGTGAGATTGCTGGTGAGTTTAATGAACATGGTTTTTTTTTTATATTGTACAATAAAATGTATCAACATTTAGAAGATCTGCAAAACTCAGTGAAGCAATATTTTAAATAAAATCATGCATATAGGACACAACCCACTTGTAAGATAGACCAAATATACTTTACTGTTACAGACTATAGGAACCAAGTTCATCATCATGGTTCCGGATTCCACACTGCAGCCAATCCTTAAGAAATCAACACTGAATTTAGGGAGGGTATTAAAGAGTATCTACAATTGTCTGCAAAGGCTACTAGAATATTCCTCCCTCTTCCAACTGCTTATCTGTGTGAGGTTGAATTTTCTTCATATACCTCAACCAAAACAATACACCACAATGGATTGAATACAAAAACAGAAATGAGAATCCTGCTGTTTTCCACTAGGCCAGACATTAAAGAGATTTGCAAAAATGTAAAGCAATGCCACTCTTTCCCACAAATATGTTTCTTTTGGAGAACTTTTTTTAATAAAAATACATTATTTATCTTAACATTTAGTGGAATGATTATTGGTATTTTTAAACGAATTATTAAATGAGGATTTAATTTTTTATTTTAATCTTAAAGTACAGTAAAATACATTTATTTAAATTTACTTAAATATAGTAACTATTAGTAATATAATCCACCTAAATAAAATTCTTTGGAGTTATCAATACATTTACAAGTGAAAAAGCTTCCTGTAACCAAAAAGTTTGAGAGCCACTTTAAGTGTGTCTAAAGCAGAGAAAGGCTGACCACCAGGACAATGAAGACATGGGCAACACAGCAGCCCTGGGAAGCTAGTGACCTAGTAGGACTATGGGTTTGGGTTTAATGACCATATGGAGTTTCTGTTCCTTGTTCCCACATATAAGGGAGTTGGATGGGAGGTCCTTGGATGAAGCTAAGACTTTAGAAGATCTACAATTTTGGAGAAAGGAGAAAAATAAACTCTATAGGATTGTGAGATGACAAGGAAGCTCAATCATGCCATGAATTTGACATGGAAAAACAAATTCCTATGAGAAATTGAATCCCTGGGCCTATACCTGAATTGCAATCCTGAGCGTCAAGAGGTGAAAAATCATAAACAAGGCATTAATATAAATAAGATTTGGTTCAGAGTGGTTGGTACTTACAGGGCACCTAGGAGAAGCAAATGCAGAACCTTTTCAGTGAAGTTCTTTAATAACAGTCTCCCATGAGATCCAAAATGGCCTTGCAAACCAAATTTTGGTAAACTGAATGTTTATAAAAGATTCCCCTTCTTTTTCTAACACCTGTGATGGGAAGGGAATTTCCTTAACTTGATAGAAAGTTTTAAAAAACGAACACCTACAACAAGTACACATAAATATGCAACCTTAGAAGCAATTCCCTAAATATCAGGAAAAGGGTAAGGTTACCTGGTATCTTGGGTTCTTCTTCATTGAACTGGTGTCCCAAGGACCAATTAAAATAAAAGAGGAAAGACACAAGGTTGCCTTTTCTCACAGACAAATTATTTGAAGTAATAAGGCAGTTCATCAGTGTTCTAGATACAAGATCTACATGCAAAAACAACTATATGCTTATATGTCAGTGACAAATAATTACAAATGCTAATAAAAATATAATTAACATTGCAACAAAAACTATAAGGTAACGAGGAACAAAAGAAAATTTTGAAAAAAAAAGGAAACCTAAATAAATGGAGAGCTATGTCATGTTTTATTTTCAGAAAAGGAAAGACTCAATGGAAATTCTCCCCAAATAAATATATAAATTTGGTGTAATTCCAGATAATG
The DNA here is from genome assembly GCF_003265705.2 of Callorhinus ursinus. Classification (NCBI taxonomy): domain Eukaryota; kingdom Metazoa; phylum Chordata; class Mammalia; order Carnivora; family Otariidae; genus Callorhinus; species Callorhinus ursinus. The sequence continues at coordinate 4,066,906 of NW_027397135.1, forward strand.
TTCTAACACAGTTTTTCACTTTACAAGTTGATGTTGAAATTCACGTAAATATTACATGGTCAAATATTTTCGGACAGTTTTGAACAAGAGTAAAAATAAAGAGGGGCACATCTTATAGATATGAAAACTTATAAAGAAATGGTAAGACACTGTTGTATCAGTCAGTAGACCAATAGGCCAATGGAATTAGATAAAGAGCCCAGAGAAAACACACATATGCATGTTTGAGAAGTATATGCAAGAGGTGGTGTTATAAACCAGCAAGGGAAAAAAATCAACTAACCCATAAAATATTGGGCTTTTTACTGAAATAAAAATAAAATCAGATTCTTCCTCATTCCATAACCAAATCTAAATTGAGTAAAACAATAAAACTTTAAAAAATAAAGTATAGGAGAATATTTTAATGATATTGGAATGATTTATTAATGATGTACAAAGAGCAAAAACACAAAGAAAAGATTGGAATATTTTTACCATGTATCAAAAATCCCCAAAACTCAGGGTTTAGAAGACAAAGGTATATTTTTGGATCATGCTACACTTCCCTCAAGGCTTGGCAGAGAATTCTGGCTCATGTGAGGCTTAAAGTCCTGGTTGCCAGAGCAGCTACCACCTTGAAGTGTCAATGGCTGGTGAGTGACAGTGAGTGTAAATTCTGCATGGTCCAAGCAAACAGTCCATTTGCAATGAAGATGAACCCAAAAAGTGTGTGAAGACACAGAAATTCTGGTTTGGCTCTTTGAAATTCACGGTAATCAGAACCACCTCTGCCAACTACAGCACATTAATGACTATTATGCTTTGAAAATTGTTGTGAATATACTCAAGTAAGTGTAAGGTTATTCTTTCTCCATACTTTATTTCATTTGATTAGAACATGGAACTTTATACTAACAGCTTCAGAGTATCTTTTTTTTTTAAAGATTTTATTTATTTATTTGAGAGAGAGAGAATGAGAGATAGAGAGCACAAGAGGGAAGAGGGTCAGAGGGAGAAGCAGACTCCCTGCCGAGCAGGGAGCCCGATGTGGGACTCGATCGCGGGACTCCAGGATCATGACCTGAGCCGAAGGCAGTCGCTTAACCAACTGAGCCACCCAGGCGCCCAGCTTCAGAGTGTCTTAGGTCAAAGTTTTAGTTTAATTTTGTTCTGAGATTTTGGGCAAGTGATTTTAATCTCCAGACTTCACTTTTTCATTTGTAAGCTGAGAAGTTTGGAGGATCGTTTATGGAATTCCTTCTAGGTCGTTGATATCCCTAACTCCGTATTTCTCCAACTTAGCCAAAGAAGCGCGGTGTTACAGCTGTGGATTCACTGGCTCTCAAGCCTGGCAGGCTGATTTCTTTATCTTAAATTCATTTTCTCTCTTGTCATTCACCAATGAAAATGGTTTTGATTAGCTTAACTTTTCTTCTAGCCAGGCAGTGATATCATTCTTTTGAAGGCTATAATTAGTTGATGGAAGAAACCACCAAATGAAACCATTGGCTAATCACTGTGTGGAAAACTTGGTTTATGCAGTTTTGGCCTACTGATGAGTTAACAAGAGCTGTAAGGATTGCCAGCCAAGCATCCTCTGAGTTAATTTAGCCATCCTGTAAGTACCGCACAAAAGCCCAAACAGAGTGTTTTCAGAGATTGCCAATTTTTCTTTTATTTCCAAGTTGAAGGGTTAATGAGGAGGTGGGAGCGGACGAGGATGGGAAAGAATCTTCTTTCTGAACCTAAGAGGCAACCATTCAAGGAAACCAAAGTGTAAGCTTTAGCAGAGGTAATGGGAGTGATCTGTAGGACCAAGAATGAAGCCATTGCTGAGGCCATCTCTATATCATTTAAATCTCTTAAGGTCACCTGCAGCTCTTGTTAAGGTGCTGCTAGCAATGTATAAATTGTGTCTTGGAACAACCCATTTCTCCAAAATCCACTTTCAACATCAAGGATTGTTTGGGGAAGAAGAAGGGGCCCATATTAACAGAATTGGACGCGTAACTATTTTATTACTATTCATGAAAAATATTCCCATCTCTGTGTAAGATGCCTTCAATATTTTACCTCATTTGCAAGTAGGAGGTGCAAGTAGACTCATCATTAGGGAATGACACATTTCCATTATTTTCTCCCATTTTTTAAAAAAAGCACAGATGGAAGAAAGTGCACATTTTAATGTAAAATATACCAAACCTCTAGACCTCCCAAGCCACTAAACCCAAGGCATGATTACACTTGTGTGTTAATGAAGCCTTTATTAGGCATAAAATTCCCAGCAGTTGCAGGACAGACGCAGCAGCCTTCCTCTTCAGGGGGTGAATCAAGTCCATATGGTGGCCGGAGAAAAAGACTTATTCCAGGAGAAAGCCAAGGGGTCTGACTTATTAACATGCACCCCACTTGTCTTGCTTGGCTGGTGTCAGCATCCTCTTAGATCTCTGAGCTAGATTAGAATTACCTGAAGCAGGCATTGCATGGGAAAGCAGAACAACCTCTGGAGAGACCCCAGGTGGTACTACCAAAAGCCACCTTTAATCAGGTCTTTTGCTCTAAGTGTAGGTTGAATGGAATCAAATGCAGCTTTGCTTTTTCCAACGGTAAAAAGACAAAAGTCTGAGTAATAATTTTTAGTGGACTTTATATTTTATTTTCGAGCACTTTTAGGTTCACAGCAAAACTGAGTGGAAGGTACAGAGATTTCCCATAGACCCCCTGTCCCACACATGCATAGCATTTTCCCAATCAGAGTGTGCATCTGTTACAATGGATGGACCTATATGGACACATCATTATCACCCAGAGTCCATACTCAATGTTAGGGTTCACTTTTGGTATTATACATTCTATGGGATTGGATAAACGCATAATGACATGTACCCGCCATTATAGAATCATACAGAGTTGTTTGGCTGCCTTAGAAAATTATCTGTGCTTTACGTATTTGTAAAAAATTTTTCAAAAAAAAAAAATCAAAAATGCAAGTGATTTCTCTTTTACAAAGCTGAATATAATTGAAAAGCTGAGGGACGAAAAGGGCCGACTTCCCCCTTTTTCAATGGTGAGGTGAAGAAGAGTGCCATCTGCTTTGGTTTCTGCTTGTTCACACATCCAGCCAGGGGAAGATCACAAGCTTCCTCTTCCTATGTGGCAGGTCCTCTTTGTGTCAAAACCCTTCTAAAGCCGGTCTGAATTCTAAGTGCAGTTTGAATCTGCGTGTCTGAGTCTATAGATCTCTTCTTGGAAAACTGCCCCTGGAGCAACCTGGCTGAGTTCCGTTTCTATCCAACTCCTGCCTCACAGGTGTTGGTATCCCACTGGAAGCTCTCTCCCACCCCTGGGCTAGTCTAACAGTGGGAACACTGATAGAAGTCATGTATGTGCAAATTCATGTGCATAGACATGCATTTAGTAGATATTTGTGTATAGTTCATAATTGGGACTGACTGTTTCACTGGGTGTGCTAGCATTTCTGCAATGGCTGATTTCAGGAGTAGAATAGCATGCAGAATTCTAAGAAAGTCCTATCTGCATACTCTGTTTCCTTATGTCCAAGAGCCTGATTTTAAGTTTAAAATCAAGTGTGAAATAAGAAGCTTTGAAAGATGGCTATCAGCTATGTAGATATGCCCTTGCTCTTCCCAAAGATAAGCACAATGAACATAGCCATTAAATGCAACCTCAAGCACTTGCCATGAAGGGATTAGAAAAGCAAAGATGAGTTTCCAGGGGAGTGGGTTTTGTTTTGTTTTGTTTTAAATCTCTAGTGGAACCTTGTTACTTGCTAAGGCAAAAGAACACAAAACAACAAAACCAACCCAACCCAAACAAAACAAAACAAAATTATATCAGAGAATGTTGAATGGGATCTTCCCTATTGGTGGGAACTATAGTTAAAGCCCCAAACTATGGGCAAATGGTATTAAGACCCTGAAACTCTGTTATCAGAGTGCTGCCAAGCATTCTGGCTAGCCATCTCACCAGAAGGCTTCCAGACACTTGGAAGGAGAGATGCGGCCCTACTATGAACTCCAGCTCTTACGGTTGAGAGAGTCTGCATTGCGTGAACGGAGGTCTCGGTCCTTGGATTCTCGACAAGAAGATTTATGTGGGGAGCCCCGCTCAGAATAGACGGCCATAAGGAAAGTAGGAAGCCCAAAGCAGTTTATTAAAGCCAAAGTACATTTTCAAGGTGGCAGAGTGGGCAGGGTCCCCAAGGTGGAGCGGGCCCCTAGGTTGTTTGGGGATTGGGTATTTGTTGTGTCTCTCTGGGCTGGGAGGAGCTGTGACAAACACTGGGGTGGTCTCTAATGGAGGCTGCTTTCAATCATTTGGGAAACTCCCCCATCAGCTTGGGAGGGGATGTTTTTGACCCTGCAAGGTTTGTAGGAACTGTCTTGGCCTTTCTCCATGGAGGGGGCTATCACCACAATGCAAATGCATTATAACGAGCTGGGGTTCCCCTGGGGAAGAGGTGAGGAGAACTCATGTTCCTCATCTGTGGCTCTTTGGTCTGCCAGCCCCAAGGTCTTAAAAGCCACAAGGTCAGGATATTGAGCTCCTGGGCTTTCAAAGTATAAATTTATCACCGTCCTTGCCTCCAGCTCATGTCTCTATCATTCCCCTTGAGGACTTGGGACTCTGCTTCCACTGGTCAAGTGTAGCTTCTACCCAACACAACCATCACTCTAAGGAGAGGCCTTGAAGAAGGGGTTGCTGGGGGAATGCTGAGCCTGGGAGGAGAGATGATTTTCTGTTCTCAAACTTGCCTTGGAAATGGCATTTGAATTGCTGCTAATTCCTCTCCTGTAGGCTTGGGAGGAATAAGGATAAGAATTGCTCAGAAAGAGAGTTCCTGAAAGATGAAGAGACAGGACATTCACCCCTGGTTGGACTACTTAGCTAGTATACTTCCTGTTCCGACTCTGGAGGACTAAGGCTGTGAGAACCTCAAAGAAATTGAGGAGAGATGTTGTTTTGATAGACTCGCAGGTGCAGAGAATGCCAGAACTATGCCAGGCCTCATTACAGAAGCTGGATCTTGTCGAGTAGAAGAGTCTGGGATTTGGGGATTCCCAGGCATGGTGTGATGCCTCCACTGAGATGCAGCCCAATCACCAGGATGCTCACTGCATATGAGTGAGCCCTTTGTCAGTGGGGCCTCTTGGGGCCACTGCCATGTCCTCCAGCACAAATGAGGGACAAACCCTCCTTCCTCTCTCCCTCTTCTGCTGTCTACAATGAGGAGCTTGTGCCCAGAAAAGACTGAGGAAGAACCTGGTCCTCTGCCCACCGCAACCACAGCTCCACTTTCATTAAGGCAAGAAGAAGAGAAGAGCATTGAATTCCCATACTGAGCATTGTTCCAATAACTGATGGTGGCCAGGAGACATAGAGCTGGGCCAAGCTGTCATTAAAAGGGTTAAGAGGGCGCCTGGGTGGCTCAGTCGGTTCAGCGACTGCCTTCGGCTCAGGTCATGATCCTGGGGTCTGGGGATCGAGTCCCGCATCGGGCTCCCTGCTCCGCGGGGAGTCTGCTTCTCCCTCTGACCCTCCCCCCTCTCATGTGCTCTCTCTCTCTCATTCTCTCTCTCTCTCAAATAAATAAATAAAATCTTTAAAAAAAAAGGGTTAAGAAATGGGAATTTAGTGGGAGAGATAGGATAGCTTGTAGAAGAAATTAAGCTTGCAGTCTTTGATTGCTCAATAGGCTTGTTTCAAGGACTAGACTTCAAATCCAGTCTATGTCCTCAGAATATGTATAGACCCTGGCACCATTCGACTCGAGTTAAAGTTGAGGCTTGAAAGGGTGGCAGCCCCAAAGAACCATTTTCATTTTTTTTTAAAGATCTTATTTATTTATTTGACAGAGAGAGACACAGCGATAGCAGGAACACAAGCAGAGGGAGTCAGACAGGGAGAAGCAGGCTTCCCGCGGAGCCGGGAGCCCGATGCGGGGCTCAATCCCAGGACCCTGGGACCATGACCTGAGCCGAAGGCAGACACTTAACGACTGAGCCACCCAGGCGCCCTGAGAACTGCTTTCATTTTTTAGTGTGCTGTAGAGAATTGGGTTTCATTTGCACGTAACTTCCAGGGATGGCATGCTGGAAATAGCAATGGGATTTTCTGGTAATCAAAGTGTAGATAACCATGGAATCTGTCACAGTGGGTCTATTCTGGTCACTGGAATACACGGTCTGTGCCCCCCTAGGATGGAGGTGTTCATTACCCCATTGCTGAGAGCATTACAGATGACAGCTCTCAGCTGTGTCCCTCTCTGGGACTTGTCCTGTGCTGAAGATAGCCACCTCACCCAAAACCATTCCCCTTCCCAGGAATATGCAGCAGCCAAGGCCATACTGCAGGGTAAATTTGCCCTGATCTAGGGCAACTCTGTAGGGCCATCCCAGCTCTGGGGCCCGACAAGGGACAGGCAGAGACCCTTTTGTGGTCACATCTCATTGCAACTTCTTCCTCTAAACCAGGGTCAACAATGACAGCTCACTGGCCAGATCTGGCTTGCTGCCTGTTTTTGTGTGACCCATGAGCTAAGAATGGTTTTTACATTTTTAGATGGTTAGAAAAAATCAAAAGGAGAAAATATTCTGTGATATGTAAAAATCATATGAAATTAAAATTTCAGTGTCTGTAAGTGAAATCTTAGTGGAACCCAGCCAAGCTCATCTGTTTCTGTTATTTTCTGTGGCTGCTTTTACGCTACAACAGTCAGAGACCATATGGCCCACGAAGCCAAAAGCAATTACTATCTGACCCTTTATAGCAAAAGTTTGCTGACCCCTGCTTGAAACCAATGCTGCTTCCTTCACTCCCTAATGATGTGGAGCCTGAGCTCATGCCCGAAGAAGCTTTGGATGTGCAAGCCTCCATCTCCAGGTCTCCATCCTCAGGAGATGAGGATGGGCCGTCGCTCCTGGTTATTCCCTTCTCAAAGACAAGACATTGCACTCTATAGTCTTGGGCATCTCACCACAAGGAGTACTGAACCACAGTTACACACATTTTCAATAATGGTGATTTTCAACTTCTATCAGCTTCCTAGAATCTGTTGTTTAAAATGATAAAACAAGACTTGTACAGACTGAGATGTGTTTTAGTGTTCTGATCTGCTTAACACCTATTTTCCCTCTCTGGTAATACACACTGATTGTCCTTGGGGGCCTCTCAACTCCTGGTTCCTGTAAACCCACACCTGACACATTGGGTGGGCTGACCAATGTGAGTACCACCTTCCCCCATTCCCAGAACCGCACCCCAAACCAGAGGGTGGGTCCCAGCCTAGGACTTGATTCTTGGTACTTTCAGAAAAGGGGACTCACTTGGTGGGAAGTGAGGCTGGAAATGCCATGGGCCACCATGATGAAATCCTGCTTGTCAGGAGCTGGAGAAACAGAAGTGAAGTCTCAATGAGGTCCTTTCAGCTCCATTTCCAGGCAGGATTGTCAACAAATTCCTTTATTTGTGTAAGCCAGTTTGGGTTGGCATTTGGCATTTGCAGCAGACAGCGTCCTAACCAGTGCAGGGATTTCCTTCTGTCCCCGGGGATGTCACACACAGACCTCCTTGATCCTCATGGCACTCTGACATAACTATGTTCACATTTGAGGGCCCCGAGGTTCAAGGACAAGGAACATGCCATACTGATGAATCCAAAACTTGACTACGGCCATGCTCCTCTAAATCCCTGTGCCTTTGGCTGCATGAGGTACATTCACTTCTCAACTGCACCTTATGAAACAAGAGAAAATGCTGAAATTCACAATCAAAAAGAAAACAAATCTTTACGTCATGGTTGACATTGCATGGTGCTAAAGTTTATTTACCTTCATTTCTCAGTGGAAATGAGAAACCATTTAAAGACAAATGTTCAAAAGATTTCAAAGATAACAGGGAGAGTATTAAAAAATAACTTTTGGGGCCCCTGGGTGGTACAGTCGATTGGGCATCCGACTCTTGGTTTCAGCTCAGGTTGTGATGTAAGGGTCGTGGGATGGAGCCCCATATCTGACTCTGCACTGAGTGACTGAGCATGGAGTCTGCTTGAGATTCTCTCCTCCTCCCTCTGCCACTCCTGCTTGCACGCTCTCTCTCTCTCTCTCTCTCAAATAGATAAATAAACAAATCTTTTAAAAAGATAACTTTCTGAAGATTTCATACTAACCAAGTTGTAGTATTTGTATCTAATTTTCTTTTAAATCTGTGAGGTCTTGAAGCTTAATACAGAGCCCCTGGCCTGTGTGAGTTTCCTTCTGTTTTGCCTTGTCTTAGAGATCCAACTGCTCACGCAGCTCCCACCAGTCCGAGCTTCCTTGGAGCACAATGACAAACCTACCTGCCATAGAGCCTTTATTATTTTTCAAAGTCAAAATAGAAGCATTGATTTTTCTCATTACCTAAATGATGCATGCTGGTTGTAAAATAAGAACAGAAGATTAAAGAAATAAATAAAAATTGCTGCACATCTCTGCCACCCCATGAGAACCACTGTTAGTATTTAGATAACACTTTTCAAACATTGGAACTTCTCACTTCCTCGTTTGCTCTGAGGAGGAGCATCTGATCTCCGAGTGACACGAGCTTTCTGAGCTCCTACTCTAAGATCCATTCCAGCAGAAAACCTGGGCGTTTGCCACTTCTTTATTTTCCTTGTCGGTGTCATGTTTAGAAGCATGTACCTAACCACTTCATATATGTGTGTGCATGTGCGTGCATATAAGTGTGTGTGTATAAATGTGCATATATACATGTGGTAGAGACGTAGATACCTATAGATACAAGTATATATGTGTGAATGTATTATGCATGTGCGTGTGATGGTATATATTTTTGTGCATATATATGTATACATGTATACACACATGCACACGCACTTACAGGCTTTCTATTTTCTTTCTACTTTTCAGCTTTCTGGTGATGGAGAACTCTGAAGTATAGGCATTTTCCCCTGTGTGCTTATTCATAAAATGAGAATGTCTGTGCTTTCCACATTTTTTGATTTGAGAATCTTCTTTAAACATCAGAAAGTTGTGCTGACCATCATATGGTGCAACTGTCCTTTTAAGTAAGCACTAATTGAGAAAGTTCTATGGACCCACTAATGTCTTTAAAATGATTTTTTAAATGAATCAAAGCTTTATCTGTATATGTTAGAATTGACAGGACTATGTGAGAGGATATAATTTATTCAGTCTTTAAAATATATGATTGTTACTAATACTGATGCATCCATTTAATACAATAGGTGGTGGTGTCTTACACACAAAACTCATTATCCACACTGTGTGTTTTATTGGATTTAAATAAGAGACAAAATGATGATGCTTGTGGGATGTGGATTGGAGGTCTCTATTCACTACTTACCAGATTTCTCATTGGTCCAAGGTTTGAGGCTGAGAATTACATTATGAGGGAATTTTTGGTCAAAATCTCAGCCCTCCCCTTCCACAGTACTTAGCTGAGTTGGGGGAAAGGGGCTACAAAAGTGGTATTTAACAGCTGAGTCAGCAACATGACACACGCTTAGAATTCTAAAATTTTTAGGAAATCCTTTGGAAACAGCAAACTCTTCATCCTGAGTAGACACTACACATGGAAGAAATGATCCATTTTCCTTTTTTTTTAAAGATTTTTCTGTGTTTAATGTTTCTTCAACTTCCATACTGTCATTTTTTTTTTCATTCTCCATAGCAATTAACAATAAAAACATTCAAACAAACAACAAACATGCTCTGTGTGTTTATCTTTGGGAACTGGTGATCAGCAGGTAATGATCTTGGGTGGAACCTCTCACTGTTCTGTCCCATGGCATTCTGTTGTTTCTTCACTTGTTTGTAAGACTCTGTTTTCCCAATTCTCATTTGTTTCTCTCACGTAAATTCCCTAAGGGCAGTGAACCTATCTGGTTTTTCCTTTTTTTTTTTTTTCCAGATTCTTTTTGAAGTATAGTTGACACTCAATGTTACATTAATTCCTGGTGTACAATGTAGTACTTTGACAACTCTATATTCTATGCTCGCCACCAGTGTAGCTACCATCTGTCACCATATAATGCTGTTATAGGACCACCATGTTTCCTATGCTGTATCTTTCATCCTCATGGGTTGTTCATCTCTTTGCCTTGTCTGTGACTTGGTGACAATAGGGTTGCTCTGATAAGTCTATAAAATTTTTCATCAACTTAAAAAGTAGTAAAACGTAAACCAGATATGCCGTGGTCTTCCTGCAGGTGGGTGTGGTCATCTTGGCCACCCTCCCTCTGCTCTGAGACTCCTGCCCGCCATTCTCTACCAGAGGCACCGCCATCCTAGAGGTCAAGGTCATGTTGCCCTAGCATGGGGCCTCAGGTTCCCAGCTTCTTGCTCCTGAATCAACTCATCGTGTGAATCCTATAAAGTAGTTCGTACTCAAGTTTTAATAATTTTATTGAACAGCCCAACACTTAGTGGGGTGTGAATATTATTAAATGGTTTTGTGTTATTTAAACCATGGCCTTCAGCCATAATCTATGGAAATTTCCTTTCCTATTCTCAAAGTCTATACCTCAGGCAAATCCCATGGAGTCCAGTCCAGACCAGTTACAGCAAAATGAAAGTATGTCTGGGTTTTGGTTAAAATTAATGCTAAGGAGTAATGATGGGAAGGATATTGGGTGAGATTCTAAATGAAGCAAGACTGGCATTAGCTGGTAATAGTTGAAGCTGGGTGATGGGTATATGGGTATTGTTACATGGTTTCTATTTTGCATATGTTTGAAAATGTCTTTAATAGAAGTTAAAAATGTTCTTTAATTATTACCTAATTATATATGAACACTAAATTACAATAAATAAAAAAATTATAATAAAGAAAACCACTGGTGAGGGAATAACTCCTTTAGGATCTTATCTGACCAGACATGTATGCCCCGTCCTCTGAGTGTAGGTTTCTGTGAGTCTTGGGAACAGAGAGGGGGTGTGTTTTGCTGTTATTTCTCCATCTTCTTCCCTTCTAGATTTTTCTATGTCATTTCCAGATCTTCTGGTGATGGGGTAAAGAAGAGAGTTTAGGGGAAAAGGGTCATATTTTCTCTTCGGTATTTCTGCTTCTGGGTCCCCACTTTTGTGCCAACCTTGGCAAGTGTCCTGCTTGGGCAGGAGGTGGTCATCCAACCACTGGCTCTCTTGGGCACAAGTGTCAGTTCCTGGCGGGCTTGCTGCAGGACCATCCCTACTGCCCATTTTCTTTGCATGGAAGAACCCTTTCTGGCTTCATTCCCACTGTCACTTGCTCAGTTACTGCCCCTGGTGGTTAACCCCACAGTATCTACATGACACTCACGGTCCTGGTGGAGCCATATGTTGGGTGGAGGCCGCCTTCACCATGCCTCTCTCTAAGACTCTTTTCTCCTTTCCCTGCAGAGTGGCAGGTCCACCTTACAGTAGAGGCCTGGCCTGCCCAGAAGGAGATGCTAGCTTTCCTTCCTTAGAGTGCTCCTACTAGTTTTACTGGTGGTTGTTATTATTAGTGTCATTCCCACTGGGGAATAGCCACGGGGAGGGGAAAAGAAGGTTGCCCTTCCCCCCCACCAGGCCGACTCTGACTTTGGGCTGGCAGCACTGACCTTTCTTGTGTTTTCTACTAAGATGTCCCTGTGGGGAGTTCTGTGTGCTGACTGATGGGAAAGGGCCTGCCCGCCCTCTAGTGAGGGCTGCTCACACAAGGTTGTGTGGGGTCCTCCTCTGAATATGAAGACTTGCAGCCCCTTTGCCACCACTCCTGCTGCCAGTCACTAGCTCTGAGCGGTGGGAAGTCTTCACCTATCCTCTCCCTCCTGATGGGAGCCCTCTGCAAAGATGGAGTTCTATGTCTTCAGGCCTCACCCCTGCTGCTCACGCCTGCCCTGTGGTTTTGTTCTTGGGGCTGCATTTCACACCTAGGCCTTGCACCCACCCACCGCTAGAAATATGCCTGCCCTGCCCTTCCGACTGTACCCTGCATGGACGTCAGCCTTGGTGTGGCCAGCACATGCTTTCATTCAGCGACAGCCTGGGCCAGGAGGGAGGCCTTCCTCTCCTCACCCAGCTCACCAACCAATTGTCCCAAGCCCTCAGCCTCTCTCTAGAATGTTATCCGAAGCTGAAATGTAGCTGGGCTCTGAGTCCCTTCTCTTGGCTTCCTGAGCCTTTTGATATCAGCATCTCCTTTTTCCCTTTTAAGGACTCTGCCCCTTCCCCATCTTCTGCTCTCACCCCTGGGCCTCCTCATTCCTTCCTTCAGACACAGGCTATTAGAATCCATGGAGCAAGCACGCATCTGAAAACCTGTAGGTCCTACCCCCAGGTGAGCTGTTTCTCTGAGTCTATGTTCTGTTTTCCTGTAAAACAGGAGATGTAAGAGGAGAAGGGAAATGCATAGTTAACAAACCCTACTATTTATCTTTCCCTGGTAAATCTATGAACTAATTCATACTCAAATGATAATGGTTGATATTTAATACATCTTTTAAGTACTTACCCCCATTCTGCAGATTGACTGCAGGGAGTTGTCACCTTAGGGCTTGAAAAGGAGTGCTAGACTGCGTCACAAGAACTGGGTCAGTCCCCACAGGCATGAAAGGAGCAGAAAGACCATTACCGGAAGGGCACTGCACTGGGCTTTGGAGCCTGAATGCTATTGTTTGAGTCCTGCAGAAGTGTTTACTAAGTACTAAATATGTCCATGAACCTCGGTTTCCTTATCTGTGGAAGGAACAAGTACCCTTCCCCCAGGTTGCTTTGGAGGGGGATTAATTGAGATGATTGATATATTAAAAAGAGCCTTGGAAACTGAAATGCACCTATGCAAATAGCAGTTATGAAAACCCCTAGGGGCCTCTGAGAACATAAGATATTACCATGGAGCTGATGCTGCTTAGCTAAACCAAGAGAAGTCTTGAAAGCAAGATAGTAATTTATAGGCTGTCTTCCATGGCCTTTACCCAACTATCTTATACTTCTCCTAACTCAGACAGCACTTCGAAAAGGAATCTACTCCCAAAGTTGGTGCATGGATGGAGAGAAGAGTCAGTGAGCTATTACCCCTTCCACATCTGGCTTCCCTCCACCCAGGGAGGCACACGGATGTGATGAACTCCTCCCATTAACCCCCTAAGGGCAGACCAGGACTCTTCCTGGGGAGGGCCCAGAAGCTGAATTCCACCTGGTTCTTGCTTGGGACACACCAAAGCAGACTGTCTTCTCTTAGCTGTGGCAGCCCCCAGACATTTGCCTTTCCAGGGCTCTATATAGCCTTGTCCCTCCTAGGAGACCAGGCCTCTTTGCTGCTGTCCTCACGTGCCATTTGCACTCGTGTGGAAGGACAGGCACACACAAGACATTTTCTAGAGAGCTAGCATAACTAGTTCAAATGTCCCTCAGCGCCTTATATATTTAATCACTAAATCTGGTGACCACAGTTATGAAGGGTCCTAGATGCTGTAAGAATGTATTTTCAGAAAGCCTTAACCTCGTCTGATGGCAGTGGTGAAGTGGACATGACTCAGGGATTAGGGCATAAAAGAGCCATTATCAGTTACCTTTAGTTTAACATTTCAAAGAGAGAAGTAACCCTTCTATACAGCTAAAGAAAGAACATGGACAAGCTTCATCTGACAAGTGCTCCTGCGTGGGAAGCTGATTTTTTAAGTTTAATATTGCTATGCAGGGTGATTTATAGATTGAACTATGGAAAGACTTTATGTGAAGTTTCCATGCGGAGCTACAGAGCTCAGAGCAGGTGGAGGAAGGGCCATGTTCCAAGAAAGTCAGGAAATGCCTTCCCTGACCAATTACCGAAAATCCTCCGCACACAGAGAAGTGTTTGAGACAGGAAGAAATGCAGGTGGAAGCACACCATTTTCTCCAGGCAAGATGGATAACTAAGAAAGAAAGGAGAGAAAGAAAGAAAGAAAGAAAGAAAGAAAGAAAGAAAGAAGAAAGAAAGAAAGAAAGAAAGAAAGAAAGAAAGAAAGAAAGGAAGGAAGGAAGGAGGAAGGAAGGAAGGAAGAAAGAAAGAAAAAGAAAGAAAGAAGAAAGAAAGAAAAAAGAAAGAAAAAGGAAAAGAAAGAAGAAAGAAAGAAAGGCAAAAGCTCTGGCAGCTTTAGCTTGCGTGTAGGAATTTCCGTTTCACGGTGCATTTACTTCTCGGTGTGGAGCCAGGTGCCCCTGAGTGCAAAGCCCCTCGGAAGCAGATCTGAAATGCCGGGGAGGTAATAGTATAGGTTTGCCCCATATTTTTCTATGTGGTCCCCAGACCATTCTCCACTTTTGTCTTGAAGAGCCTGGAATTCTCTCCCTCAAGCCTTCTTATGCTCTTGCCTTTCTCCTTCTCCACGGGCTCTCTTTCCATCTCCAAAGATCTTTGTCTGCTTTTGTATTTGACTCTCCTACTTCTTGGGTTTTCCCCATCCCTTCAATGGTAAACATACAAAATTGGAGTATTTAACATAGTATTAGCTTCTGCATTGAAGAAAGCACATTAACCATTCTTAACCCTAAAAAGAAAAAAAAACAAACAAACCTGAAACTGTTCTAAATAAAATCCCAGAATGAAATTATTTGGCTTTGATGTAGCCCTTAACTATTGGTTGTAGTTTAATTATTTCCTTGTGAGTGGTCCTCAGAAGATAAATGTTCCTTTCTCCCTATCACAGATAACATCTAAGACCTAATAAGGTCCAAAACACAGGGACTAAAAAAAGCCACCAAGATTATATCCGCCAAATTTCACTTAAACTTTTGACTCCACCCAAACATCTATTACTTCTTTTTATTCTTAGTCTGGCTGTGATCCCACTGATGAGAAAAGAACCGTATTCACGCAATATTCAATATACATTTCTTGGACAATACCCAAAGGGCTTACGTTAGTTTGGATTTCTATCAACACCAGAAAAGGAGTTGGGAAATAGTAAATCCATTCTGTGGAATGAACTATGTGCAGTTTACTGAGACTTTTACTTTTGCCATATATATATAATAGATATGTTCAGCTAAAAATAATTAACTCATAAAACAAAGAACAATTCTAGTGTTAATAAGGAGTCGTTTCTCACTGAAGAACAGGTGAAATCATTAGCCTGTTGGGGCTTGGAAAATTCCTCTGTCCCCTGAATCCTCTCTTTCTGTCATTATCTGGCTTAGTGTCATTTGATAATCCCTTTCACTTTCATATCTGACTATGTCCCATATTGTTCCATTCCTTTCCTTGTATCATAATGTCCTGGCCCATTTTTTTTTTTTCCCCCTAAAGGATGATTGCATTTTCTGCCTCCGGATCTGCCCATTTCCCAATCCTGGGTCTTCAGCCTTTTGTCACTTCTATCATAGCAAATGTGCTTCCAATAACACCCCCCCCCACAATTCTTTGAGATGGGCAGACTTTATTTTTGTTGCTTGCAGTTACAACACAGACTGATTCACCTGCTTCAAATGAAGCCTGATTTATTCTTCTGAATGTCTTCAAAAGAGGCAAACTTAGAAGATGAACCCTCTGTAGCATTTCCCCATTTTCTCGTTAATGATGATTTCATCTTTTCTTTAATTGATAAAATGATCAGGTATAAAATCTTGATCTCAGTTGGCCCCAGCAATTCTCTGGAGCTGCCTCTACCAGCTCCTGTGACCCAGGGTTAAATTTTCAGGAAATTTCTGTGAGTGGATTGTTACATTCAGCTGTTAATGGTGGGAACTGTTTTTTTTTTTTTTTTGGTTTTGCTTTGGTTTGGTTTTTGTTTTTGTTTTTGTCTAGAGGGCTGTGTGTGGAATCATGCTACACCCATTGTTCTGCACCTTCTCCTTCTCACTTAAACCAAAACACACTGTACAACTTTCCATGTCGGGACACATAGTGCTGCTTCGTCTTCAGCCCCATCACCTGGAAGATCAACATTCATCATGGGATCTACAAACTCACTGCAGCTGCCGAGCACCTCAGACTGCCTGTTAAGGTCCTCACTTTTCCAAAGGCAAGTCTGTGGGAGGCCAGCTTTTCTTCATATACAGCCATTAAAACAATAGATCACAACAGATTGATGCAGAAGCATGCATGAGAATCCATCTGTCTTCTATCCATTCAGACCTAGAGAGATTAGCAAATATATAAAACAACATCAATCTTCTCACTAAAGATTTTATTTGAATAGCCATTTTTCATATGAATATGTTATTTACATTAAAATGTAATGGGTTTATTATTGTTACTTATAAATGAATTAATAAACATTTAAAACTTTTCCAGTTTTGGTTGTTAATACAATAAATATTGGCAGCTGTTACCCACATAAACAAAAGCTTTTTGGAGTCTTTGATAATTTTAAGCATGTGACAGTGTCCTGAGACTAACTTTAAAGAGCACTGTCCTGCCATTGGTGTGGTGGGGTCCTCAGAAACTGCAGAAGGCTTCAAGTTCCTGAGGTCAATCCTCAGTGTAGGGCCCCATCTCACAGATTGTAAGATTCCAGGGCACATTATGGTGGACCTGGGATCACCAAGAGTCTCACATGAGTTGAAGTGACTTACAGAAGCTTTGCTCTCGGCTGTCAGAGCAGACTCTTTCTTGGTTTGGACGTGGTCAGCAGGCTTTCTGAGACGGAGCAACCCCTTGGGGTGCGGACCAGGTGTTGTAGCCTATTGGCACATTGTGAGGGTCCCTCAAAATGGCTGAGACCCGAAAAATAACGAGTCATGCCAAATATGAAAGAAAAACACCAAATCCAAATAAATATAATCTGAAAATTAAAATCATAAAAATGTGTTCAAATTTGGGGCAAAAGATTTGTATGGGAAGTGTGTATATTTCCAAATGTATACTATGATGAAACTAAGGGTACCTAAGGTTTACTAAGGTTTTCTAGTGGTCCAATTGCAAACTCCAGGCAGAGTGAAATTTTGCAAGAGTCTCTCCGCATGTGGTTCACTACTGTTCCTTTGGAATGAAGTGGAGGCACTTAACCTAGGTTTCTATGACAAACACCTAGCCTTGCAGGATTGCCTAAAGGTTTTTTCTAAGATTTTCCCCGAATCACTTGTGAAACTTGGTCCTGAGGATGGGAGGTGTAAGTTTACTAGTTTTTGAAAGTGAGTGTGGAGCATGGGACCCTCCGCACCCAGGTGTCCTAGTATTGGGTCATATGTAGGTGCCTCATTCTCCAGATATCGTCTTTCCAACACTAATCATCTTGCCAGTTTCAAGTGCCTCCTTGACCATGCTTGCACCCCCCAGGCCCCTCCTGCTTGTGGCATTTCCACTTGCTTTTTCCTCTGCCTGGAACGTTCTTCCCATTACTCCCTGACATCTTTACTACAACATCTTCTCATTGAGGCCTGCCTTGGCCACATTGCCTAAAGCTGGCTCCTCTTCCAACACCCCCTATGGATCCCTTCTCCCTACCATTTCCTCTTGATGACTTATCATCATCTGGAATATTATCTGTTTTCCTCGGTTATCTCATTTATCTTGCTTATCATCCTCCCCTCCTCTAGAACGTTCACACTGGGAGGGCAGAGATGTCCTCCTTCTCTGTTCATTGTCGTGTCACCAGTGCTTATACACTGCCTAGGACATCGATGTTCAACAGATGTGTTGAATAAATTAATAAAGTCAAACCTTACTAGCAGGATATGATTTCTTCTCAGTGGTGTAGTTCTGCTTTTCTTGTACAGTCTTAGAGGAAATGGAGATGACAGGGCTGAAGGTGCCTCCTGGAGCACCCTGGTCCCCCTAACCATGTTGAGGTTTCAAGTTCCATAGTAAATAGATGATGGAAGGGGATAGCGACACAAGGATAGGGAGGAGATAAAATCACTCCGCCTAGAGAACCTTGGAGAGGACGATTCTTCTTGAGTCATCTGCCACTGTGTCTGAGGGCGCAGAGAGTATGGCTCCAGGAAGGGCTCCTTGGCACAAATGCTTGCCAGCCCGGCAGGGCACTGATGTTGGAATGTCTTCGTGTTCCTCGTAGGGGAAGGACGGGGAAATATCTTCCACATGTTCCTACTTGGAGACAGCTCCAAATTATATCTTAGAGAATTTTTGCCCTTAAAACTGCCTTCGAGGATTCCTAAAGGTATGGCATAGCATTCTTCTTAGAGATGTATTGACAGATATCAACGCTGTTCCAAGCTTAGCTGGCTGTGATAGCTGATGGGACATCAAAACATAATTGTCCTGGTTAAATAGGTGAAGGGGATTACGAGGTACAATCTTGCAGTTATAAAATGAATAAAGCATGGAGATAAAAAATACAGCATAGTGAATATTACAATAGTATTGTAATAATGTTGTACGGTGACTCCACTTACCATGGTGAGCACTGAGTAATATATAGAATTGTGGAATCACTATGTTGTACACCTGAAACTAGTATAACATTGTATGTCAACTATACTTCAATAATAGATAAAAAAAAAAATTGTCCTGGAGGCTTAACCTCAAACTCATGGGTTTTCAATAACCTTTAGAAATTCAGTTGAGAGAAATATTTATGGAGAACTCTCTTATTCACTTTTTTAGACTCATAGTTCTCAAACTTGGCTAGGTATTGGATTGCTTAGGAACTTACAAATATATAGATGTCTGAGCCTCACTGCTTGGGATCCTGATTCAGCAGGTCTAGAGTGGGACACAGATATCTGTATTGTTAGAAACCTCTACGGGTGTTGAGGCTGCTGAGCCAGTATTTGAGTTACTACACAATAGTGCAAAAATTGAACACAAACTAAAATGCCTAAGGGGGCCAAGCAAGTAACATAAATGAATTAAGCCCTCACCATAGTGAGGGCTATGGAAAAATCTATCACCTAACCCCTGTCCAAAAGGGACAGCTGCTACTCAGCGCCAACTAGTTTTGGCCATGTAAATCTAGGGTTGCCAAATCTTACAATTCTTTGAGGAATACGGAAAAGTCTGAATTTTTATGTACAATTGCTGAATTTTTATGTTTGCTCAATTAAATCCCTCCCCTCCCCCAACTATTGCGGCCAAACCAAATACACTTCAGGCCAATTTTAGCTCAAGGGTAGCCTGTTCGCATCTGTGGCAAAAATCTTTTCTTGGTTGAAGCCAGTTTACTAGAGAGCCATGTTCCTCGACTGCATTGAATTGTCCCTTCATTCAGTAATTTTTTAAAAGAATTGTCACATTTACTTATATTAAGAGAAGTTACAAGAACAGTCCCAGTAACATGAGACACTCTATTGTAAAGGTGCTATGGGGCATCCCTTGCTGTACTACCTCTAGTCCTGGGGGCCTTGGGGGAAATTTATTTTGAGCTTCAGTGTAAGGACAGGCCGAGGGGCTCCATGAGAGATTGGTTTGTACTTACTCTAAGGACAGTGTGAATGATGTAACTTCTCATGTGTCCTGGTATTAACTTGGTCATGATCAAGCTAGATGTCCCAATTTTAGTGAGGATATAAATTGACATGATATGTATTTATTTTCACACTGACTGAATTCCTGTTTTCACTTCATAATTTAATCTTTTAAATCTTTCCTTTATAGCATTATTCTTACTTCTGTCTTGTCTTGCTATGTTTCAATTTCTAGATTAAATATCTCAATTAACATATTTCTGCAGAGAATAGCTGGAAAACAGTGAATACTGAAATTTGTTTTATTTTGAAAGAACGAAAATATCATTTAGAGTTTTGAGAGAATACAGTCATGAATCAATACTTCTAACAGAGCTTACACCATTCTATATTAAGCCCATAATGAAACCAAAGGATTTGCAATATTTGTACATTTTTACACTGTCTATATTAATTAGAGTCTGTGGGATTAATACGGACTTAGCATGAGATGAGGACCTAAAAATATTTATAATCAAATTAAAAAACACCACCTTTATGGGGCTCCTGGGTGGCTCAGTCGTTAAGCGTCTGCCTTTGGCTCAGGGCATGATCTCAGGGTCCTGGGATCAAGCCCCGCTTCGGGCTCCCTGCTCAGCGGGAAGCCTGCTTCTCCCTCTCCCACTACCCCTACTTGTGTTCCCTCTCTTGCTGTGTCTCTGTCAAATAAATAAATAAAATCTTTTTTAAAAAAAAGCCACCTTTACATTTTTAATGTGCCTAAAGGAATGCATATTTAGGTATCTGGATGATACTGCAAAGTCATCCCTCCACGGTCTGTGTCTCCAGCTTTCTTCCCTTCACAGCAAAGCATGAGGACACTTGTCTCCCCTTTGTCTTCTCCAACACTGAACAGTGTCAATCTTGAGATTGTTCTAACAATGTGATAGGTGATAAATTGCTTCAATTTGTTAGTGAACTTGAATATATTTTTATATGTTGGCTATTTCTAGTTTATCTTCATAATTTTTTTCGTATATTTTCCAATAGGTTGTTTATATTTTTTCTTATGGGGTTGTGTGTGGTGTCTTTATACTATGGAAACAATATATAATTGATATCTGTTGTCAACATTTCTTGGTCACTTATTTTTAATTTCATATGACAAAGGATACCATAAACTTTTATTTTCATGTTGTCAAATTTAACAATATTATTTTGATTCTAAGTATTTTGCTCAGGAAAATCTTCCCCACTAAAATATTTGTGCAATATGATAGATATTCTCTATTTAGAAATTTTATGTATAAATGCAACAGTACATATTTATGTTTAGTTTCTAAATCTTTTTGAAATTTATTGTTACATGTGGTTTTAAGTTAGAGATTTTCATTTTTTTTCAATTTGAGAACAAATGGTCCCCAAACAATTTATGGTCCAAATAGCTCCTTATTTTCCCATCATTGGAACTGGTTTAGTTATTATAGTCTAAATTTAGATAAATGTAAAGGACTATTTCAATGCATGTTAATACGTACAGCTTTAATTCATTCATTTTAACTTCTGTGTAGAGTCCAAAATGTGAGTATGACTTTTGTTTATTCATTTATCTAGGTTGTTGATAATTTTATATTCTTACAAAAATTTTAAGCTCCCTGTGCCCATCTCCTTGGGCAAATATGTGAAAAATGTTTCTGTTATGTATAGCTAGAAATACGCAATGTTAGGTATTAGGGTACTTTAAATGAACCTTGCTAGAGTACTCTCCTAAGTAGAAGTTGTTACAGCCAAGTAATGAATAACTACTCATTTCTCTAAATCCTTCTAATATTTGGTATTTTCAAACATTTCTACTTTTGCCAAACCTAAGTGTATGAAGTAGTATATCACTGTTGTTTTAGTGTGCCTGTCCTTAATTGCATGTGATGTGAAATATTTACAGACCATTTTGGTGTTCTTCCATCAATAAATACCCATTCTTATTCTTTGCATATTTTTCACCTTTATTGGCATTAAATAAAATGCCAAATATTTTAAATATTTTGAAGTGTAAATTCAGTAAGTTTTTTCATATGTATATGCACATGAAACCATCACCACCCAAGTCAAAATAGTGAACATATTCATCACCCCATTTATAATATGTGTCCATCACCCACATGCACACTATATAATTCAATTTATATAAAATTCTGGAAAATGCAAGTGAATCTATAATGACAAAAGACAGATCAGTGGTTGCAGATCATGTTGTCTGTCAATAATGACAATCTTGTGCCTTCCTTTCAAATCTTATACCTCTTCTGTCTATTTCTTGTCTTATCACATTGGCTAGTAGTTGCAGAGGAGTAAGTTTTCCTCTATTTGGAGAGACTGAATCTACAGTCTCACCAAGATCATAAATAATCAGACTCAGTTCAAGTTTTCTTTCACTTTAGTTTCCTTTCAAACCATAAAACAAGTGCACTAAGGAGATAAGTAACCTAATTAAATGGATGCAGATTTCAATGACTTCATTATTAATCAGAGATCCTGCCCAAAATAGTGGTTAATTGCAGCTGTGAGGAGTGAGGAACCCATATGCCAAAGGAACTCAGAACCATCAGTGCAATCTCTATACAAATGAGACAGGGGAGGGGTCACATTAGGCCCAAGGTTTCTCTCTTATCATATAAGAAATTTCTCCTCCAAGCCATTTGTTACATTCTTCAGCATTTTATTTTTATTGTGTCATCAAGCCTGGAGTATATTTGGCCATGAATGACTATATTTGGTTTTAAAAGTTTTCTTTTACTTATAGTTTTCTAATTAAAAAAAATGTGTGCATTAATCAAAAATATATATATACTGAAATAAACATAAAGATTTAAAAATTTTAATGAGATAAATTATATTAACAGATTTCTTAATGTGGAACCTGCTTTGCATTCTTTGAATAAACTCTATTTGGTCCTAATATATTCTTTTTCTTTGTACTATTGGATTTGATTTTCTAATATTTTAATATAATGTTTATAGTGTGTGACTTATAGATAATACTGATTTATAATTTACCCATCTTTTTTAACTGCTCATTTTTTCTTAATCTATCTGTACACTAATGTTTTTATTATGTAAAAATATAGCTGAATTTTGTTGTAGCTATTGTTTTATTCCTATTTAATTTTCTCAGTCTTAAAATAGCCAAATTTTATTTGTTATTTTTATATTAGTTATGTTTGCCAATGTTTGAAAATATTTCTACCATATGAATATGCACCGCCTGTTTGTCATTGTTTGTCATGCTTTCTCTTTGCTTCTTCTTTTTCCTTCAGTATCTTCTTACAGATTGAAGACATATTCTTTATCCCCTTTTTTGTTACTAATTTAGAGGTTGTAAATTTTATTTCTTTTTTTTTGATTGACCCTAAATTTTTTAAATTGTTGCTTACAGTTAAAATTTTATTTTATTATTTTTTACATTTTTAATTTTATAACAAAGTCTGTGTTTGTTCAATATCCTCTTCTCAAAGAAATTAACATGCTCTTCTCAAAGAAATTAACATGCTTTAACTTTCCTCTAAATTCTACCATTTCTATTAATAATATGTGATATTTTAGTTTTATTTTTTGACCAATGAGAATTATTTATTATTAACTTTATTTAGCTTTATCATCTTTTATTGGTTTCTTTGTTCACCTTTTTTCTTTTATTATTTTTTGTTCTCCACTTTATTTTTTAGTATTTTATTAAGTAAATGTTAAAGTAAAACCTTTTTTATACGCTATTAATACCTTCATTTCACTCTCAATACTCAATACTGATATAATTGCTTGGCATAATATTTTTAAAGATACCATAATTTCTTATGCTATTACTGTTTACTGAGAGAAGCCTTCTCTTACTCTGTATTCTTTGGTATATAATCATTTCTCTCCTAGTTACTGAACGATTTTACCTTTTATGTTATACAATTTTATTGTAGAGTTTCTAGATGGGATTTAACTTGCTTGAGGACTAATGAATTTCTGCAGATTTGGAAAATTATCTCTTGACTATTACCTTTCTCCTATTCTACCTCATCTTTCGTTTTGGAATGCCCAGATGTTCGATCTATATTTGTCCTTCCCTGTGTTCTCCATGTCATTTCACTTCTTTCCTATTTCCAAGTTTACTGTTTCATTACCTGTATCTGGTGAATCACTCAGTTCTATTTTCACGTTCACTAGTTCTATCCTAAGCTGTACCTTTACTATTTAACTCCTGTATTTTTTGTGCTATTCATCAAAGAATGTTTATTCTGCATTTATGGAATGAATAATGTTTTCCCTGTAGAAATCCTTTTGATTTTTCATACCCACCCAAATCACAGAATATAAGAATACAGAAAACATTTACATTTTCTCCCATAACTCAAATATAACATTTTCAACAAAATGATGCAATGGAAAATACCCATGTTATATTCTAAATATACAGGTAGAGTGTCAGAATCACATGTGGCTATTTTGGGAAATGCCCCCAGTGTCAGCAAAGGGCATCTACAGTATGTAATTGCATATGAAGCAGCTGTTCACTAACAATCATATTACTCTTCCAGAAGTGATGCTTTAACCATTTCACATTCTAGCATGAATGGAGGAAGAAGAGCTGAAGGTATCATGTCTAAGAAGGCCATGGGCAGGGCGCCTGGGTGGCTCAGTCGTTAGGTGTCTGCCTTCGGCTCAGGTCATGATCCCAGGGTCCTGGGATCGAGCCCCACATCGGGCTCCCTGCTCAGCGGGAAGCCTGCTTCTCCCTCTCCCACTCCCCCTGCTTGTGTTCCCTCTCTCGCTGTGTCTCTCTCTGTCAAATAAATAAATAAAATATTTAAAAAAAAAAAAGAAGACCATGGGCAGAGTCAGTCTAGGACTGGCATAAACCACCTCAAGGAACTCTCTCAGGAATACTGTGAGTGAGACGTGTTTAGCCTTGTTTTACAGATGGAAGATATTTATCCTCAGAGTAGTCAAAGTGCTTCACAGTTTCTTTCTTTAGGCCTGTCTCTCCTTGGTGTCAGGCTTGACACAGACCTCTCCACCTGGAAATCCCGTGCAAACAGCAAATGCAATATATTGCAATACATAAAACCCAAGCACATCATCTTCCCTAGGACTGCTCCTCTTCTGGTCATACTAGAGTCTTCTCTCTTCCTCAACGACACATATAATCAGACATCGAGTTTTGTGACTCAAACTTCTAACATGCTTTTGGAAGCTGTGGTCTGCTCATGCATGCTTCCACTGGCCCTGCTGAAGGCCTCATCCTTGCTCTGCTGCCTATTTCAGCAGCTTCTGGATCTGAGCATTTCCTCCACATAACTGCTGGAGTTATCCATTGGAAACATAAGTGAGAACAAGTGAGCCTCTTTCTTAAAATACCTCTGTCTTCCCGGGGCCACTGAGTATCTCTGTTTATGGCTTAGCAGAGGCTCCCTGCACCTGCAACCCCTCCCCAGCCCCTTGTGGTTGTTGGTCGTCCCTTCTCTATATTCTTGCACTATTTAGGGCATGTTGCTCTTATAGCCAGAATGAGTCCTGAGTAAAAATACTGAGGTAAAGAAGATAGGAAGAATTATCCTGAAGATTCAGGGGAATGGTAGATCCCTAAAAATTATTTAATGTAAGAGAGCACCTGGGTGGCTCAGTCAGTTAAGCATCTGCTTTTGGCTCAGGTCATGATCTCGGGGTCCTGGGATCGAGCCCTGCATCAGGCTTCCTGCTCAGCGGGGAGTTTGCTTCTCTCTCTCCCTCTGTACTCTCTTGCTCTCTCTCAAGTAAATAAATAAAATCTTAAAAAAAAAAAAAGAATCAGGAAAAAGATTCCAAAAGAACAGGATGACTTAAAAAGGCAACAGCTTGAAATTTAAGTCTAAAATGGAAGGGGCAGTGGTGGAGAAGAAGAAAGACCTCTGGGAGACCAAAAATGGTGTAGCCAAATGAAAATTCAAATTGGAGGCAATATAGAAAAGAACAAACATTGCAAAAAAGAAGACAATATTTGAGGATAAACTGGAGTTCCCTCAGGCTGTAGAAGCAAAAGGGAAAGAGAATGCATTTAGTTTTCCTGTTACATATGATATATGAACAGTAGTAGTTCCTTAAGAAACTAGAAAAAAATAAGGAAAATGTAGTAATTATATACATATATACATAATAGAAGAAAATTTTAGATGTAATTACATAGATAATAGAAGAAAATTATATAATAGAAGAAAATTTTCTTAGCTATATTAAGAGCTACATGTGGAGATTTCAAATGCTTTTCTTATAAGGCAAAGCTGATAAAAAGTACTTGCATTTGGACAAATATTGGCAAAAATGCTTCAATTACAAAGAAAAAAATAAAGTGGTTTACTTTTTGCATAAGCTGATCTTAGACTTATTTGTAACTCTCAATGCCAGAACATATGGAAACAATGATTATAGTGGATTGGGGGGAGTGTGTGCCCCTAAATTGTATATTCAATCCAAGCCTTGTTATGTTTGAAGGCAACAAGATAATTCAAGATTAGCAGTTTTAGGAAGTGTAAAATACATATAGGAACAAAGAAACAAACAGAAACGTTGCTTCTTAGAAACAATCTCAATATAACTGAGAAGCAAAATAATATTAAGAATTCAAAATGTATAAATCATATATGAATAAGGTGACAATGAGCACTGAAATCTGTTAAACATATAAAGGAGTTTAAATACTGATTTTAAATAAACATACAAATTAGATACAAATTGATGTTGGTAATTGACTGTCATGATGGAAATACCAGAAATAATATTTCTGTTCCTGATTTATGGCAAAAAACACCATAAAGTGGGTGAATAAGGAATTAAGGGTGTAATAAATTTATCCATCATCCTAAGGAGGGAATGAAAATATGTATTAGTGTTTCACTTGGCAAATTGGATAAATATAAACCCATATATATTCTTGAAAAGATTACTACTACCATTAAACTATAGAATCTATACCTATAAATTACAAAATCCCTAATAAAAAGAATAAATGCAACAAATATAGAAGGCTAAAAAATGTTCTAAGAAAAGACAAAATTTAAGTGCAAGAGTTCTAATATAAAGACTTACTTGTTTAAATGCCACAATTAAGCACAACAACAAAATTATATATTTTCACAGGTTTCTTTGTCAGAATCAGGACCCTTGTAAGAGAAATGGGCAGGACCTGGAGATTTGGGATGGACCATTTGAGTGGATGAGCCTGAGAACCTTGAATCCCAAACTTGCCCATGAACACTTCCAGCTGGCAGATGTCTTTCCCCTCCCTGGAAAAGACAACTTTCACCTTACAGAGACCTCAGCCGAGGCAGAGGCTTGCAGTCCCTTAAGGAGCTAAGCCAGCCTCTTGGTGGTAGGTTGATTTCATTAGATCCCTTCTACCAGGGATGTGCATGTGTCTCCTATCCCTGGTGTGGATGTGTTTCCTTTGCTTCTGCCATCACTGCGATCCAGTGGCTTACAGAAGGCCAGAATACAACACAGAATACAGAATATCAACATGGGATCCCACACAGTGCCCTGGACCCAGAGACTGATTTTATAATAAAGGAGTTGCAAAAACCATTATAGGACCATAGGATCCACACATTGTATTCCCAGATACAACAAGACTATCAGAATGTTGGAGTAGCCTCTTAAAGGTTCAGCTAACGGGTCCTCTTGAGGACAGTACCCTGGAGATTGGACACTGTCCTCCAGGCTGCAGTACACGCACAGTAAACCAATGGCTGATCTAAGGTATTATAACTCTGTTGGTTAGAATCTTAAGTCCAGGAATCAAGAAGTGGAAGTAGAATTGCTTCTACCCATGTGCAGAATATTGTATTGCTACATTAGATATCCTAGATCCCCTGGTTGGGGGAGGAGGGTGGACACTTCCACCAGGACACAAACTATGGGGCTCCTTTGAACTTGGGTCACTCTGGGCTGGGAGCGGTTGACCATGACCTCCATGCGGAGCTAAGGTTTCTGCTGCATTGGAGCAGGGATATTCACTGGGATGTGTTTAGCTGCTCTCATGCCCAGTTATCTAATTGAGTAAAAACATTCACAGCAACCATAGGCTGGTAAGTTCATGGCAACTTAGGGCATCGATTTATCAGTGACAAAGGTCTGGGTCATCCTATCCGATTAGCTTCCTAGATGAGCCCAAGTACTGGCCAAGAGTGAGAGAAATGTAGACTAGGAGGTAGATGAGGGAAAAGGTGAATAGCAATTGTGGCCTTGGGACAAGATGCAGCAGAGGGACCGAAGCCCATAGCTTATTCCACTAGCCCTTGGTAATCAGCTTTTGAAATAATTAATTGGGCCACCACCTTGAAGGGGATTCCATACTTGAATGAATATACTGGAAGGCCTGAAGAGATCTGAGTAATGCAAGGGGGTGATTATGTGACACCCGTGGTGCTTTTCGCTTCCTATCCTCTTGCCCCTGTCCACTAACTGTAGCCAACCAGGCATACATAGGCTCTAACCAGCCTGAAGCAGGTGCAGTCTCAACCCCATGCCTTGGGATACCTGCCATGTACTTCCGGCTTCCTGCCGTGGGGCTTCGCAGTCTCTGTAGCGTGAACGACTCCGGGGAAACTGAGTAGTGCGCATGCTCCGACAACCAGGAAATGCAGCAAAGCAAAGCGAGCCGAGACGACTTGGACCAGCAAGAGAAGGAAACGGGCGGACTGACACTTCCTGCCTGTCGTGGCCTGCGCGCAGTTCTGAGAAGTACTCCGCACAGCTCATTGGGCGCACAGGAGGGCTTGACTTAAGACCACCCTGGTTTGCTCTCCCTTTCTCTGTTTGTGTTCCCTGCCTTCCCGAGATCTCATTGCCAAATAAACTAGCTGCACACAAGTCCTTACTCTGGGCTCTGCCTTCGGACTAAGCCACACCTCGAACCGCAATAATTTTATTCAGAGACAATCGCATTGTAAGTAAAATACAGCAGTTCTCTAGGTTTTTGGTGTCAGGACCCTTTTTTACTCTTAAAAACCTTTTTACTCTTAAAAGTCCTTAGGAGGGCTTCTTAATATGGGTTTTATCTATTGGTCTATTGAAAACTTGAAATTTTTATTACTTTTACTTATAAATTCATTAAAAATGACATTAATAAACCTATCCCATGTTAATATAAATAACATTTTCATAAAGAAGAAACTACATCTTTCAAAGCAAAAAGAAAAACTGGTAAGAAGAGTGGCTGGAAGAAGAGTGGCTGGCCTTATTTCACCTGTTTTGAATCTCTTTAATGTCTAGCTAAAGACAAGACAGCAAGGGTATGTGGGTGCTACTGAATTCAGTCTTGGTGATATCCTGTTTTTTATTTCTTTAAATTTTTTTATTGTTATGTTAATCACCATACATTACATCATTAGTTTTTGATGTAGTGTTCCATGATTCATTGTTTTCGTATGACACATACCTTCTTTAATACCCATCACCAGGCTAACCCATCCCCCCACCCCCCTCCCCTCTAGAACCCTCAATTTGTTTTTCAGAGTCCATCGTCTCTCATGGTTCGTCTCCCCCTCCAATTTCCCCCCCTTCATTCTTCCCCTCCTGCTATCTTCGGTGATACCCTGTTTTAGTGCAAGTATTTGAAAAAACCCCAGCCTCACAGAGGCTATGTCACTGGAAAAGTGAAGGGTATTTAATAGTTTTTTCAGATATCTGTAAATATTCTTCTCTGATAGAACACCAAAACTTGGCAAGTGGTGGTATCTGAAAGGTTAGTTGTCACGTGGAATCTGCTCTTTTACTGATGAAATTTTTGTTCTCTGTTACGTTAAAATCCATGTGGTCAATCTTAGAATTTGGATGGATCTTTCTCACCCATGTGTGATTTTTTTAGGCCATGTACTGGTCAGTTGGGTAATATTGATTTGCCGAGTTATGCAGATCTTTCAAATATTGCACATTTCATTATACAGTATGAAAAAAGGACATTTGTTAAAAATCCATGGATTGCAACAGAAAAATCTTTAATTATTGGGAAGCTTTAATGTGATGGGTACAAGTTTTCTAAAATTTTAATTTTTGTTTGAACGCCAGTTAAGTCATTGGCAACAAGTACTGTCAGATGTTTTTCTCAAAGTGACAGTCTCACCTCATTCATTTTCAAGGAAAGGTCTGACAAATCCCCAAATCTGGGTAATGACAGGTTTTTAATTGTTCTTTCAAATAAAAGTGGTGTTTCACGGAAACAGTGGTTAGTTCAGCTCCTAGCTGAAACAAGCATACAGAAGTTTTTCCTTGAGACAATCTTCCCCTTCTGTGGGCTGTAGGAGTGCTTTATGCGCACTTCCCACATCATCACAGAGGATATTAAAAAGACGGATTCTCCAGGGTTGAGATTAACGACATCAATCATTTCTACTGCCTCATCAAGGACATTCTTCTGTGAAATGGCATTTTTTAAATTGTGAGCAGACAGAGGGGAGGGGATGACTGGTTTGTGCCCCTGTGGAGTTTTCACCATCATGGCTTGTACACAGAGCAAATGTGAACACAGTGAAAAGAGTAAGTAAAAGCTTACTATGAAAATAGTTCTGGCCTCACAGAGCCCCTGAAAGGTTCTTGGGGAATCCTAGAAGCCTAAGGCCATATTTTGAGAACCACTGATCTGAAATATTATCAGTTTTGTTTTCCCTTTCCCATATTTTCTGAAAGCCCAGCAATCAAAACAAAACAACACACACACATACAGAAACACACACACCAATTTTATTGCAAGATCTACTTGTTTTAATATCATAAAATTTCACTCATATGTGAGATTTAAGAAACAAAACAGATAAACATAGGGGAAGGGAAATAAAAATAAAATCAGATGAAATCAGAGAGGGAGACAAACCATAAGAGACTCTTAACACTAGGAAACAAACGGGGTTGCTGGAGGGGAGGTGGGTGGGGGATGGGGTAACTGGGTGACCGGCATTAAGGAGGGCACGTGATGTGATGAGCACTGGGTGTTATATGCAACTGATGAATCAGTAAACTCTACCCCTGAAACTTAAAAAAAAAAAAAATCTACTTCTTTTGCCCCCAAAGTCTCCAGTCAGACATTCTACCTGAAAAGGAAGTCTCTGCTTCATTTCTCACTGTGGCCAGAGTTGTGTCCTCAGAAATGCAAATCTGATCATATCTCTCCCTTGTGTAAACAAACCTGTGTAAACCCTTCTTGGATTTTCTATTGCACTGAGGATATAATTAAAACTCTTCTGCATGGCTTAGAAGGTTCTTTACGGCATTCCTGAGCCCCCTCCAAGCATACCTCTTGCTTTCTGCCCTTGAGATGTCTGCTCTGGCCATGACTGATAATACTTTTGCTTAAATAACTCCTTTCCACCTTCCAGGTGCCAACTCCGGTGGCTTCTCTGGCATCTCAAGTCCGACTGGGCCCTCCAGTGCCCCCTGTGCTGGGATTGTGGCACCTTTCACGGTGGCTTCTGATTTCATGTCTAAGCACCCATTTTCTTCATTGCTCTGTGAGTTGATGGAGGCAGTGATGTTTCCTGTTCACTGTTATGTTCCCACTGCCTTTCAAAATGCTTGGCACAGAGGGAAACCTGGCGGCTTTCACCTTCTACCTCGATGAGGAAGTTGGTACTGGGGCCTGGGCTAGGAGCAGAGACGCATCACTCAGGTTCTATACTTTCTGGAATGTTTGTCATTATTAAATAAGGAATATGTACTAGTTGTAAATACAACAGTAGATACATGCATTACATATATATGGCAGTCACATATTGCAAATAATGCAATCATAATATATGATGTTCTGAAATTTGCTTTTCACACAATAATACATCTGTGATTTTTTTTTATGCCAGTGACATAGATTCTCTTTTTAAAAAAGAACTGTCCAGTATTCCTTTGGCTTTATTCCATCGTATTTATAAATTTACTAGTTGTCTACTGATGTATCTGTAGACAATTTCTGATGAACTATTACAAGTAAAGTAGCAATGAATATTTTTATGCACGTATCTTTGTATTATGTGAATATTTCTACAGAGTGAGTTTCCAGAAGTGACACTTCCCAAAGTGCACTTGAAGAAAGCTTGATTAATACATATTTCACCAGGAGTATATATATATATATATATATATATATATATATGATGGTGTCCTTTTCTCTACACTATATTATCAATTAAAAATTTCAAACATAAGTAAAAATGGGGTTTTATGACATTCTTTTTCATTTATTTAGGTATTAGTAGTTTGACTATAATTTAATGTCTTTGTCATTTACATTTTTCTACCTGAATTGCTTGTTCATACTCTAGTGGTATATTCTTTCCCATCGGCCTATTGGTTTTCTACAGTAATTTAAAAATGATTATATATTATGAATAATAACCCACTGTTATATTTTTCAAATATTTTCATTAGTTTAAAAAATAGTTCTTTAGCTTAATTTATTATGTCCTCCCTGTTACAGAAATTTAAAGTTTTCAAATAGTCAAACCTGTCAATATTTTCCTTTGTGATTGTGCTTTTCACGTCCTGCTTAAAAAAGCTCAGCATCTAAGAATGTAAAAGGTTCCCCTGTTTTCTTCACAGACAAGACTGTTGAGTGCATCCAACTCACTAGTGCAGAACTATGACAAGAAGCCAAGTAGCCAGAAGCCCATTTTCCCTTCTCCCTGTGCCACACCATGTCACCATGCCTTGCTTCCTAAAATAGCCAGACGAAAGGCAACTCTCCAACCTTGTCACAAACACTCTCCATGACTTTCAAAAATCAAGCACAACTTCCTGTCAGGATTGCTCCTGATTTCTTTTAGTCTGAAATTGAACAAAAATGTTTTGGTGGAGGGGTGCCTGGGTGGCTCAGTTGGTTAAGCGTCTGCCTTCAGCTCAGGTCATGATCCCAGGGTCCTGGCATCGAGCCCCGCATCAGGCTCCTTGCTCAGTGGGGAGTCTGCTTCTCCCTCTCCCTCTGCCTGCCGCTCCCCCTGCTTGTGCTCTCTCTCTGTCGCTCTGACAAATAAATAAAATCTTAAAAAAAATGTTTTGGTGGAAATTTGGGAGGCAGTCACACAAGCTTCTAACAACTTGAAAACATGCATATCTATCTATCCAATATCCGGCAAATGAATGTGAGTTAAATGATAAATTTTTAGTTTTTAACTTTATTTTTAAATAGGTATTCATTTTTTTGAAGATTTTATTTGTTTATTTGACAGAGAGAGACACAGTGAGAGAGGGAACACAAGCAGGGGGAGTGGGAGAGGGAGAAGCAGGCTTCCTGCTGAGCAGGGAGCCCGATGTGGGGCTCGATCCCAGGACCCTGGGATCATGACCTGACCTGAAGGCAGATGCCTAACGACTGAGCCACCCAGGTGCCCTGGTATTCTTTATTTTTTTAAGCAAAAAAAAATCTCATCAAATATTTTGTTTCCATTTTTCTCCCTTGAGTTCTGAAATTCTTCATATACTCAATAGGAAATAGTAATTTTCACCACTGTCATCATAATTAAACATAATATGATAATAGTTAGGATTATGAATCACTGTCTTAATGAATGGTGATTATATTGCTCATTATTATGGCGGTTGCTATGATTATTATTTGGGGATTATGGACTATCCAGAAATGGCAAGTTCTTTCCTAAGATGATGATTATAAATAATAACAATGATGGCAATAATAATATAACAACAGATTTCTGCTTTTGGGGGCAGGTATGACTACTTTATAGGTAAGAATCCTTAAAAATACACTGAGAGATTTTCATCTAGAACACAAGGTACTAAAGGATGAATAGCCAAACAAGAGAGTGTGGTGTTGCTCAGCACCTCAAAACTCTGACTACGAAAGTCAAAGGGCAGGAAGTTTTAAAACCATCACATTAACTTGTCAAGTATCTATTTATGAACTAGTCTTCATGATGAATGATGCAAGGATCTAAAGATAATCAGAAGTGTTCAGTTTCAAATCTCTTATATTACAGCGATATGAGAGAAATGCCAGAAAGAAAGGAAAGAAAAGAAAGGAAAAGCAAAGCAAAGAGAATACAGTGTGACAGGTGAAGGGAGTAGACTATATAAACTCCAGTGGGAACATGTCAAATGAGCATCCAGAACATGAGGCTCTTTACTCCAATACTACCCCCTCTCCCACCTTCTGTACCCTCCTGGGAAATTGCATTTTCCTCATGACCTATGTGGGATAATACAGACTTCTAAATTTTAATTTACTTGAGAAATGGTAACAGTGATCTATTTTCCTTGAAAATTCTGCCCAAGAGTTTGGAAATAAGATCATATTTCACAATCTTAGAAAAGAAGACTGCTGTTATTATCAATAATAGTACATCTGTTTAAAAGATGCTGAGAAAATGGACATACTTTATTAAAACTCTGGCTCAGCTCTCCTATTTCAAGCTCAAAATGTTGTAATGCTTAGTAAGACAGATAGAATATCAATTCTTGTTTAGATTCACATGGAAAATGAAAAACAAACATTAGAAAAAGATGGAAAGGGCTCCAGTACGAACTTTGAAGTATAAAACCATCAAATAAAGCAGAGTGAGCACTTAGAAAGAATGAATGATATTAGAACACCCTTAAGTGTTTCACACATAAGCCAAGGGGTATAAAAGACTCTCCTGAAGAAGAAGAATAGTTTGTACTAGCACTGTGTTTACATGATCACAGGACAACCCTAGGAGTTGGCTATGGCAGGTGGTATGCTCCCCAGTTTGTGGATGAGGAAACTGAGCCCCAGACCCAGCATCTGATGAAAGAACTAAAGCATAGGTTGGCTGTCTCTTGGCCCAGTGTTCCAAATAGAAACTGTATTATCAGGGCTCTCCAGAGAAACAGAACCAATAGGGTGTATCTCTAGCCACATGTCAGATATAAATGTATGGAGAAACGTTTATTTTGAGGATTGGTTCGTGTGAATAGGAAGGGTGAGAAGCCCCACGATCTGCCATGTGCAATCTGGAAGCCCAGGAAAGCAGGCGGCAGAGTTCTAGTCCAAACATGAGGGCCCGAGAAGTCGGGGAGTCGACGGTACAGGTTCCAGAAGGCCAAGAATCAAGAGTGCTGATGTCCAAGGGTAGGAGAAAACAGATGTCCCAGCGTATGCAGAGAGAGCAAATTCACGCTTTGTCCACCTTTCTGTTCTCAGGGCCCCAGTGGATTGGATGATATCCACCCACATTGGTAAGGGCATCTTCTTTATTTAGTCTCCTGGTTCAAATGCTAACCTCCCCCTGAAACACCCTCCTGGACACACCTAGAAATCATGTTTTACCAGCTCTCTAGGCATTCTTTAGCCCAGTCAAGCTGACACATACATTAACCATCACAGTAACATGGTCCTACCTATAATAACCTTGTTGATCAAGAGTACCCGACCCAGAGCACGTGCTGTGTGCTCACCACTGTTCTAGTTCCTTTACATACATTAACTTGTGAAAGCCTCGCAACAACCATAAAAGGCAGGTATTATTATCTGTGTTTGCACATGAGGAAACTCAGGTCTATAGTATTTAAGTAAGCAAAGCCACACGATTAACAGTTGGTGGAATGAGAATTTAAAGCTCCAGAGCTCCACTGTGCTGGCTGATAAATTCTCAATACCTGGCACACTACCTAGCACATACCAGGCATGCAATAAATACTAAAGAAATACAAAAAATAATGAGGCAATAAACACGGGAGAGGCTTCACTCACTGATGACGTTTATTGCTAACAGTGTAACTTAAGGGCATGTGTACTATATATCGATTTCACATTATTCTGTGTATTCCTTCATTTATTTATTTATCCATTCAGAAATATTTATCGAACGCTTCCCATGTTTGGGAACTGTGCTAGACACGAGGAACATGGAAATAAACAAAAAAGATGTGGTTCTTCTTTTCATGGATTATATAATCTAATGGGAACAAAAAGCCCCAAATATCCAAACATACGTTTATTTACAAATTCTTAGATGGGGGGTGGCTAGGTGGTCCGCGGAAGAACACATGGAACCGCGTAGAATCTACAGTTGATCTGAAATGGAAGAATGGGCTCTAGAAGCTCTTAGGCAGGGGAGTTCTGTGATCCAATGTGCATTTTTTTAAAACGTCACTTTTCTTAGTTAGCTACAGAGAAAGTGAGTAAATCTCCTAGCTTCTGCTTCTATAAATCTGCGAGCACCTCTCCCAGACATGCAGTTCCAGCAGTTAAATGTTACTTAGGGATTTTATATCATCACCCACTTGCTTTAACCGCAAAGACTGTAATGTCTCTGGGTCCAACTGCTCTGAAATCTTTTCAGCCTCCGATAAAAAAGTGAAAGCCTAAGATAGATGTTCAATAATTCTTCATGAATTTTAACCCATTACAATATATTAAAAACACGCACATCCACATACATCACATTCACACAAAACAGGCAGATTGAGGTCCTTGGTTACATTTCTAGAAGGTTCTCTAGAGGGCTAAAGCACAAGCAGTGCTGGTACAGAGCTGGGGCATTTTATGGTCCAGCCTGAATCGGCCCCAGTGAAATTCCCACCCCGGTTTTATAGACTCGACTTTACTCCATGTTGAGATAAGCATCTGAAAAGAATGGGAACACCTGCCCTAGTCTGAGGCTCACATTCTCACCGACTGTAAGTCTAGCCTTGGCCGTAAAGCTAAAAGAATGAGGCTCTCCCCTGACAGACGTGCCTGTTTTGAAGTTCGTGAGGCACAATGCTTCTACCTGAAAATGTCCTTTCTGTTAAAAGGAGAAAGGCCTATTTCGCAATTTTGAACTTGCAAAAACTATTTTAGCAAAAGACATTAAAGAACCCCGATTAATGAAGGCGTCCAATTAATTGAGAAATTTTGCTGTAGTTCATTATTGAGGAGAAAGAGGCAAATTACACACTCCAGGCTCAAGGCAATCGCCATTAGCACATTTCTAATACTCTGTAAGGAGAACTGGTGTTTAGACTGATAAAAAGAGGCACATAAAGGACCAATCTTTTGTGAATATCAAATGTCAATCCTCAGTACATTGTAGTTACTAATGTGGGTTAATGCATTTTG
The DNA here is from genome assembly GCF_003265705.2 of Callorhinus ursinus. Classification (NCBI taxonomy): domain Eukaryota; kingdom Metazoa; phylum Chordata; class Mammalia; order Carnivora; family Otariidae; genus Callorhinus; species Callorhinus ursinus. The sequence goes on from NW_027397135.1 coordinate 4,103,299, forward strand.
GGAGGATTTTTCACAGGGGTAAAAATAAAAGGATTTGCCATCGAAGCCTGAATTTACCAGTAAATTCAATTAACTGGAAGGAACATCCTGCTCCCCAGCATTTTGATTAATTGATGGTCTGTGGTACAGTCATTAGATTCTGGTGTGCTAACATTAAAAGTGAAAATCATAATTATGTAGCATTTACTGAATCCCCTAGCATGTGTAAATGATACGTGGAATCCAACTAAAGAGGGCTACTCAGTCAGAAAGAACAGCCTCTTCAAAATACTGCAAGGCCAACTAACGTCCTGTTGCCACAACTTTTCTAATTGCTTTATAACCAAATGTTTAAAGATACGTAAGGGTTACACATGTTTAAATTAAACCATGGCATTAACAGAATTACTTGTAAGTGATCTCTAAAATTCTTTACAACACAACTTAATAATAGACGTTGTATGCATCTCAAAGACAAGAATAGCCCCAGAATACATTTCACAAATGAGTCAGACAGAAACGATTTTTTTTTTATGGTTCTAGATTATGCCATGCATATTTCAGCAAACTCTACTTCCTTCACAAAAACATATTTCGGGCAATTTCCTTTAGATCTGAAGCTTGGGGAGTACTGGAAAAATCCCCAACAAGGGGAGGAAATGCACCAGAAGAAATCCATTTTCACCTGATGGTTACTAATTGTAAGAAATATTGTGCAGGGTTCACACTAGGTGTGACTAGGAGGAAAACCCTTATCCATACACCCTAGACCTCATCAGTCTTCAGGGGTTTGAGCTATAATTGGGATGATGCAGTAGGTTAAATAAGTGGCCTTAACAAATTACTATTATTACCAATCATATTTCTCCCTGCAACTTGCTGGAGGTTCGTAATGCTTTTGGTTAGAAGAGCCAGTGCCCCTGAAGCTCCCTGCCTTATAACTGTTCTCTGCTTTCCAAAGGGGTTCCCGGGGGTGGGGGGTGCAGTTCTTGTAGAGATTTTGAATTTCCATCACAATGGGGAAGAGAAGGCATTTTGCCATGGCTCTTGTATTTTAACCTGTCTAGCAAACAGATGAGCCACCAACAGTTCAAAGGCTTGCTCCTCAGAGGAACACAGCACTTTCCCTTCAGAATGTCTGTATCATACTTGTTTTTGTGTTACCTGTAGAAGCCAGCAACGCAGTCTTACATATGAAGGGACTCAGCGCAACTTCTGTTGCAAATTTGTTAACTCTGCTGTCCATGTCCATGAAGCACAGAAAGAAAGGAGGGGCACTACGTTAGCCTGTGTCCAAAAGGATAATGATAGATACTTGGCCTAATAGCCAAAGTCTCCAATTAAAGTCACATGTTTCACTTTGTTTCTGTTGTTAAAAGACACATTTCTGGGGCAGCTGGGTGGTGCAGTCGGTTAAGCCCCTGACTTGGTTTTGGCTCAAGTCATGATCTCAGGGTCATGAGATCAAGCCCCACATCAGGCTCAGCAGGAAGTCTGCTGGAAATTCTCTCTCCCTCTGTCTCAGATAATAAAAAAGACACATTTCCAGGACCAGAGATAGGATGATTCTTTGCTATCTTTGTGGATTTGTGCTTACACTGATTCACTAAAATCAGAATGTAGCATATGCTTGCGATGGCAACCCCATGACCGTCACTCAGGATAGTCACTGCTAAATGACCAAGCACTCTGGAAACTTCCAAGCCCTCAACACAGCACATCAGGCAGCCACTGTTCCATTGGCATTGACATAAGTTGACCATTTATTTTACCATCATATGCATTCACAATAGAGTCTTGATGACTGTCAATAAATTCGCTTTTCAGACTTAATTGTTTTAAACTTAGTGCAACTTGATGACTTGGGTTGTCGTTTCGGTAATGCTCAGCCTTGATTCTTGATCCTTAGTTTTCTGTTTCCTTCCTCCACTGGCTACTCTCCAAGGGGTGTCTGGGTGTTGTGGGAGTGGGCTGGCTTATGCGACTGTGTGGTGGAAGGTCTTTAGAGGCCCCGTCCATTTGCTGTCCAATATTCTTTTTTGAAAAAGATTTATTTATTTATTTGAGGGAGAGGTGGGAGGGGCGGAGGGAGAGAATCTTAAGCAGACTATCTGCTGAGCACGGAGCCTGACATGGGGCTCGATCTCACGACCCTGAGATTGGGACTGGAGCCGAAACCAAGAGTAGGACATTTAACCTACTAAGCCACCCAGGTGCCCCACTACTCAGTACTCTGTATCTGGGTATCTGTATTGTATCTATTTTGGCAGCCAAGTATGAAGTCTGTGACTGGTGAACCGTGGTCTGCTGTTTTGGCTCAGCTGATGCTCTATGTGGGTCATCGTTCATCTCCCACTGGCTGATATGGCCTCTTCTCTGCTTCTGGTGGCTATGGAACACCAAGTCTCTGTCACATCCCCACCCAGCCCCATGTCCAGCAATCCACCATGGTGTGGTCCCAATACGGGCCCACTGCAGGCTGTGGGAAGCTCAAAGGAAGCTCCATCTGGCCTTGCTGTTCTGTTCTCTTATGTGGGCTAGATTGCACCATATTGGCACAGGATTCCATGCACTGAACTCAGAGGATCATAAGTAGGGGATCTGGGGACAGAATGCCTCCCTCTGCCCTCTAAATTGCCCTAATTCATTTAATTCTTTTTAGCTTCTCTGGGTTGAACCTAGGAAAGAGGAATATTGGGACAAATATCTCTGCCCTATCATTTTTTAGCGCTTTCCTTCTTCTTTCTTAAAACTGCAGGGAGGAGAAGCAGCGGATTTTACACTCCTGAGCCAGAATCTCTGGGGTGGGGCCTGGGGATCTGTCATTGAACTAGCTCTCCAGGTGATTCTGATGCAGCTGATGTCTGAGAATAACTGATGTAGGTTACCTCCTTCTTCCTGAATCCAGCATGACTGTGCTTTAATAGAAAATAGGATGGGGTGCCTAGGCATCTGCCTTCGGCTCAGGTATGATCCCAGGGTCCTGGGATCGAGCCCTGCATCAGGTCCCCTGCTCCGTGGGAAGCCTGCTTCTCCCTCTCTCACTGCTTGTGTTCCTTCTCTCTCTGTCAAATAAATAAAAATCTTTAAAAAAAAATAGAAAATAGGTAATTGTTTCCCCATAAAGAGGGATTTGCGATGAATCCTCTGTGGTTAGCCGTTGATGTAGGAAAAGGGGAGAAAAAACTATCTTAGATAATCTATGTTATGAGGGCAAGAGCTCAAATTTTGAACTCGTCCTGTCAAATCCTAACATTTCTCCTCTCCCTACTCCTTCCCCTAAGCAAAGCTGCCCTGCGTCAGAGTAAGAAAGGCATAATCTTAGGAAGGAAAAAAAGAAAAGCACATTCATTGTTTTTTCCTTGCTATTTAGCCCTTATAGCATGCAACAAACCATATGCGGCATACAATGTGACCTATGTGCTTCATATCACACTGTCAGAATGTACTCAGTAACAACTTGGCCACTAAGGGGATCATTTCTATCCAGTGCGGCATCCTGTGACTTACACTGTTTGGTTCACATCTCCTCATTTCTGCCTGTGGGATTTATTACTAATTGCAAAGGATTCTGAGATGTTTCACCTACAGTGACTCATGGCTTTTATCCTCCTCAATATAACAGTAAGGTTTGCCTTCCTCCCCTGCTCCATCTCTGAGAAGCACCAGAGGCTGTGACTCACCTCCTGAGTCCATCCCCTCTGAGGCTTTCTTCACACTTCATTGGCATGGGAAAAGGGGGCTCATGGCTCCCAACTTTCTTGTGGACAGAGCACAGATTTCAGAAGCTCTAACCAAAAGAATCCCTGTTGCTTATGCCTGATGATTCTTTAACATGATTTAATCATCCCAACAATCCCCTACATCCTCTCACCAGTGACCAGGTGTTGACACTTGTGTCTTATAAACCAATTGTTTCAAACCCTGTTGAGGTAGACCAGGGGCTCTCAACCATGGATGTGTATTAGAAGCACCTGGAGGGCTTGTTAAGCCAGCGGCAGCTGGACCCGTGTCTGATTCAGTATGTGCAGCAGTCAGAATAATGCCCCTCTGATGATGTCTGCATCCTAACAACTGTAACCTACGATTATGTTACCTTACATGGCAAGGAGGAGTTAAGTTTGCAGATAGAATTAAGGTCACTAAAGGCAACCTATTGAATAGGAGAAGATATTTGCAAATGACATAGCCAATAAAGGGTTAGTATCCAAAATATATAAAGAACTTATACAAACCAACACCCAAAAAACAAATAATCCAACTACAAAATGGGCAGAAGACGTGAGCAGGTATCTTTCCAAAGAAGGCATTCAGCCAGACAACACACACATGAAAAGGTGCTCAACATCACTTATCATCAGGGAAATGCAAATCAAAACTACAATGAGATATCTCACCTCACACCTGTCAGAATGGCTAAAATAAAAAACACAAAAAACAACTAGTGTTGGGGAGGATGTGGAAAAAAGGAACCCTTGCACATTATTGGTGGGAATGCAAACTGGTGCAGCCACTGTGGAAAACAGTATGGAGGTTCCTCAAAAAAAGTTAAAAATAGAACTACCTTACAATCCAGTAATCGTGCTACCGGGTATTTACACAAAAAATATAAAAACACTAACTGAAAGGGATTTATTTATATATATTTATTGTGGCATTATTTACAATAGCCAAACTATGGAAGCAGCTCAAGTGTCCATCAATTGATGAATGGATAAAGATGTGGTGTATACACACACACACACACACACACACACACACACTGAATATTATTCAGCCATAAAAAAGAATGAACTCTTGCCATTCACAAAAATGCATAAAGCTAGAGAATATAATGGTGAGCGAAATGAGTTAGAGAAAGACAAATACCATATGGTCTCACTCATACATGGAATTTAACAAACAAAACAAATGAGCAACGGGAAAAAGAGAGAGAGAAACAAACCAAGAAGTAGACTTTATAGAGAACAAACTAATGGTTAGCAGAGGGGAGGTGGGGGGGAAGGGTGAAGAAGAAAAAAAAGGTCACTAATGAGCTGATTTTAAAATAGGGAGGGACCTGGGTGGCTCATTCAGTCAAGCATCTGACTCTTGATTTTGGCTCAGGTCCTGATCTCAGGCTTGTGAGACTGAGCCCTGCATCAGGCTCTGCGCTGGGTATGGAGCCTGCTTGCGATTCTCTCTCTCCCTCTTTATATAAACAAACAAACAAACAAACAAACAAACAAAATAGGGAGATTATCCTGGATTATCCACATAGCCCAGTGTAGTCACAAGGATTCTTAAATATGGAAAGGGAGGCAGAAGAGGTCAGAGTGATTAAATGTGAGAAGAACTCAACTCACAGTTGCTGGCTTTGAAGATAGAGTGATATGGCTGGGAGTCAAAGATGGTGGCAACTTTCTAGAAGCTCTAAAGACCAAGAAAACAGATTCTCACCAAGAACCGTCAAAAGGAATGTAGCTCTTCTGATCCCTTGATTTTAGCCCAGTGAGACCCATTTCAGACTTTCTGACCTCAAGACTGTAAGATAATAAATTTGTGGGTTTGTTAACCCACTAAGTTTGTGGTACTTTGTTACTAATACAGTAGGGCTGGAATGTGGTCAGTGATGCTGCTGGACATGGGATCAGACTTTGAGAAGCATAGATGTAGATTCTACTGGTACCTCTGACTTTCCGAGGCCTTTTCTAGTTGTGGCAGATAGACTTTAGGACCGCCCACAATATCCCAACCTCCTGGCATCCTCTTGTACCCTCCCATCTCATTGACTGTGGATAGGACCTGCATCTTGTTCCTAACCAAAAGAACATGGTAAAGTGATGGGATGTCACTTCTGTGATTTTTATAACAGATTCTGTCTTGTCAGCAAATTTGCTCTTTTCTCTGTTGCTGTCTTTGCAGAAGCACGTTGCCACATTGTGAGAAGGCCTATGGAGAGGGCCACATGGCAAGGAGCTGAGGGTGGCCTCCAGGAGCTGACATTTAGCAGGAAATCAGGGCCCTCAGTCTTTCAGCTGCAAGGAATTGACATCTGCCAACAATGAGTGAACTTGGACATGGATTAGTTTCCAATTGAGCCTCCAGATGAGAACACAGCTAGCCCACACCATGACTGCGGAATGCTAAACAGAAGACCCAGTAAAGCTGTGCCCAGACTTCTGATCCATACAAACAATCAGGAAATAAATGCTATTCAGTTTTTGGTCATTTGTAACACAGCGTAGAATATGAATACAATAGTATAGTCCAGAGACTGGACTAAACAGAGGTAACCTTTGGCAAAAAGAAGAGTCAGTGGATCCCAAAGTGGATCATGTCTGTTATTCTATAATAATAAGTTTACCATTCATGGAGCATGTTCTGTGTGCCAGGCATCAAAACTGTCCTGAAACTTTCATACTCACTACCTTACTGAATCCCTGAAATAGCTATTAGCCCATTGCACATATAAAGAAACGAAGGCCCCAAGAGTTTAGGCAACATTGTGACATCCCAGAGTTAGTAAGCAACAGGACCAGGCCCGAAATACATACTGGTCTGACTCCAAAAGTTACACCCTAGTCGTGGGTGCAGGGCTACCACCCTGAAGTGAAGGTGGCCACAGCACTCGGGGTGGTCCAGGGTTTCCCCAGTAACAACAATCTCTCAGTGATGACTGCATGAGCCACCTATGGCATGGTTTGGGAAACAGGAAATGGTAACAGCCCCACGCAGAATTTTGTGTCCATTCAAGCTGCCATCTTTCCTCTGAGTCCTGCTGGCCTCGGGGTACCTGTGATGTACTCTACCATCTCCTAAGGTCTGTGCCTGGAAAGGGGCTGAGGCGGAGACACCCTCTTCGGAAGTTCAGATCATAGGGGAAGAAATAGGACTTGCCCACTTTGACAATAAAAAGCACTTTTACAAAAAACATTTAAAATCTGGAAAAGGGAGCGTTTGACTAAACCATTTGTCTACATAACATATTTCCCTTAATTTTGCTTGTATTGGATGATTTCTGTACCTTCATGAGTACAGGGATGAGATACTGATTTTAAGCAGACCCACGTGGTTGTGGCCACATTCATAACTGTCTCATTTATGAATCTCAGCAAACCCATTGAGTGTAATGAAGTAGAAAAATTAGGAGCTCAGGAGGTCATCGAGCGCTATGACTGTGTGCAAATACAATTAATGCACATCTCAGTAATGGTGTCGAGGAAGTATTCTCACCTAATATCCGATTCAAGACAACCAACACGACTAACCCAGTGCTTTGTCTGAAGACACATCTGAAATACATCAAAGAGATAAATTAACTGTCAAAAACTTCATTTATTCTCCCGAGATTATGAAATGCAGCTGGGGAATTCGTCTGAAAGATGGCTGCAGGAGGGAGTTGTGGTTGACACCCACCACGGAAGGGCCCCAGGCAGCTCAGGGCAACCTCAGATGAATGGATGCAATCCAGGCCAACTGCTGCCATGACTACAGAGCTCCCAGAGGCCAGTGGCTTGGGGGCCCGAACTAGGGCAAGCTCTGCTGGGGCTGAATTAGCAGCACGACCAGTGTGGTTGTGGTAAATTCCTCTACTCAGTTTTTATTGAGGAAATAAGTCATGCTCCACCCAGCTTTTTCAAAGTCGTCAACTCTTTCCCCCAATTTTTCCCCAAGATTATTATTTTGTGGGTGGTATGTCAGAGGAAGTTGGGGATGGGGCAAAGTTCTCAGTTAATGAATTTCTTTTTCAAACACTGGAACTTTAAATTGCAGTTGTTGAGGGATAAAACCACAAGCCAACTGGGTGAGGTGGTTCATTCCATTAGAAAATGGGATGAGCCCCATGTGGCAAAAGGAACCCATGAAGATTGGATTCCATGATGAAAAAAAATGGGTGGCATTAAAAACAGTGGTGCTTTACATTGCATATACCCTTGTAGTCTCCTTACAACAGCCCCTTCCTCCCCCTCCAAGGGAAAGAGAGTTGTCGTCACATGAGTGTTCAAGACTCAGGCCCTTGTTCCTTCTCCCACGGCCCCAGCCCACGATGCATTCCCCAGATGAGCAGGTAACACCTGCCCCTTGCTAGTGCTGAGTTGTCATATTCCCTAACCCACTTAGGAATGCCATGAAAACATAGTATGCCCATTTTGCAGACAAGGAAACAACAGCTTGGTAGGTTTAAACAGGTTCCCCAGGGCCACCTGGTTGGGAATGATAGAGCTTAAATAGCAGACCTATTAAAAAGAAGAAATGAAATACTGGAATGGCCCATCTGAATTAAATTCAAATGTCTTTGCAAAAGGACGATGGGCCTGATGTTTAATAATCCTGAAGATTAACATTTGTGGAGAGTCTGTAGAGAAAAATAAACCAGAGGAGAGAAATTCAAAGAAGCTTTCAGAAAAGACAAGAAAAGCAGCCTGTGCATGAATATACATGTAGAGATGAAGATGGAGGGAAAGAAAATATTTCCAAATGAGATCATGTTTTTCAAACACTGACCAGAGCTAGAGCGAGGGGTCGGGGGCAGAAGACCCGACAGACGAGGCAGGAGGAGTCAGGTTGGGTGGGAATCACGGGGAACATGGGTTTCTTCCTTGGCAGCTATGCCTTCTCTGGTTCAGCTGGGCCCTGAAGACAGACATTCCGCAAGCTGTTCTTGAGGTAGCTCTGGTTAGACTAGAAGCAGGAAGTGCCAGAAATCTTTCGGGGAAGCCGATTCTCTTGACATTTCCTGCCCTCAAGTTTCAAGGAGCTCAGGCTCACCTTTAAACCTGAGGAAGCTTGGTGAACTTCACCAAGTTCCCCAGACCCAGGGAGAGCCCCGCGGGCTGACAGCTCTCACCAGCCCCAAGGATTTATGTGCCACATTGCAAAGGACATGCATTTTAAGGATCTCTTGCTGTGTGAGAAACCATGGGGGCAAAATGGACGAGAAAAAAAGTACACCTGATTGTAATTAATGCTGACAGTAATCCCAAGCTTTCCTTCTGCAAACAGCCAGATGGGAAAGTTGGAACCGTTAATAATAGAAGACGTTGCCATCCATGGTTCGTGGAGTCATAACTCTTTAAAGACTGTTTGGATTCCAGATCTCTCTAGGCCGGCCCAGGCCAGATGTGGCTCAGACTCTCCACAGCTGTAGGAGAGGAGTCAGAGAAAGAAAAGCTGTGCTCCCAGACCCCCGGGCCCTGATGAGAAATCTATGCGTGGGAGGCCTGGCGCTGGCGGGAGGAGAGGAAGGCAAGGAAATAGCAAGAAAATGTGGGGTCAGACTGTGGCATCAAAACATCTTCACTAAGAGCCTCCTGGACGGGCCTAGGGGAGGGAGGAGCCCGTGAATTGTGGGGGGTCCCAGCCCAGAGGAGGCTGGAGAAGCGCGTTGGAAAAGGATGTCATTCTCCGAAGGGCTGATCAGATGTGGTCCAGCAGAGGTCAGGGTAGGGGTGTTCCTGGGCACAGGTGAGTGGGAGCCGGCGGTGCTATTTTAGGCAGGGGACAAAGGCCAGAGGGAGAGAGCTTCTCAGGGGGCAACAAACAGCCTTGAGTTGTCTTCTGTCCCTCCGGGACCGACCCGAGGGCCATCTGCGTTCTGCCTGCCTGGGCGCCTGCCGGCTGGGGACTGCCTGGCACAGTGAGGAAAAGTGAGAGGGTAGCAGGGATGGTGCTCCCTTATGGCCTCAGAGAAAAAAGCTGGTGCTGAGGGACTTCATGGCCAGAGAATTCCTAGGTCGGAGGTGCAATATCGGGGTCCAAGGTGGCCTCTGGCAGCAGAGGGGGAGGCCTTGGTGAAGGCAGGTGGGAGCCTGCCATGAAAGCTAGAGAGCTCGGTCCCCCTCCTGTCCTTTTCAAGAGCACCCCAATGAGCATCACCAGTGTCCTCCTGACTGGGAAGGAGACACACACGGAGGGGCTGTGCAGTCCTCCTAGGAGTTCTGACACGCAGTCAGGCCGGCAGAGGCGAGCTGGTTCCCCGGAGGGAAGAAGGAGGCCGGTGGGTCTGTTCAGAAAGAAGCACTTAGGGAGGCATTGGGAGGGCTGATGGTTCAGCGGTGAGAAGGAGAAGACCTGAATTCGAGCCAGAGAATGAGCCTCCCAAAAAGCCAGCGCACACCAGAGGGTGAGCGCTGGGCGGGGCCCGACTTCCTCCCCCGCACACCTGCCAGAGAAGGAAGACAGGGGAGGGTGGCTCCTAGCTACAGGCCGTGTATGCACGGGACCCCTTGAAAGATGGAACTCACTGGCAAATGGAGTCATATGGATAGGCTTTAAGAACAGGCACGGCAGGTCTGTGAGGTCAGTGATGTCTGCTGGATGCTGGATGAGGTGTCAAAATCCTTGCTGAGCTGCAGGGATTGGCCTGGAAAGAGAGAGAGACTGAGGGACGCAATAGGAGGAAAAATGTTTCAACAAAGCCTCCCGACAGCCCCCACCATCAGAGATGGGCTTCGATTTCCACCAGATAGCTAGATTAAACAACACCCCAACATACCTTTGTTTTATTCCCACAAATACATCCTAATAATTTTCACTGAAAGTTGGGTAGAGATGAGAGAAACATTTGGGAGGTGCTTGGAATGGGGATCAAAGGACGTTATGAGTAAAAAAGACATTAAGGACAAAAGAGTAGCAAGGTTTTAACCGATCATTTTCAGACAGGGGAAAGCGTTCCTTCCCCCCAGACAGAATCTCATGGGGAACCACAAATGGAAAATAGGAGAGTGGATCTGATTTTTCAGTCAGATCCAAGACTCCATGCCTGGCCGGCTTCCTTCTGGCCCATGAATGGCCACAAATGTCCCCTGCAGAACCTGATGCCTGGGAGGAGGGGTCTGGAAACCACAGACTTCATCAACCCTTCCATTTTGAAAGTGAGGAAGCAGAAGCAGCTTTGCCAAGAAAAGGGAAGAGACGTAAGTTAGAGGCCAGCTTGGACCGGCGCTGGGGAGGACTCCTCAGGCCCTCCTGGATATGCTTCCAGCACCTTGGGCCCGGCCTGGGAAAGGCAGAGGTCTGTTCCCTCCGCATTGGGCACTGGGACCACAGGGAGGAACCGGCACAAACTTGCCCCACGGGTTTGTAGATTCTTCTATTAAAGGCGATTTCCACATGCCATAAACCCGGCTCGGCCTCACAGCGGCTCTGCCTGAAATCCTGAAATGAGTGTGCAGGGGGCACGTGGTGAATCCCCGTTGAGCCATGCGGGCCCCCTGTGCCTACGGACGCAGCCTTCTGAGCAAGCGCCCCATAACCCAGGTAATTACAGAGCCCGAGCCCACTCAGGGGAATTAGATGAAGCAACAAGCTATTATTTCCCTTGTTTGCCGAAATAATAATATGTAGTACCTCCGTAGCACCTTTCATCAGGAGACTTCAAGGTACTTCCCAGGCACTTTTGATTGTAAACTCTTTTACCACTGATTTGCAATAAAGAAAATGAAGAATAAAAGAGGAGTCTCTTGTCAATGAGCTGGTATTAGCTCAGCAGCAGGAGCGGGGCTGCCTCTAGGATAAGGGTCTGATTCCGCTCCCCCAGACAAAGGGAAAGACCGCACCCGAACAGCAAGGCTGAGGCCACCACTGGCCGCGTGGGCACGGACGGGGGTGAAGAATGCAAACGGCAGTGCTGGGAATTGCTAGAAAGACTTAGCATGTGCACTGTGCCTCCTCAGGTCAGCAGCACCAGGCTCTGGGCGCACAGAACAGAGGCCGAGGGAAACAGGAGAAGGGATGTTTAAACAATTTTGCTGAGTTCCGAAAAGGCCCCAGAGGAGATGAGATGACTAAGGCCAATAAAGCAGTGGTTTGATAAAGGAGCCCATGGGGACAAACTAGGAAACTGCAGGCCGGTCCATTTGACATGAATTGTGGGCCACTTTGAACTGGTTTGAAGAGTCAAAGAGGAGAGCATTTGGTAAGATACAGATCGACTGGGGTGACTGGGGCGTCTTCAGGAAGGAAGGGGCATTGGATTTCAGGAACTAAGAGAATTCTTTATAGATCCGGCAGGTCTGGCGGACAGAGGGAACGAGGCCTTATGCTCGGGAAACCCACCTCCTCAAGGCAGGCAGGCAGCACACACAGAGCAGACGTACCGAGCAAGTTGTGATGAGAAATGAAGACAAGTAAAACAAACAGGAAGGATTTTAAAGATTTTGCTACCATGCACACTCTGTTAACCTTTGCCATCAATCAACTCCTAGAGCAGAGCTGCATGGCCCTTTCCCCACAGCTGCATTTCCCAAGATGTGTCCCTCAGAACTGTGGGCGACGGCCCTTGAGAATTGTTCCATATTGCAGTAAATCTCGAAAATGCCTCAGATGGCTTGAATCCCCTCTGGAAGATCAACAATGCGTATTAGCTTATTAAAGGCCCTGACAAGTTTTGTAGGAAACAAACATTTTCAATTGTCTTCATCCCTGTGTTCCCAGCACCTAACTGGGACAGCTTTTCCTTTTGCAGGCACTTGTGACCACCCCACAGAATGGCTGGTCCGCAGAACACTCCTGGCAAGCACCGGTCGGAGAAGATGCTGTGCTGGCCCAGAGTCCTGTGTGCTCCTCCAGGACGTCAGAAGGGCAGAGGCTGCAGCTTGAGGCACCCTGGGACCAGGAGGAACCCCGGGGCAGGTGGAGGACCTGGGGAGCTGGGAGGGGCCCAGCTCAGTAGCGCAGGGGAGGGGTTCAAGGCTCCCTCTGGGACAGCCAACCCATCAAGAAGACGAGGTTCAGAGAGCAGACCAAAGCCAGGCCTAGGCTGGGTAGGGGCAAGGACACGGGTCCCTTGGGCAACGGGGCAGGCAGCAGCTACCTGCTAGAAGTGCCGGGCAGAATTGTCACTGCCTGGAAGAGTAAGGGTGAGAGTCATCAGCTGGTGCTTGTTTATGCCCTTGGAAACCCTCTTCAGCATTCTGTATGCATGCATCTCCCTGAAGTCTTATAAGAAGAGCATGATGTCAATCCTAGTAATACATCTTGGAGAAGTCAAGTAATTTGCCTAAAGCTGAACAGAGAGCAAACTGTTGGAGTTCAAGTTTGAAACCAACCGTTTGTCTTTAAAGCCTTTCCTTTCAACCTCTATGCCAGGGGTTGGCAAACTCTGGCCCGTGGGCCAGGTCCAGACCATGGCTTGTTTGTGTAATGAGCATTTTACTGGAATACACCTAAACTCATTCATTTACCTATTGCCTGGTCGCTGCTGGGTGGTGGGGTGAGGTGATCTGTGACTTGGAATATCACAATTGTTGCTCCTTTAAGTGACTTTTGATAGTTTATAATGTGCGTGGCACTGCGGGCCCCACAGCTAGGAGATCCTGGGTATATCGCAGATCTTAATTCTGAGCCACACTGGCTTTCTGCTGCAGGTAATTTTTGTGATCCTGTCAGGATCACTGAGAGCTGAAGTTGTCCTGGCCTATACTTGATTCCTTAACTGGCCCAAATGTAGCCTGCACTTGGGCCTCGAAGCAGTGGCCTTAGCCTCAGGGAGCCGGGAAAGACTGGGCTGAGGCAGGAGGTGGGGGCTTGGCACGGCTCCCTGGTTGGAGCTGAGAGCCCCGAGCTTGTGACCTTGGGGGGACTCACTAATGATGAGGGCCCCTTAGCACAGCGGGTGGGGTGCTGCGGATTAGCCCCAGGGGTAATGAGCCTTGTGTTAGACTGAGTGAGTTCTCAGTTTTGAAGTCAATCTGTCCCATGTCCTCTTGGCCCCGGGGAGATTCTTAGAGGCAGGAGCCTGGGCAGACGCTGGGAAAATAGGGGAAACTTCTTTCTCTGGCCCTTGCCCTTCAAGTCAGGCTAACTTCCAAAGATTGTGTTCGAAGGTCTATGTTGGGACACAAGAATCTGCATTTCTAACACATACTATCTCAGGTAATTCTTATTGTGTTGGTTCTTGGACCACACTTTGATATTTTCCAAGGCTGGAACACTCTGACCTGAGCTAGCTGTCATCTGCTCTCTCTGGTACCCTCCTGCCTGAGCTGGCTTGGCCTCGACCTCCTGTACAGGAGCCCTGCTCCAGAGGTTGCCTTGCTGGAGAGCTCCCTCTGGCCTCTGACATGCTGTGAGCCCTCTGAGCCTGGGTGCTTGAACCAGGGGCCTCCAGATACCTAACACTTGATGTGCCATGCATGTTAGCATCCTCTGTCCCTGCCAACACAAAATCTTAGCTTCAGACCCTGGCTTTGTGAAATCCCATTTCCAGGTTGCTCCAGTCCCCCCACGTCCTATGAAAGGCAGTGGATCTAGGTAAGTACATTAGGGTCTATTCTTCACTGAACCCCTTCTTGTTCCTCCCACCTGCCAAGCATTGGGCAGCGAGTGAGATCCTAGCCGTTTCCACCACTCCCATCCATCAAGGGACAGATGAGAAACTACGTGCTGCCTCTCGCACTGTGGCCCAGGCATCACCAGCTCTGCCCCTGTGTTCTATCCTGGAGGGAAGTGGGGCAAGTCCTACTGGGCCAGCAAGATTTTTCCCAACACAGGTGGCTGTATCTAGGCAAGCAGGTATAGCATGCAGGGTGTACCTTTCACGGATTCTGGCTAGTGGCAAGTCTCCCCTTCTGTGGAGCTGTTGTGGGAATTCTGGTGGCCCTAGAGCACAGATGACTCCACTGGCCAAGGTGTCCCCACAGATTTCCCCTTGTGGCCCACATGGAACATGTCGACAGTTGCCGGGCCAGCACAAGGAAGGGTTGTGAGGACCCATAGGACCGTGCTTTTCAGTGTACCTGTACCTTCTTAGAGAGCTTCTAGGACATTCCCAGCATCACCAGATTTCCTTCAAAATGCAAGTATGCCTCACTTCACAGAGACATGTAGCAGCTGACTCATGGTCACTTTGGAGATAGAAATGGGAGATTATTAATTTAGGGTGTATAATGCATGTTCCATTGCAACATTCACATGTTTTTTTTTTTCTTTTTAAATATATGACTTTCCATCTGGGATGAATTAAAATCATATACAAATAGTCCCATTCAGATTGTCTCTCAGCTCCTTCCTTGCAGTGACCCCACAATATCCAAAGTCATGTTTTTCCTGGTGACTGTTCTCATAATTGCCACTTTGGATGCTGCAGCCAGCTAATAAAAAGGCAAGCAGAATAGTTGACTATTATATTGTTTCAGCTCCTAGGAAGGGTTGAGAAATGAGCAAAAGAACAGGAGGCTTGGCCCAGCCAGATCCCACATCGATTCAGGCAATCTCAAGCCGCCATTTTTCTTTCTCGTGCCTCCGGGACAACGCTTCAGGAGCGGACCCCTCTGTGTTGTTCCTCTCCCTGCCCCTCAAGCATGCGCTCTGAGGTGAGCGTTGGCCTCACAAGGCGTGCGGTGTCCATGGCGCTCTTCCCTGGGCCCAGGGCACTTTGCTCCCGCCGGGGACTCAAGCTGTCCTGTGGTCGGGGAAGGAGTGCAGGCCAGCCAGTCCACGGTGTGGTTAGGACCCAGACCAAGTTATTACCTCCTCTAATCCTCAGTTCCTTCATTTCAAAAATGGAAATAATGATAAGAATGGAAAATGAAGGAATATATATAAAGTGCCTCCGCTGGATCATTTGGGTTGGTGAATGAACAACCTAGCCTGTTATTTTGGATGCGCATGTTTTGACTCTCTATTCAGACTTTGTGTCTGCTTCCATGCTGCCTCTGGTCTTCTCTGACTGGTCTAAGCTTGTCCCAATCCTAATGCATTCAATGAACAAATTCATTCCTTTCACAAATATTTATTAAACATCTGTTATGTACAGGTCTCTAGGCTAAATACAGAAAACACAACTATTGCAAGGAAAATAAGGCCCTGTTCCTGTCTTCTGGGGAGTACAAGAGCCAGCGACTTCTCAATGGGGGTTTGCTGTCTCTGCACCTCAGCAGTCAGCCCCTCCCCCATCATTCCCCTCTCCAGCCACTAGAATGTTCTAGAAGTAATCTCTGTTTCTCATCTGTATGTGTGGCACAAGGATATGTCTTTTAGCTCTGCCTTGTCTTTATCTGATCTCTCTCCATTTAAGAAATGAAAGCAAGGATGATAACAATAGTGAACATCAGTGCCCTCACTATGGGCCAGGTACTATCTTAAGGATTTTGCATCACTAATGCCATTTCTTCGTTTGGCTACCCGTTGAGGTAGGTACTATCTTTGCAATAAAGAACCAGAAGTGTAGATTGGTTACCTTGCCTAAGGACTTGCAGCTGATCTGCCAGGAGAACCAGGATTTGGAAACAAGCAGCCAGAGGCCAGAGCCTTTGTCTTAAAACTCTGCTCTGTGACCTCACATGAGCATGGGGCACTCCTTCTTAGACAAAGATCTCTTCCAGCAGCCCCTCTATGTTGTCCTCAGCAGCCTGGGTTGGTTGGACAAGCTGCTGCTCTGGTTAATTCTTCTCTGTTGAGAAATGCCATGAAAGATGATGGCTTTCTCTAAGTCAGTGGAAAGGGTCAAGATCATAGAATCAGTGTTCTATTTTTGTCTAACAATTTTTTATTTTACCTTTACATAGGCTGTCTCCACTGTAAAGCAAGACGAGGGGGCAAACTTTCTTTTATGATGTTGTTCGGTTGACATTCTTTCTCCAGGTTTCCATTAAAATCCCTATGAAGCTGAACTTCCCAGAGAAGATGGCAGTGAGTTAGGGGCATGTTATTTGCCTTCCCAAATTCTCATTGAAATAATTATGGAAATTGAGTGAGAGATAAAAGCTTCCACAGTACTGGAAATTAGGAATACAGACTAATTAATGATTTGCTAGATGCCGGGGGGTATTTTTACCAACTAAAGCTTAGATGGTGCCCGAGGTAGACAAGCTGGATCAAGCAGAAAGACATTGAGAAATTTCCACCCCATCTTACTGAGTTATGTATCCTAGAATTCTGGACACTGCACCAATTAAATAATGAAGCAACTGTTTTCTGTCTTAGCTAAGGTCATTTTATACAACCAAACTCTGTCATTGGCACTTCTCTTTTGATACCCCATTTGAGGAGTACCATTGGTAATACAAGAGGGTCAGGTCAGAAATAGTCAGATGCAGGTATGGGACACTGGAAATCATAAATAGAGGGGACAGGGAAATAGTGAGAGTATGCCATAGGAATTGCAGTCCAAGCCTGCATCTGAAAAGGGAAGTCCTACCGACTACCAAAGTGTCTATGAATAAGTTGTATTTCCTGGTATAAGACGATCGATCAGGCTGGGGAAACCGACCCCACAAAAATTCAAGATCACTGACTTTTTTTTAATTTAATTTTATTATGTTAGTCACCATACATTACCTCATTAGTTTTTGATGTAGTGTTCCATGATTCATTGTTTGCATATAACACCCAGTGCTCCATTCAGTACGTGCCCTCTTTAATACCCATCACCAGGCTAACCCATCCCCCCACCCCCTCCCCTCTAAAACCTTCAGTTTGTTTCTCAGAGTCCATATATGGTCTCTCATGGTTCGTCTCTCCCTCCGATTTCCCCTCTTTGTTTTTCCCTTCCTACTCTCTTCTTCTTTTTTTAGCATATAATGTATTATTTGTTTCAGGGGTACAGGTCTGTGATTCATCAGTCTTACACAATTCACAGCACTCACCATAGCACATACCCTCCCCAGTGTCCATCACCGAGCCATATAGATCACTGACTTTTAAAGACTGCACATTTAGGTGGAGATCTTCAATAAAGCAGCCTTTAGTTTGGGGGCTGGGAAGAAAGTCCTGATGGTGTTCGTATGGTTACTGTTGGAAACAGGTGACTCCCTGCATTTGTAAACATTGGCAAACGTCAGGCATGGAGAGCCCTTTGATCCTTCAAGAATGAGTAAACAGGGGGAAAAAAATCCCTCATAGGGCAAATGGAAAAATAAAAGAAATGTATCATTAATGTCAAGTTGCAGAAGGCAGATGGAATTCTTTTTTTTTTTTTTTTAAGATTTTATTTATTTATTTGACAGAAAGAGAGAGAGATAGCGAGAGCAGGAACACAAGCAGGGGGAGTGGGAGAGGGAGAAGCAGGCTTCCTGCCGAGCAGGGAGCCCGATGTGGGACTCGATCCCAGGACCCTGAGATCATGACCTGAGCCGAAGGCAGACGCTTAACGACTGAGCCACCCAGGCGCCCCGGCAGATGGAATTCTGAATCAAGATCTACTATAGGAAAAGTTTGTCAAGTCAATCACCTGTATATTCATTCTGTAAAATACTTGAAGATGTATGGCAACTGACTCATTAATAAATTGAAATTAAATAGCTAAAAGCAGGCAAGTAGTGGTATTATGGGAACCAGGTAAATATTGAGTTAAGTCTAAATGATTCTTGTTGTCATTAGGATTAGAAAATTGAATGGAAATGTTATAAAAAGAGAGAGAATATAAATAATATACATAACAGTGATACTTGTAAACATCATTGTATTCATCAGAGTCATGCTCTATTCCAGGGGAACCAGGAAGATGACGGCAAAAGGGACAGACAATAAAATAATGCGCATTTCACCATCTTATTTATTAAGTGCAAAGGGTCAGCAATTCTCTCCCTTCCTGAGAAAAGAACATACACTGAAGCATTCTAAAATTTATACTTGAATTAACTACCAGTAAAACTAAAACCAGAATATGCATCTTGAAAATTACCAGATTGCAAAATGATTAGAAAACATTTCCCGCATGGGAAAAGACTGAAAAACCAAAGGGAAGCAGTCATGAAATGAGACAAAGGAAGAAATATTCCGCATTATTAAGCACAGTGAATGTAAGTGGATTATGTTCAAATATAGACACAGGTTCAGGATGCGTAATGAAGAAAAGGAAATAGAGATACATAAAAATAAAAATAAAATAGAAGTGGATAACTTTTTAGGGCTGTACTTAGAAAATATCCAAGTTTTGAGGAAGTGATTTGTTCCATCTTCACCACATAACATCTGTGTTCCTTTCTTGATTAATGGGGACAGTCTTTTAAACAAAAATCAAGATTGAACACCATTTTCTTTGATATGCACAATATTCTGTACCCCGGAAATTAAGCCGATGAAACTCAGCGTAGGTAGGATTTCCAGCCTTCTTCATGTCTCATCAAGTGAAACCCAACTTTTATTGCCCATGACTGAGGGTAAATGGGTTCTCCTGGTCCCATTTACCATTTTACAAGTCCTCTCTTGGATAATGGTGTGGTGAATTGTTCAAGATCAAACCTTGGTATTGTGATTAAAACTAGACTCACATTAGAGCAATTATACGGTTATTTGCACCTATGATGTAATCAGCTTAGACAAAAAGTCTTACATAAGTTGACATGTCAGTCATTATTAATATTATTGTCATATGCAGCGAATTCTGCAGTTTTTTATATTCTGTATATTCGCTGCTTATTTCTGTCTCATTCAACATAATCCTTGTAGGCTGAGCAGATCCTGATGTGAGCTGACTGTCACAGTGGTTGTTTTAGGTACATGTGAGAGTGTTTGTTGTCATTGTTTATTTGAGTGGAATCATTTTAACTGAACCAATCTTATTTTTGAAATAAATGTTAGTGTCCTAAAGTGGATGTCTGCGTGCAAATATTAAAAACACAGCCCCAGAGCCTTGTGCTGCCTGAGACTGCCCGTGAGGGGAAATGGTGGGCTTGCAGCTGTGGCCCCTGGAACCGTTAGGTACAGAATTTCATATCTCTGAGGAGGGTGGCTGAGAAAGTACGGTAGGATCATCTCACAGTGGAGGAAGGGATGGAGCCGAGGATGAGTCTGGGGACAGTCAGATGCAGGCCAGGAGGTGGGCATCTTTCGAGGGTGGAAAAGCCCAGCAAAAAGTGCTGACACAAACAGAGCTGGGTGAAATGGAGTTTAGAAAATTATGAGTAGTTTAGATGATCAGAGCAAAAACCAACAAGAAGTGAGATCAAGAAGGAGCTGAGCAAGGTATGAATAATAAGAATTTGTTCGTTCACTTGTCAGTCATTCTGTAGGGGATAGGGAGTTCTTGAAGAAAGGGATCTAATCAGACCTGGTTTTAGAAAGACCCCCTTGAGGGTGGTGTGTGGAGAATGGAAGGATGAGGGGGGAATGGCGGGGGAGAGAAGCAGGGGCTGCTGAGCTCCGCAGGATCTGACATGATGAGCTCCTGAACTCAGGCTCTCTTCCCTGGGAGCAGACACACAGCGGGCTTCCTAGTTCTCTTGCCAACTGGGTCAGAACATGATCTGCCATCAGCTAAACTCTCTTAACTGGCAAAATTAGCAGCCCCAAGTTAAAAAGTTCCAGAAGGGTTACTTCTGCCTTCTCTGCTCACACTCCCACTACATTTCCAACAAGTGGTTGACCAGTAGCTACTTACCCTTGATCTTAGCCGAAAGGCCGAGAAGCGATGACCAATAGCTACTTAAAAACGTGTTTCTCCAACCTTGATTCCTGGAACTCTCTTCCTTAGCCAGTCTGCTCCTGATGGTTCAGGAGATGGTGAAGCTCTTTGTCTGCGCTAGGCCTTCACCTACTGTGTCCCCTCCCCATGGCCTTCGGGTCTGGATAAATGGTCACCTCCTACAGAAGCCATCCCTGACTACCTTTTCCAGCATATTCACCATGCTCCTTTATTCTCCATTCTCACGCCACGTTCCTTCACTCGTGCCACTTGCCATAATTGGAAAACATGATTTACATGTTTTTAAATGTAATTATTATTCTCTTCTCCCCAAACTATATAAGGGCAAGGCATGTATCTGTTTTATGTACTCGTGAATACTGAGCACTTTTCCATAGATCCTCATTGTTTGGATGTTCTTAAATGTGAACCTAAAATTCTCCCCTCTAGTGTCTGGATCTGCTTTTTGTTATCTACTTCAAGACAGATCAAAGGCCCTGCAGGGGGCTGTGGGCTCCTGGCCACTGAGGAGAACCCACTGGGCAGCGTGTGTTCTCCCTTGGCCCCTCCGATCTCTTGGGGATCAGCAAGTAGTGACTGGAATCGACACTGGACTCTGTGAGCCGATCTTGCTAATGGAGATAAAATTTTTGTCCCTCAGTAATAGAACTTACCCTTAAAAAGATGCTAATTTTCATAAGGGAGAAGATTCTAGTCTTTTACTTCCCAGTTCTCTCTCTGAGGATATATCCAATGTGGAATAGCTAAAATAGTGAGAATGGATACTACGCTGTTTAATTATAGCCCAATAAAAACATAAATAAGATTATCAGTCATTTATAATTACCCTTTGATCTGATCCTTCCGGGGAAGAAGACGCGAACTATGTTCCCTTTGGAGGTAAATTAACTCTTTCCGGCTCCGTGTTGCGATAGAACTGTAATTTTCCAAGCACAGTGCTTGCAGCAAAACAGTTCAATTATAATCCAAATGCAGGCAATTTACTAACTGGTAGGATAGTGATCTCAGTTCATACTTAGGAGGAGGCAAACATCAGATGGAGCCCGTGTCTGTTCTAACCGCCTGTGGCCAGCATCACTGGAGCAGGGTTGAGACTTGTTTAGGGTTCCAATTCTCTCATATGTGAGGACTGAGCCATTGGGACAGAACAGCCCAGCAGGGAACAGCCCCACACTGCTTGCTTGCTAATGGCCTGGAACCTGTAGCTGAGAGGACCCGGGGTGCAGATCTGGTCTTTGTGCTCCTTCAGTCCGAACCTGTGGGGCCTTGGAGAGTGTGGCGTGGCACTCTGAGAGTGTGGCTCAGTGCATCTGTCGTCAGGGCCAGGCCTGCACCTCCCCAGAGGCCAGCCCAGATGGGTCCCGGAAGACCAGTGCTGTGGATTCCACAGGGCGACAAAGAGGGCTGGGGGCGGGGCACGGGCCATTTGGCAAAAAATGACACACATCAGAAAACCGGCTTCAAATACTGCAAGGTTTTGGGCTGGGGACCTACAGGGCCTTGATGTAGCATTTCCTGTCAGCATTCTGTGACACGGCCTCTAACTGGGGGAAGTGTGCTGAACACCCAGCGTCCGGCCCCCTTGAAAAGGGTCAGTTCTCACGGAGCCCAGGAGCCCAACTGGGCGGGACACTCAGCTTCCCTGAGAAGTGACCTCTGGCATGGCTGGGGATAACACTGGAAAGCTTTCTTCAGTTCTGTTTGAATTCTTAGTACGTGGCAGAAAAGTCAGATCACAGAGCACAGTGATAGAAAGCAGTGCAGTCACACTGGCTTCGGGATGTGAGAGGCGACTCTGGCCAGGTTCCCGGCTCCGTGAGGGTTTCATCCAGCTCACCCTGCAGCAGGGGGGCTGGTCAAGAAGACCCCCCGCACCCTTCTCCAAAAGGCCCCAACTTCAGTCAGAGGTATGGGAGTCGAAGAAGCAGGGGTTGGGTGAGGGGTGGGGTGAGCGCATGGCCCCCAGGGCTCCCCCTCACTGTCTGGCCACTCCATGAGCCCCCACTGAGCTGTCTCTGTGGAGTTTGCTGCCTCCTGAAGCAGCTGGGGCCTCACTGGGCAGTCTTGTTTGGCTTCCATTCTCTCCAGCTTCTGGCTTCCCCTGGTATCTTGTTATGAGGCGGAGGAGAGGTGGGGGGCTTGCACTTCCTTATTCATCACGGGGGGAGTAAAAATGGCACAGGACTGTTCCTAAAGGGGGGAGGAGGCAGAACTAGCACTAGGAATAACATGCAGGCATTTGCCCATGTGCTATCACGTTCCCTTCTTAACAGATGACCCTTCTCTCTGGCTTCCTCCCCTTGTAACACCCCTCATCCTGGCCAGGGATCTATTTTAGCTCCTTATTTACACAGCAAGTGTCTGGTCCTCGGGTAGGAACTGTGAGCACATTCCTCTGGGGTGCATCAAGAGGTTCTTTGCAGGGCTTGGGGAGGAGCTGAGGACTGCTGCACGTCCGTCCAGGGTCCTGACCCGACACTCTCCTCTCTCCCATGGGTTCAACTGAGGCTGAAAGTATCATGAGGTCGGGGGGAGGCTATCCCTACATGTTTGTGCTTCTGGCTTTTCAGACTTTCCTTTCTCTGGAGCATGAAAACAAGGCAGGCAGGCAGCAATCCCCTCTCTCAGCTATGGACACTGGCATCGATTAAATTCCCTTAGGTATCAGACCCCGAGGAAAAATTGTGTGGCCAAATGGCAGGTACTTTACTTGTGTATTCTCTGCAGACAAAGTACACAAATCGGAGTAAATTTTCTTTTTTGTGGTATTTTATTTTATTTTATCTTTTTAATTTATTTTTTATTATGTTATGTTAGTCACCATACATCATTAGTTTTTGATCCATTGTTCCATGATTCATTGTTTGTATATAACACCCAGTCCTCCACGCAGTACGTGCCCTCTTTAATACCCATCACCGGACCAACCCATCCCCCCACCCCCCTCCCCTCTAGAACCCTCAGTTTGTTTCTCAGAGTCCATCGTCTCTCATGGTTCGTTTCTCCCTCCAATTCCGCCCCCCCCCCATTTTTCCCTTCCTTCTCCTAATGTCCTCCACGCTATTCCTTAGGTTCCACAAATAAGTAAAACCATATGATAATTGACTTTCTCTGCTTGACTTATTTCACTTAGTATCATCTCCTCCAGTTCCATCCATGTCGATGCCTAGATATGGACCCTCAACTCTATGGTCAACTAATCTTCGACAAAGCAGGAAAAAATATGCCCTGGAAAAAAGACAGTCTCTTCAATAAATGGTGCTGGGAAAATTGGGCAGCTATATACAGAAGAATGAAACTTGACCATTCTCTCACACCATAGACAAAGATAAACTCTAAATGGATGAAAGACCTCAATGTGAGAGAGGAATCCATCAAAATCCTAGAGGAGAACATAGGCAGTAACCTCTTCGACATCGATCACAGCAACTTCTTTCAAGACATGTCTCCAAAGGCAAGGGGAACAAAAGTGAAAATGAACTTTTGGGACTTCATCAAGATAAAAAGCTTCTGCACAGCAACAGAAACAGTCAACAAAACAAAGAGGCAACTCACGAAATGGGAGAAGATATTTGCAAATGACACTACAGATAAAGGGCTGGTATCTAAGATCTATAAAGAACTTCTCAAACTCAACACCCAAAAAAACAAATAATCAAGTCAAAAAATGGGCAGAAGACATGAATAGACACTTCTCTGAAGAAGACATACAAATGGCTAACAGACACATGAAAAATGTTCAACATCATTAGCCATTAAGGAAATTCAAATCAAAACCCCATTGAGATATCAACCTATACCAGTTAGAATGGCAAAAATTAACAAGGCAGGAAACAACAAATATTGGCAAGGATGTGGAAAAAGGGGAACCTTCTTACACTGCTGGTGGGAATGAAAGTTGGTACAGCCCCTTTGGAAAACAGTGTGGAGTTTCCTCAAAAAGTTAAAAATAGAGCTACCCTATGACCCAGCAATTGCATTACTGGGTATTTACCCCAAAGATACAGATGTAGTGAAAAGAAGGGCCACCTGCACCCAATGTTCATAGCAGCAATGTCCACAATAGCCAAACTGTGTAAGGAGCCGAGATGCCCTTCAACAGACGAATGGATAAAGAAGGTGGGGTCCATATATACAATGGAATATTACTCAGCCATCAGAAAGGATGAATACCCATCAGAGTAAACTTTTCTGGAAAGTAAATTGAGGACAGTGAGCTTTGTCCTCAGTTTTATGTGCAAACAGGAGGCAGAGACTGCCAATTCTCTCCCTTCTGTCTTTCCTGCAGAATTCCAGCTGTAGTCTACTAGGCCATGGACCCCTGCAACTGGGCGTGGCCACCTGCCTAAATCCTGGCCAATGAGACCTAAACTGAGGCCACTCCAGAAGGTTCCTAAGGGAGTTGATGACTGGGGAACAACTTTTCTCCCATGTGAGCTTTCTTTCTTCTTTGAGCCTGCAGGTGGGACCCAATGGCTGAAGTGACAGTGTCCATCTTGGGCCACTGAGCCTGGAAGACACATATTAGGTTGATAAAGCTGAACACAGGTGTCTGGGCCCCTGAACACCACCAAACCAGTCCTTCCTTTGGACTTTTGCATGAGAGTGAAATAAACAATGTCTATCTTATTTAAGCCATGGGTTTAAAAAAAAAAAAATGTGTTGTTTTCTATTCTGAATGCCATCTGGCCCTTTAAGAGCCTAGGTGCCTGTGGGTGCTCACTCTGTAGTCTGTTGGGATATTGACTGCATCTGATTACAACCAACTGAATCATTTTACTCCAGCCTTGGGGAGTTAGCTGGACTGTTTTGTTGGCAATGACCAGTTTACTGGTTCTACATAAGCTGGAAAAAACCTTGTGGCTATTCCTCACCGTGTTTTGTCACCTCCCAATCCCGCCCTGACCAGAAAGGATAGCTCTCTGCAAAAGTGCTAGCCAGAAATATCAATTCTCCTTCTGCCTCTCATTTTCTATTAGACTCTTGAGTTAATTTTGTAAAAAATTTCTCCTAGCTCTCTTGCCAAAAATTAGGCACAAGTGATAATTTATGCAACTCAATATTGCTGGCAAGAATAATAAATAAGGCAACAACCATAAATTTAAAAGCCATTTTCATATATTTGATAATGGTGATAGAATATTCCACTAGTGATGGATGTTTTATCCATGACCATGGGAGTCTAGCTCAGGGGTCAGCAAATTTCCTCTGTAAAGAGCTCAGATAGTAGATATTTTAGGCTTTGCAGGTCATGTGTTCTCGGTCACAGCAACTACTTAGTTTTGCCATCGTAGCATGAGACAAGTCAGAGACCATACGTAAATAAACAAGTCTGGCTGCGTGCCAATGAAACCCTACTTTCGAAAACAGCTGACAAGACTGGACTTGGTCCATAGACTGTGGTGTGGTGTCCCTGATCTGCAGGGGAGATTCTGAAGCAAGGAGCAGCATGAATATTCAGTCATTGAGGAAAGACACTGGTGCAGTGGCGGATAGAGGGTGTGCGCTGGGGCTGTGATGATATGGGACTGTCCGTGTTGTTTCATGTGATGACAGGGATGCTCTGCGGTTCTGGGACTGCGGGACTGCGGGCTGCTGTTGGGCTTCAGCAGGGTGGGGCAACTGTTCCAAGTGGGGAACCAAAGATTTTTGGAAGCAGACAATGGATAAAGTTATTTTTTCCCCCTGAAAATAAGAGTAGGAGCTTCTGCAAATAAAACTATGACTCTGCAAATAGGCACTCTCTGTTCTCCGTGTGTCATATGAATCTCAGGCTCAAAGATGATCACTGAATAAGAGCTTCACGAGCATGCCTTCTGCCAATCACACTGGGTTGCGTTAGCCTCCCCCCAAACTAGTTGGAAATACAATGAATACAAAGAGAACTGGTAAGTTGTGTGCCAAGTCCAGGCTGAATAAGATTTAACAGCAGAAGCACTGGGTGTTATACGCAACAGATGCATTGTTAAACACCACATCTGACACTAATGATGTACTATATGTTGGCTAATTGAATTTAAATAATAGAAAAAAATGGTTTAACAGCAGAGAGGGATGACTGCAGCTGGAGCACCCCAGAAAGCCAGATCCAGGATGGAGAGTAGAATGTAAAGTGACAGAGACAGGGGAGAGTGTGTTCTATGAGGAATTAACACACGGGCAAGGACAAGACATCCGGAATGAGCCTGAGAGAATGGGAGAGTGGCGACAGGGTATCCTTGTTGATTCCAGCCAAATCATGGAGCTGCTGCTTAGGAGTTGGGAAGCCAGATGTTGGGGGCCCCATAGGAGAACCAGGGAGATTTCTGAGCCAGGCACTAGTCTTCTGACAGGAGTCTTCTTTGACTATTTCCTGAGGCACAGTGTAGACCATGTTTATGGAAGGAAATGGCTGGAAGTTGAGTGCAGTGATCAGGAGCTGGGTTGGAAACCAGCCTGGAAAGGTGGGTGCCTTGGGTGCACTGAAACTTTAACACCCCATCACACTAATACTTTACATTTGTTTTAACATTTAATTAGTGTGGGGAGGAGGGGAACAGAAATAAAGGGATTTTTCTAAAATCTTAAAAATATCCTTTTAAGTTCAAAACAAGGAATTTACTAAGTGAACTGTACCAAATACAAAGAGAACTTATTGAAAATTATTATTTTAGTTTTTATGTTACTCATAATCAAATACTTCAGTTATCTTTGTTTACTAAAGATAAGTGCATGGATATATTTAGAGAGATGTGCTTAAAATATGTTGAAAGTCCCACACCCCAACCCTTGGAGAGTAGGTCAGCGAATTTCACTTGGATTCAGGGGATATAATACACTCAGTTTACAGCATATTATAGTGATAGAAAAAATGAGAGATAAGCAGGAAAATGTAGTGTTTGTGGGGTCCTACCTAGCCTGTAGGTGATCAGTGATCATTACAACGAAATCGAGTATTCCCAGGGGGGAAGGAGACAGAAAAATTGACTAGGGAGAGGTGGACAAGGTCTGTGTCCATGTTAAGAACATCAGAAAGGGCCTGCATTCAGGGATTTCTAACAGCTTCCCTAATGAGCCTAGGCTGCTGGAGAGGCCCCACGATGACTTCAGTGGTCCAGATTCCCTCAGTCTTTCCCATCACCACCCTTAGCTTGTGGTGCATGGTCTTGAGGTGGTCCCTGAACCTCCAGGCATAGTGTCCACATTCCAGGCAGGAAGGAAAAAAGAAGGGTAGAGGGTTGCCAGACAAATAAAAGTACAGACACCCAGTCAAATCTGGATTTCAGATAGACAATGAATAAATTTTTGGTACAAATCCTGTATTTTATTTGGCAACCCTAATGGAAGACTGAAGACGAAGACCTGAAAATACACAGAGCTGAGTCCAACCCCTACACCAAGCTTCCGCAGGTCTAACCAGGGGCTCAGCTCACACACCATTGGCCACATGAGAGTCACGTGACCTTCCTTGGCCACAGGTGACTCTGGGACCCTAGATGTGTTTGACCAGACTTACTGGGGTCCTGAACAAAAAAGATACTGTAAGGGAGGAAGAAGGGAGGATAGGTACAGGGTAAGAAGCTCCTGGAATGAGAGAATTTCAGTGCTAAACCTAGAAAGTCCTGGGCAAACCAGGACGTGCCGACCACCTTATTCTGGAATAAACAACAGGCCTTTCTTTAGAGGGCCTCGCCTTAGTCCTAAAACTGAACGGGGAGCTAAGGGTCAGAGGAGAAATGACTCCAGTCAAATAAGGATCCTTAGAGTATAACTGACAAGGAAGTTTCCATGGATCTTGTAGAAAAGACAGCAGTCTGAAAGTCAGGGGGCTCGCTTCTTCCTCTGCCTCCACTCCTGACTTTCTCTGGAATCTCGGGCAATTTGCCTTATCATCTGGCCCTCCCTTCCTCAATCAGCAAAACGAGGGAAGTAAATTTGGTAATTTCTAAGGGTTCTTTTAATTTTCAAAGTCAAGAACGTGATCGTTTCTTCTGTCCCTTTACACAGGAGGAGCCTTCTCCGACTGTGTAAATCTGTGTCGAGGAACAGGTAATTCTCGCATACCCTCTAATTCCTTTCAGTTTGGGTACAAATGTGTTGTGGCCCCCAAGAAAGAAAAAGATGACTTTAATTAAAAAATTTTGGTTAGATCTGATGATCTGGGCGAAGTCACAGCCAGCTCTCCATCTCAATGAATGAGTGTGTGTGGAGAACCTCCCGTGATACATTTGCTCTCCCTTTCTGTTGACTCCTTCAAACAGTCAGACTGAAATTACCCCCTTCAGTGAAGTTCTAGCCTACTGTCTGTAGTAAATACTTTATGCTTAATCCATATCCTTTGTGTGATATTTTTAGCTTTGTTGTTTTCAAATACTATGTGTGTGTACTGTGCTTTTTGCCATGAGGCTGCACTGGGGAAAAGCTGTGGGAGTATCAGAAGTGTACCAGAGAGTTTCTCATCTTAAGGAATTTCTCTGGGAAGGAGCTAAGATCCATAAACACAGCAAATAGAGAATACAGAAAACTATGAAAAAAGTACAAAAAAAGTCATTCAACAAGAAGCAAAAATGTATATGCTGCAAGGACTAAACACACATTCTGTACTTTCAGGGACACTCTTGTTTTCAAAAATACTCTGCCCCTTTGTTCCTATCAAGGTATCCCAAGAATGGCAGCATTTTTGGCACTCAAGCTACCATTTCTTTGTTTCCCATATCCCCAAGTAATACGAAATATTTCTGTCAAATTGTGTTCTGAGTTTTGGGACTGAAATATGGATTTGATTAAGAACAGAAGCAATCAGTATTGGCTAAAGTTATAGGAGTGTCTTCCTGGAAGAATTAGTACTTAGATTTAGAGAGTGTTAGACCTGTATGGAATTTCAGAAATTATGTAGCCCAGCCCTTCTTTGTACAGGCCGGGGAGATGAGCTAACAAGTCCAGGCATAATTCTAAGGGTAACGGAGTCAAGAGTGGAAAGCAAGGCTCCTGACTCTCAATACAGGGTTTCAACTGTGTACAGAGGTGCCATTTCCAGGATGGGATGCCTTCATTCCTCTCAAGTATGGTTACTCTGCCCTTGCTGCCCTCTTAATAAGACTCGAGGTGGGAATACAGCCTTGTCCTTGCTCATAAATAATGACAACATGCAACAACAGTGGATACTAAGGGCCCAAGTGGGATGTATTAGGAAGATCAGGAAGGGGGATGATGGATGTTGGGAGTGGGGAAGCCAGCAGAGTAGGGAAGACTGGATGGTGTTTGCAGACAGCGTCAGAGAGTTGGGGGAGACTTACCACAGAGATCCAGGAATCCAGGCTGAGGACCTGGGACCAGACTGCCAAGGCAAGATAGGGAGGCAGATTAGCATAAGGTAGAGTCAAATAATCTGGGTTCTATTCCTGGTTCTGACCTTGGTTTTAAAGACCTAGCCAGCTCAACCACAAAATAGGTATAATAGCATTCTTTTAAAGGAGGATCTAATGACAAACTATATGATATGACATGATGCCCGGCACACAGGAGACTCAATAAATTTGTACCATCATCATCATCATCATCATTATATATTATTATTATTATATTTGTAAGTAGTAGTAGTTGTTCTCTGTGCAGAATTTGAGCACAACACAATCAATATCATCTCTTAGAAAGAGACTTTTGAAGTGAAACTGCCCAATGTTTCCTAACAGAAAGTTGGTATAATCCTTAGAAAAATGGTGTGGGGCACACTATACCTGTTGTGGGTTGAACTGTATCCTCCCAAAAGATCAGATATGACAGTGGCCATGTCAGGCAAACTTCTACCTCTCAGTTTACCTGTGGAGAGGAGGAAATGCCCTCCTTCCAGGGCTGTTGGAAAATTAAATGATTTAATGAATATACAAATGCTCTTGATGAACTTGAAAATGCTATATAAATGTAAGAGGTTATTGAATTATAATTCTTTTTTTTTTCAGTTTTCAAAGGGATTATATTTGGAATATAATGTGACCTGAAGGAGTCACTCTTGAAATACTACTCGATCAGGACCTTGCAAGTAATGGTGCTTTCATGTGAGAAGCAATGTAAAGTCCAGTGGATTATACAACACAGGGGTTCTGCGGGTGGTGGAAAGAGGGAGAAGACAAGGGATTTTTGGTGAAGGGCCTTTGAGGGAGGGCGTTTTGGAGATAGTATGATGTCTGTCTCCAGGGTCTGTGAGAGGGGCTTAGAGAGAGCACTGCTAGAGGCATTTCTGTGAGCTGTTAGGGCCAGCATGCCTGGGTGCGGCACCAAGGGGCAAGGAGTCTGCCCATTCTAGCAGAGTAGCTTTGGCATCATGTCATGGGCACAGAGCAGTTCGGGGGTGGGAGTGACTTGCAGGAGTAGCAGCAGGGACAATGATAATGTGCCTATGTGCCAGGCAATGATGTGTCCGACCCAAAGGGTGTTGAATCAGAACAGGAGACAAAGCAGATGGCCAACCCCACACCACGACTGAAAGGTTGGTCTAGCGACAAAGGCGATCTTGAGACATCTTTCTAGAAAAGACTAGAGTGTAAAGTAGGGGTGAATGAGAATGAATTGGGCAAGACCATGTTTCGCTAAACAACTCTGTCCATCCCGACTTGCTAGAGCTGAACGGTAGCCCCCAAATGTACAAGTTGAAGCCCTGACCCAGTACCTCGGAATGTGACTGCATCTGGAGATAGGGCCTTTAAAGAGGCAAAGGTAAAATGAGATCATTAGAGTGGCCCTGACCCTCTCTGACTCGTGTTCTTTTAAGAAGAGGGAGTTTGGACACACAGACAGACACCAGGGATGCCCACGCAGAGGAAGACCGCGTGAGGACATGGCAAGAAGGTGGCCATCTGCAGGCCAAGGACAGAAGCCTCAGAGGAGCGCAAACCTGCCAACACGTGGATCGCAGATTTCCAGCCTCCAGAACCGTGAGGAAATAAACGTCTGCTGTTTAAGCCACCAGTCCGTGGTGTTTTGTTACGTCAGCCCGAGCAAACTAATACACCACTTCATCCTCATTCTCTGTTAGAGCCTCAAGGAGATTTTCTTCTCAGAGGGAAAAACAAAACAAAAACAAAAAAACCATTCCACACAACGATGAGA
Organism: Callorhinus ursinus; assembly: GCF_003265705.2. Classification (NCBI taxonomy): domain Eukaryota; kingdom Metazoa; phylum Chordata; class Mammalia; order Carnivora; family Otariidae; genus Callorhinus; species Callorhinus ursinus. The sequence continues at coordinate 4,134,713 of NW_027397135.1, forward strand.
TCAACACGGTCCCTTTCCTTCCAGACCATCTCTGAGATGCCAAGAGGAGCCATTGGTCTCCTTGTTGCCTATGACGGTGCACAGAATGAATTTAGCATTCCAGGGGACTTGTGTACCTGAGCCAGGCCCCAGCAAGGGGAGCATAGTGTGGTGAGCAGCAGTAAGCACTTTCTGACTTGGGAACAATGTTGCCTGGCTCTAAAATTAACAGGAGTGGGAAGGAATGTCATGAATACTTTTAGAAAGGTGTATCTCTTACCCCTCGGGACACACGCTTTGAGTTTCAGCTCCAAATCTGCAGTTGGTAAGAGGTATTATTGGCTGTCCACTCCCAGAACTAGCTACAATGGGAAGGGGGCAGGTTACTTTTCCATCTGACTTCAGGGAATTCAGAAGCTTCCTTTTCTAGGTGGGTACTTAATTGCTTTTCTTCTTAGAATGTCAGAAAGGAATACAGCTTTGAGATTGGGGATTGGAAAGACGATCGATCCCAGAAAGCAGAAGTGAGGGAGTGGAGAGGAGAGATGGGCACGTGTGGAACGCCAACAGAGGATGCATCCAGGGCTGCTTATGCTGTGCACACCTGGGGCTTAATTCCTCAGGGCCCCTCTGAGGACCCATGTAAACTCCAACCAGAGGACGGGAGGTCAGGCATTTTTTCACCGAATTCCTTCGGTTGGGGATGCCCCGGCCCATTAATTTCCCTGTGGGACCAAGTTGCTCTGCACTTGGGCTCTCTGTGGTTTCAGAGAAAGTTCTATGGTAACCAGGCAGGGGGTTGTAGTGGCACACCCATGATGTAGGGGCTGGTGACATATATGGAACAGCCCATCAGAGCTGTGAAGTCAGGCGGGGTGAAGGCATGGGGCATAGTGCAGAGTATTCCAGGCAGAGAAAACAGCCAGTGCAAAGGCCCTGAGGTGAGAGCATCCCGGAGGCATTCAAGGGGCACCAGAAGGCCAGTGTGGCTGAATGGAACAAGCAAGAAAGAGAGTAATAGGAGTTTCAGTCAGAGAGGCAACAGGGGCCACCTGTGGGAAGACTCTGCTTTTACTCTGAGAGATGCAGTGTAACATGGTCTGATTTATGTTGTGCTGATAATGCAGTTGGGTTGGGGAAAGGGTGCAAGTGGAGGCTGTTTCCACAATCCAGGTGAGAGATGACAGTGATGGCATGTCCCAGGGCGGCAGCGGGGGAGGGGAGGGGTAGCAAGTGGTGTATGTTCTCTGATTCTCTAACAACCCACCCAGCGAGGCCATTCTTATTTTTAATCCTCCGAGTTTAGGTTTTTTTTTTAAATATTTTTTTAAAGATTTTATTTATTTGACAGAGAGAGAGACAGCGAGAGAGGGAACACAAGCAGGGGGAGTGGGAGAGGGAGAAGCAGGCTTCCCGCTGAGCAGGGAGCCCGATGTGGGGCTCGATCCCAGGACCCCGGGATCATGACCTGAGTCGAAGGCAGAGGCTTAACGACTGAGCCACCCAGGTGGCCCTAGAGTTTAAGTTTTTTGAGAGTTTGAAGTGTCTGTGAATCCTGTAGGTTAAGGAGATTGTACAAGTGTCTGCCCCCAATAAGGGTGTAAAACTAGGTCCTGAGCCTCCATTCTCCCTGAGCTTCCCTGATAATCTCAGAAAGGCTGGTTACTCTGTGTGTCCTGCCACATCAGCCACGGGCCTGTATATACTTACCGATGAAGGATAAGAAGAGGCAAGAAAGGAACCAAAAGTCCATATGGTCTTTCTAACAGAGAGCCTACTTTTCTCATCACATTCCAAGATGCTGAACAAACTAGATGCAAGACTTCAGAAACTATAGAACAGCAAATTATTGGGTTGGGAAGCAATAATTAGAAAGGAAATGAAGAACATGGACGTTGGGGGCCTTAATGTGAAGTATGACATTGATAAATCAAAGGAAGCCTTGAATTAGAGATGTGGATATTTCAACTGATTATCCAAGATAACTCATATCCTCCATTAACCTCGTCCATCTTGTTTTGCCTTTGTGAGGACAAAGACAGTCTTTGCAAATTGCCAGGCCACAGGATTGTGTCTCCCAAATGTTTATTCAAAGAGGGCGGGGAGGAAGGGGATGAAGTACTTGAAAAATAATTTGCTTGTTAAGCAGCCCAGAGGAATGTTCTCCTTTCCACCAAGTCTCGTATATTTACGGGAAAGATAATAAGAGAAGCTTATGATGGATTTTGACAGTAAGGCAAAAGTAAACAATCAGCCCAAGCCAGGAGAAGTTAGATTCACATACCTTTACTTTTGATGCTTATCCTAATAGTGGAGTATAAACAAAGTGCCACATGACTGTGGAGAAGAGTAAAACTCACTCAGCTGCCTTCTCTTTCCTGATGATTCCAAAGCAAATGATGTTTATTTGGGGAGCTTTATTTTTATGTCTTTTTTCCTGAGAAAGATGCCACGAGGGACAAAAGGCATGTTGGGACATTAGCATAACCACGTGTCTCCAGATCATTTTGATTCATGTGATGATGAGATGAGAGTCCGAAGGAGACCACAGAAGTGGGAATGGAAAAGACCCGATTGGATTATTCCATTTCAGCCACTCCACCCTTCCTGGCAGGAGAGAGTCCCGCGACAGAAGATGTACGGGCCGGCCTCAGCCAAATATCCCAGTCGTCTGGAAATTCTGACGATACAACAAGAATTTGAACTGGAGCCATGAGACACCCTGTGGGCAGAGGAAGAGGGTTGGATTCGTGTTGTTACTTGGGCATTTTACAAGTGCTCTGGTGCTTGTTTCATGGCAGGTGACCTTGTGCAAGATCCAGGAGAATCCCCTTTGTCCTTTTTCTAGACCTGTGACTGCCCCCCTTTTCTATCATCAGCTGTTGCTTTCACAAGTAGAGCCGTCTGATGCCAGTCCTCACAGGAGTGGGTCTGGTTTTCCCTGTGACCCGGCAATAATTCAAGAGTCTTTGCTTTCTGCCTAGCTCTGGGAACCAGGGTCTGGTTCTGCAAAGAGCACGAAAGCCTGAGGCCTCTAGAACTAATGTATTATGGCACGAGGGCTACCTGTTGGGTGTTGAGACTTGCTCACCCATCCACAAATTAGCTATCACCTAGCCTTGAGCAGGCTCCTTATCATCCCTTACATATGCCATTCCTACCTCCACCTTCAACCTTTAAAAAAATTGTTCATGTGATACCACCCTCCTAAATTGCCCCTTACTTTCTTCCTTATTATTTAAAATCCCTAATAAATGGGTTTTTCTTGAGGAATTGTTTTTATAAATGTGTAATAAATTGTTGAGAATTATGGTACCCATCCTATTTCCCATTCTGACCTTCACTGCTTAAAAATTCAGGGCTAAAATTAATACTTATTTTTAGATTCCCTGGTAGTTTTTGGTTGATCTGCTTGCTTCCTTTTTTCTGTTTTCTCTTATTTCCCATTTTAAGTTTTAAATATGTACATGATTTATTATAAGCTTTCTTATATTTTTTTTATGGGAAGCAGCAGAGACATAAAGTAAAAATGATCACATGATATGCTTTACTTGCCTTGAGCTCACCTAAAGAAACCAACTCCACCAAATCGGAAGCAGGTGTGATGTCCTGCAATGGGCAGCCTTGGCCATCTGTCAGCACAAGTGTGCCCACATCAAAAGGAAGGCTATAGCAAGAGGATGCATGGATAATGGGCATCTTCCAACGATGCTGCTTGGTGAATCTGCTGAACCTATGGTTCTCAAAGTTGGTTCCCAGACCAGGAACATCAGCGTCAAGTGAATACTTATTATAAATGCAACTTCTCAGGTCCCCCGAAGAGCTACTGAATCAACATGTCTAAGGAGGGACTCAACAATCTATGTTTTACTGAGTCCTCTAGTTGATTCTGAAGCACGCTCAAGTCTGAGAACCACTTGCCAACCCATACATTACATGCGGGTGGAGACCATCTAAGAAAATTCCCTTTTGATTCTTTCTGCTCAGTTTGAACTTTGATGTATAAGACATCAGGTTGTATTTCTCCTTGTATTTTCTTGCTCAGTCTGAGTCTCGTTTGCTCCTTTTCATTCACTGAGGGGCCATTTCTCTGTATCCTTTGTGCAGGGCCCATGTGATTGGACACTGATCTTAAATATCCTCTTGGACCCAGAAACTTGCTTTTTTCCTTCAGCTTACACATTAGTAAGACATCAAGTGAATTCTTCATTTCTTTGCACACACTTGTCATTAATTCATTTGCTGGTGGCCCTGCTGATTCATACTATCATTACTCACGGCTCCTGTCACTTTGAACTTTAACAGAGAGATATAAACAGGCAGGGAACTTCCATGTAAGTGTCTTTGAGAAAATGAGCAGCAAAATTCCAACAAGGCAGTGAGTGCAAAAATGTGAGCCTTGTCTTCTCCTGGCATGGGGCATTGCACTACGGGTGTAAGAAACAACAGGTGGATGAAGAGTTTCTGAAAATTGGGGAAAGTGAAGTAGCACTCAGCCTTGAAGTTAGCTCTTTCCTGCCCCAAACTGAGGATATTTATAAGACCTTTCCTACCACATAAGTGCAAAGAAGAAGGCTTCATTTTTTTTCCCCCACTAGACATTTGACAGAGAACAGCTACAATGGAAGAGAATTACATTTCCCCCTGGTCATGCATTGCTCAAATATACTAAGATGTTCATTACTTTATTTGGGGTTCTGAACAAATACGCACTGAAGACTGGAATCAAACTGGCAATCAAAGCTAGAAATAGATTGAGGCCTGTACAAGAGAGGGCAGTGAGAAGGGGATACTTGGATCACCTGCTGCAAAGCAGGGCCTGTTGCTGTTTGAATGTGTTGCCAACTGTGGGATCCATGCTCTGGTCACCTGTGGTATTGAATGCCCTCCTCCCACCTTCTTATCAGGCTTCTGCCTTCCTCCCTTTCACTAGGTAGGTGCAGTCCTATCAGCACATTATCCACAGGCCACAGCCTTCTGAACAGCTTGATGCCAACCCTACTGTAGCTCATGAGGATTGTAATATTTAGTATTAATCTAGATAATTCTGTGATCAAGTTGAGGCAAAGAAGAGTAATCCCATCCCGCCCAATTAGGCTTTTTTAAGGCTAGCCTTCTAAGGCTGGGTTTCCTGAGACATTGTCATAATCATACCCAACTCCCAGCATTTTTATGAGGTTTACATGAGATAACAATTGAGACCTACTATGGTAGCATGCACTTGATAAATGTTACATCCCTTCCCTCCAATCTTCAAGCATCAAACTGTGATATGAATATTTCTTGCCAAGCCATGAAATTAATGGAGTCATAGGGTCTACAGGGCATTGAGGCCCAGTTGATCCTGCCATGAAAAGGGCCATTAGGGCATATTTCTCTTGCAAAATTGGCATTGGCCTTCCCATTAAGGCCATATTTTCCTTTCAACTGTTTTCATCTCAGACTCTCAGTTCAACACAGACATCTAGATGCCAAAGGCAAGATTTCTACTCTTTTTTTGCTTGTAACTTTGCCCAAAGTGATCTAAATAGTAGTCAGGGGTAGAAGGAAGAAGGTCATTATTTTATTTCAGGTTCTGAATAAGTAAGCATCAATGTCTTGAGTAACGAAGGTAACTTGTGTTTAGGCAAAATTGTACTTAAGAAATCTATTGCAGGTGAGATGTCACCATTCCTATTGTTAACCTGATCATATAAGGAATAGCATGTATGAAACACAATAAGGGATCAGGAATGTGGTCTGCTTCCAGGCTAAATATGTAAGTCCTATATCTTTTTTCTTCTGTACATAAGAATATTCACTAAACCTTTATTAGCAAATAGGTACAAACTAGCTTATATAGCCATCCTGTTCTGTAGGCTTGATGATATTGATTTGACTCTAGGCAGACATGCCAGCCTTCCAGAAACAGTATTCTTTACTTTAAATGTTCATCAGGCAAATAGAATCCCTCCTCATTCAATGGCTGTTCATAGGATTTTAGGCATAAAGTCTTGGTACCATCCTCCACTCTCTCCTGAGTGAAACTGCTCAGCCCAAGAGTGCTTCCCTGTGCACTAGATTTTTCTCATGGACGAGGACAGAACACATGAACCCATAGGCATATCAGGGGCTTATAAAGTGGTTTACTGGAAAGAGGAGGGCTGGGGCACTGCAACTCCTTCTTGAACTCGGAATACAGACAGAGTGAGGCACTTGGCTTCTCTTCAATGAGAGTTGAAGCTCACAGAATACCATGTAGTCGTGGAAATTTGGGATGGCCATCATGAGCCAAATGCAAACTCAACTGGCCAGGGACAGAAGCAGAAGATATGTGATTCAGAAAACATATAGGATATAAGGTAGAGAGGCCAGCTGATACCAGAATAGGAAAAACAAACAGAAAACAAAAACAAAAACAAAACAAAAAAACCCCAGGTGTCCGAGGGTCTGAGTTGTATGAATACAGGAGCACCAGTGCTGAGATGTGGACTCTTTCTTTAGAAAAATACTTAGGCCCAAAGCCCCCCTTCTGGTCTAGTGTCCATGAAATTTGCTCTAATTATAGATCCTTGTTACCCGCTCTTCCTCTTTTGCTCTCCTTGAGATTCTGTATCCCTTATCACTCCATCCGTGTCCTTAATAAATAGTCCTTTTAGTTCAACTAACTTGAGGGAGTCTCTGAAACTTACAACCAAATAAGTTAACCATATTTCAGTTCTTCACTGTGTTTACCACATTCAAGTATTGCATTTTATCACAGATTTAGCCTCTGAACTTCTCACCTCTTCCTGTTAAACAAAGAAGGATGCTTCTCCTGGTTTCTAGGAAGTAGTATAACAAAATTGTAACTGGTAATCTACTAAGAGTTTTTTCACTTTTCACTAAGATTCATCTCCATTTTACCATTCTTCTGCAACTTGGGCTCTGTGAATTTATTTTTATTTATTTATTTATTTATGATGTTCAATTAGCCAACTCTGTGAATTTTGTTAGCTCTGGTTCTAGCTGACCCACCCATCTTTTTTTTTTTTAAAGCTTTTATTTATGTATTTCAGAGAGAGAGAGAGAGAGAGAGAGTGCAAGAGAGCACAAGCAGGGAGAGGGGCAGAGGGAGAGGGAGAAGCAGACTTCCCACGGAGCAGGGAGCCCGATGCAGGGCTCCATCCCAGGACCCTGAGATCATGACCTGAGCCAAAGGAAGACTCTTAACCGACTGAGCCACCCAGGGGCCCCTGACCCACCCATCTTGTTACGATGGCTTTGCGCCCTTCTGTTCTCAATGTCATCTTGGTTCATGCCTGGGAGGACCTTGGTGAAGTCAAGGACTGCCTCGGGATGTCATGTTTAAAAGAAAGTCTTATATTTTTCTTATTAGAAAAACTATATGCTTACTGGAAAAAATAGAGAGAGCAGAAGAGTAAAGAAAAAAATCACCTATAATCTCAGAGAAAAAAAAATCACAGTAAAATTTATATGTTTTATCTTCATTTCTTTGTACATGTAAGAAATAATTGAGATCATATGGCACATACGTTGTGGAAGCTTCATAATTCACTTAGCGTTGTAATGTAAATATCTTCCCAAGCTTTAAAAAGCTCTTTGTAAACATCAGTTTTAATAAGGGCGCGATAGCCCATCAAATGTGATTTCATCACTTGCAGTACAGCTAATAATTCCACAGTGTTGAACATTTGTTTACAATATTAGGCTAATATAAATAATTTTGTAATGGATATTTAGTCCATGTTTTGGATGATTGTTTTCAGATGGATTTCTGAATGTGCAATCACTGGGAAAGAGTTTGCTTTGGCATTTGTAAGACCCTTTAAAGGCTTTTTTCAAACTTAGAAACTTTTGAGATTAAACAGCCTGTCCTCTATGGACTCTATCAACTATCATGAAAATTCAATAGTTGCACAGATATCATGACACCTGGATGTCAGATCCCCTGATGACTAAGCCTGCTTCCGTGCCTACCTAACTCTGCGGTTTAGAAATGTCGCACAGTAATAACCCGATTTCCTACTCAGGAAGTCTGTCTAGATAAGTAGTCTTAGCTAAACCTCAAGCTGGTGGATTAGACTACTGTGTTGGATCCTGAATAAATTGCTATTAAAAGTAAAAAAAAAAGTATCAAAAGTGTATACACATATAACATACATGTATGTGTATGTATAAAATACTCCCTTCTTTTTTTTAAGACCACCTTCTTGGCAGAAGATGGGGAGAGCCAGAATGGAGAAGCAAATGCTCTGCCTGCCCCAATCCTGCCTCAGCTTCTACAAGAGGACTCTGCATCTATCTTCTATATATTTGCCCTCTGGATGAACTATCTTTTGAAGAATGGTACTGGGAGGTTGGGGGAAGGAAGAATTCAAGAGTGCCACTCTTAAGGATAATGTAAGTTTACAAGAGAGAAGCTGAAGGAGTTGAGCCTTTTTCTGAGTTTTATGGTAATAGCATGACTTTGAAGCACAGTACATTTTCAGACTATCTAAAAAATATAACTTATAATGCAGGTGTCAAAATCCACAAAGGGAAATATAAGTGGAAGAGGATTTGTTACCCGTCATTCAATTTTCTTTCCAATGCTCATGTTTAAATGATGTTAAAAAATATCGCATGTTATAGATAGGGGCCCTTTTAAGTATATACCTCTAGAAATTCTAGAGATACTGAACCATTGTGGTACTCGTGGTCTTTTAGAACTGTTCTTAAAACCAAACAAGCAACCAACCAACCAACCAGATCAGCAAATATAGAATGAAACAAAGCAAAGAGATAAAAACACCATCCCACAGAAAAGAAGTTGTAGAAGGTGGGGTAGCTCAGTGATCAGTGAGTGTGATCAGTCAGCAAATCCATCACGATAACCTACTGTGCACCATGTGCTTGTGTGCTAGATGCTGAATATGCAACTTTAACTATAGCCTAGTAAGGAAACATACACAGCAAAAATGAAGAAACCACAGGATGAGCAGCAGAATGGAGATGTCTGTGGAGTATGGGGGAAAAGAGAAGAAATCTAAATCTTATGGAGAAAGTAGAAAGAAATTCAGAGGAAGAGAAAATGCAGCTGAGGACAGGGCTGCCTTTATGGGCATGAGGATGTTATCCCAGCTCCATGCTTAGAAGGGCTCTGTGCTTGGTTTAATGCTCTACCAAATATTGCCATTTTGAAATTCTTGATGATTTTTGCCCATATTTTCATTTTTACTCTGGGCCCTGCAGATTATGTAGCTGATCCTGGTTGAGGGCTTCATCCAGTGATGAAAGGAGGGAGGGTATTCCAAACAAGTGAAGTAGCATAGTGAAAGACATGAATCTGAAAGAACGGGAAATATAAAGTCTATTGAGAGTCATGCAGTTTGACAAAATTACATGTTGGGGTGGGGTAGGGGATGCATGTGAAGGTAAGGTAAAACAAGTTGTAGGAGCTGGATCCTGAAGGGTCTTGAGTTTGTTGAAAAGAATCTAGATTTTATCCCATGGGTAATACAAAATCATTCAAAATTTTGACCAGATGAGGAGGAACATAGCATTTTTACACCCGCAAGATCATTTATGTAGCAGAGTGGAGATAAATTGTAGAAGGTCAGCATAAGAGGGAGGCGGACTGCTAAGAATTATTTAGAAACAGAAACTGAATGGTAGTATAGGGGATTTTTAGGAGACACAGGATGAAGGTGAATGGAAATAGGAACAATGGCAGCAGATAAATGTTGGTTGGCTCTAGGAATTAGGGAGGAGAGAGAAACAAAGAATGAGTGCTAGATTTCAGACTTGAACACATGGATGGATTGGGATGTGGTCACCTGAGATGGGGACTATAAAGAGATAAAGTTGCAGAGTAGAAATGATGGGCTCAATTGTGAATATGTTAACTATGAGTCCATAGTAGATTGACGTGCCAGTGCAGAGTTGGGTACAGTGGTCTGGCTGAAGACACAAGTGTGGAAGGCACTAGGAATTGAAGATCAGTGCAAGGATGAAAGCACCCACTAGAGTGTATAGAGTGAGAAGAGCATATAGTTGTGAGCTCTGGAGAAAGTCACACACAGGGCTCAGGGAGAGAAACTGGAATCCACAAAGCAAAGTGATAGAGAACAGGTGAAAGGAAGCACCAGCCCGCCAGAGTGTCATCTGCTAACTCCAGGAACATGTTTCAAGAGGAAAGGGTAAGTCAACAAAATCAGGGAAAGGAAGGTTTCCTCACTCTACTCCAGAACCTGGTGCAGCTGCAATGTTAACCATGTGACTTTGTCCAAGTCCCCTTTCTCTGCTTTTTCCACATCTCCTGCTGGTTTTGAACTCTGGTCCTTTGTTGTTTTCTCTCTCACCTGCTCAGATTTTATACTAGCAGCTTCCTTGCTGACGTCAGGTTCTTGACTACAACCCAAAGCCCGGTTTCCCTTTACAATTCCAAAGTCATCCTTAATATGAGAAAGGCAGCACGCTCCTACGTGGCAAGAGTTGGGCAAGAAGAACAGATGAGAGGTCAGAATGGAGATTGGTTGACCACCTGTTTGCCATGACACCATGACTTTAAGCCAGACCAAATCACCCATGTGCCAAGCGCTGGCTTCAGACTTCTATGTATTTATGCTGTTGTGTTTGATTCTCTCTTCAGCCTCTCCTTCGTACCTCACCTCCTGCTTAGCCTCTGCAGCACCCTAGTCTCCGGGCCTCCTGGTCTTGTCATCCTTCTGCATCCACACTTTGCCTTTGGATTTGATGGGCAGAAGCAGCTCCTCTTGGCACTCCTTAGGACACACCTGCACTAACCTTCTGGTTCCTTACATTCTTGGTCCATCCGACCTGGCAGATCTGAGTCCTGGGATCCCGTTGGAATGATTATTCACCCAGCTGGAGTCCCCTGCACTTGGTTTGCCACAATAAACCCTACCTGCCAAGATGGTGATGGACACTATCTTCTTCTTGGTCTTTTTCCCCCAGACTTAAGCCCACCATTTGAAAGCTACGGGATGCCCTTCTTTTCTACTCTTTGACATTCTCCACAGAACAGTCCTTTGTTGATGTCCCTTCAAACGACAGTCAGAGACTGAATAGGATAGTGAGGGTGCCCTGAGTGTACTTGGGATGGGCATTCTATGCAGTAAATGTCAACTTTGTCTCCATTTACTGTATCATCTGAATTCTTAAGTGATTCTGCCGGGTAGATTCCCAGTACAATGGTGTGCTCTTGTACGAACCATTTCTCAAGCAAAAAAGCTTTTCCGAGTGGTTCTTTTTCAAGCTTTATGTATAATTTTAAGATATATGTATGTGTGGGTAGGTGTGTATACGTACACATGTATTTTATATATGAGGTAAATAATTTCAAGAATCTTTAATTATTTCTCAAGTATTTGTTTGGCAGTATTGTTAAGGGATTATGCAAACATTTTCATCAAACACAGATCCAAAAAGGAAAAAATAAAGAGGAAAAACATTATAGGGAGTCCTGGCAAGGCACGAGGTAACAAGTGCCTGGTATCCATCTATCTAGACTAGTATGTATTTCTGGATATGATACACACTCTGCCTTCCTAAAAAAGGTTTGGAACTTTTTCGCTGGGAAGGAATGCAAGACAAGATCTTGGTTTCTTAGTTTGGACAAGCGTCCTGTTCAGCGGCGGGAGCTGTGGAAGAAGCTGTTTTGAGAGTGTGCATGTGTGCGAGAGGGTAAAGGGCCAGGAAGTGGGAGAGGGACTGAGGGACAGGCAGAGGTTATGACAATGGAGGATTCACTGGGATTTGCTACGCTAAGCCTCAGCTGGCGGGGCCTCCAGAGGTCATATTAGGGGCATCTGCTTCATTGGATTTAGAACAATAAAAAGGCTATGCTCTCTTGATAATTACTTGCCTAAAAAAAACCCCAAAAAGCAAAAAAAAAAAAAGAGCTAAATCCTGGTTTTCCAGAAATAGTATCATCTCCTGGTTCTTTCTAAGACACAAAATATAAGGCAGAATAAAAGAAAACTATTCAGGGTTCCTTTGGCCTGAAATTTTTTATCAATTCTAACTGTTCTCACGGGCTTTTTCTAGGAGCCACTGGACCAATTATGGTGTCCTAGAAGTGAGTAAGGGGAGAGTTGGCAAATGCCCCCGGGGGATCTGCATTAACTCACCCCCTCAGGGATAGCAAAGAGCGTTTCCTTATGCTCTGAATATCTCACCGCCAAACCCCCCTCTGAACCGAAGCCAGGGAAACATGCGTGATCCGCGGGTGGGAGCAACTAACTCAGCCCTCATTTTCTTTCAGTTGTGTGTTTTAAGCCCTTCCTGTTGCCACGTTTGGCCCTGTAACTGGATACTCTGATCTCCCTGAACTTCCAATATCTTTCATTCATTCAACAAGCTTTTGTTAGCCACCTACAATATTCTCAAGGAATTAATCATGCAATTTGAGTAAACAGGCAAGTGAGAGGTAATATATAAAAACTGTGAGCCATTTGGTCAATACGTGGCCCTTCACGCATAAAAGAGCTGCTATGATCTGGGTAAAATATGTACTCAGAAAGTCCATGGAGTATCACTGAATTCGTGCAAATAAGTAACCTGGTTCTCAAATTACTTAGAGTCAAAATGAACTTATTAGCTCCCTAAACATGGTGCTTAATAAATGACTGCCTGTGGGTGAATTATCCCACAAAAAACACCTTTCAAAAAAACCCTAATTTTTTTTTTTTGCCTTTAATTGTACATTTATTGTGGGTTAATGCTCATGGTAAGAATGGAAGACATGACTTTTGGGAAAAAGATAATATCTTAGTATTTTCTACTCACTGATTTATCAAGGAAGACTCTGCCCCAATGCTCTGTACCTTGTTCACCTATGAAACAAATTCCGAGAGAATATAGAATACACAATGGAGAGACATCTAGCTCAGTTACTAGTGATTTGTGTCTGAACTCAGTGCCCTGAAATGAGTCTACTTTCCCTCCTACAAGATGGGAACAATATAGTTTCCAACATTTTTAAATCCCTTTTGAATTCTCAGATAAAAGTACTGAGTTAGTGCAAAATACCTACCCAAACAAAACAAAATAAAGCAAAACAAGACAAACCCTTTGAGTTCAGTATACCTCAGAAGTACAGTTTAATTTTTGAGGGGGTAGCATCATCTACTAAAGCACGCCAGCAATTTTGCTGAATTAAAATTAACTTATTTCCGCAGTCCCACTCCATCAGCAACCAGAAGACACAGGTCTGCCGATTATTTGTGCCTGTTGAGCCAAAGCCTATGGCAGACACCAGGCAGGGTCACGTGGGCAGGCTGGGACTCGGGCGGAAGACCAGCTGCAGGTCACAGGTCCCTGTCATCACGTGTTTGGGTTTCAGCCCTTCCTTGGGGCTCTGCGTCAGAAGAGGGACCCTGATTGCCTTGCTGCTTTCTCTTTAAAGTAGAATGACAGTGGGCATGACCTGGTGGGCAGGGGATTAACACTTGGGCTCAGACACCAGGCAATCTGAACCCAGATGTCAGCTGCTTGGGGGGAGGCTGAGAAAGGCCAAAGCCCAAGCCTGGAGCGATGTAAGACCCAGGGCCTGATGGAAACTGATTGGGTGCAGCCCTTCCCCCCACAGACCTGGAGACCAGGGAGACAGGGCCTCCAGCGCCAGGGCATTTCCAGACGACCTGGATGAGCCCTCCTCCATTCTGATGCATACAATTTTGAGGGATTCTCATCTTATCAGATATATTCATACTGCTGATTCCTTAACTGATTTTTTAAAGTTTCTAATTTTCAAGAAATAAGTTCCATTCTAAAATCCAACCCCTCCTGGCTTTAAAGAAGGAGACTTTTTTCAGAAGATTTTATTTATTTATTTGAGAGAAAGAGAGCAAGAGAGCAAGCACAAGCGGGGGGAGAAGCAGAGGGAGAAGGAGAAGCAGACTCTCCACTGAGCAAGGAGCCGGACACAGGACTCGATCCCAGGACCCTGAGATCCTGACCTGAGCGGAAGGCAGACGCTAAACAGACTGACCCCCCAGGCTCCCCTAAAGGAGGAGACTTTTACATGTAAAAATTTTAGCAGGGTAGATAGGTAGCAGATAAAAAGATTGTCAAAGAAATTGACCTGAAAGAGACGGATATTTACATTCTGGTGAGGCTCAAGTAGTTGGTTAATTAATTAAATAGATTAACACTTGTTGAGCACCTCTCAACCAGCCACTGTGCTATATATTGGTGATGCTAAAATTAGTAAACATACTCCCTGCTCAGGAGGGCCTAAGGTATGTGTGTGTGGTGGGGAAAAGTGATAAGCTGATAGAGGACTGCAGTCCAGTGAGATGAATTCTGTTAGAGAGAGAGGATGGAAGGTGACTGGGGAACAGGGAAAAGCAGGTCAGAGAAGGTCTTCCAAAGGCTGTAATGTGAACCAAGTCGAAAGGTCATTTTTAGGTAGTTAAGTCTTTCATTACTGTGAACAAAATATTATTATTCATGATACTTTATAAGGTGTTATAGATATTATATATGAGATGTTGGTTTTAATATATTTATCTTTTATAGATGCTAAAATATTGCAATAGTTCTAATTTCTTCCGATGATTATCTTTAGTAATCTAAAAAGAAAAATGCCATCTGTGAAAATACTTGGTGTTCTTTGGTAGCCTTTTATATAGTATTTACATAGTTATATAATGTACATTTTATGGCTGATATTATCCTTTCTTTTTGTTTATCTGATTTTAATGGGAATGCTTTTAGGTTAGCATATCCCAAAATGTGTCTATTAAATTGCTCCATAGAAATTTAATATGGCTGTTGTGAAAAAGAATAGTCTATGCTCAAATAAAAGTGGTGGAAAACACTGGGTTTAAGAGTTAAGCTCAGTCAGTCCTTGGATATCTCAAAAGCTTTATTTAATATGCTAATTAAGATTTTAAAGGTGAATCTTCAAGGGGAACTAGTCTGAGTGTGTTTTCAAACTTATTTGACCTCAGGACATACACTTATATTACAAACTGTGTTTGTGTTCTTTCTTCCTAGGTACCACTATCATGGCCATCTTCCTGTACTGTTAAGTATTTTCTTATACCTATTTCTAGTCAAATATATGAAAGCTTAATTTACTTAACTGCCTTATACTTTTTTTTAAAAGATTTTTTTTATTTATTTATTGAGAGAGAGAGAATGATAGAGAGCATGAGAAGGGGGAGAGTCAGAGGGAGAAGCAGACTCCCTGCTGAGCAGGGAGCCCGTCGTGGGACTCGATTCCCGGACTCCAGGATCATGACCTGAGCCGAAGGCAGTCAGTTAACCAACTGAGCCACCCAGGCACCCTTAATTTCCTTATACTTCTAACAGTTTTTGTTTTGTGTTTTCAGGGGCATACTCTGATTTGTGAGGCTGGAATTTTGTACAATTTTGAGAGTCATTTTTTAAGAAAATGTTTTCAAAATTAGGAACATAAGATTGTTAGCATCTCTGTTTTCTACTGTTACACTTCAATTTAGAAGTTGTCTTTAATGAACACAAAAAAATGACTGTCTTCCCTTTATACCTATGCTCTAGTTGACATTAAAATTGATCATCTTGCCTTTGTTTTTCTGTTACTGAGTATCTTTGCTTTCATTCGTCCGATTGTCTTTGTCAGTTTCTCTTGTATTTCCTCAGAAAAATATGAAAACCAGAAGGCTTTGCTTATAAGATACTTTACTTCTGAAAAGGTTTCGTGTAGCTCACCACTTAAGAGCTAACTCAAAAGTAAGGCTGTAATAGTTGCCATAGTATTTACAGAAGAAATAATTACAATAATAGCTAACTAACATTGACTATTTACTATGTGCCAAGTTTTGAGCTAAGCACTTAATAAGGTCTATCTTTTTTAAAAGGAAAAGCAGGTACTATGAAAACAAGTATTATTAACAGTCACATTGCCTAGATGAGAAAGCTGAGGCATGAGGTGTTGAACAGCTCCGGGTGAGGAGTCAGCTTCACACCTCTGCAGGCTCGAGACCCTTGCCTCTTCACCCGAAGTACCAGTGCACAAGGCCCATGGGACAGACTCTAGACTGTCAATGTGGTAACAAAATGGGAGTATTTTGTATATGACCTTGAGCATTTTCATGAGAAACGGGACAGTTTCACATCAGGAACTGTTAGCATGATGTTCTGTTAGGCTAACCCACAAGTGCCCAGGCAGGTGGGCGCTCGGGACACGCCTTGGCAGAGCTTCCACGAGGTAAGGCAAAACCCCCTGCCCCCCTGCAGGGTCTGAGACATGCGGGTGCCTGAGAGCATTGGCGGCAGCAGCTCCTGGAGAGGTGAAGCAGAAGGGAAACTGTTTGATGGCGCCATCTGAGGCTCACGAAGGCGAGGTCAAGGACACGCGGGCACGGTGACAGGTGACCGGTGAGGGGCCCGCCTGCGGCGACGGCCCGGGGCGGAGGAGGCGGAGGGAGGGAGGGAGGGACTGGGGCGCGGGAAGGGGGCTGAGGTTAGCTTGCACCGGACCGGGCGCAGGGTCACTCCGGGGAGAAGGCAAACAAGGGTCTGCGGTTGCTCTGCCCGGCAGCCTAGGCGGAGCCTGGAGCGAGCCGCGTCCGCACCGTTTCTAGGAATGTCCGCCCGCTGGGCAGCCGGCCCCCAAGGGCTTTGAGGGTGAGCCGCGTTTACGGAAAACTCGTCTCCGGGCACACCCCGGCTGGCTCCGACCGCAGGCCGCCGGCCCCGTCCGGTTGGTCCAGTCCCGGGCAAGCGCACCGGCCTCCGCTCTCAGCGGCGCTGCGGGGCCCTCACTCCCGTTTGTCCCCTCACCAGGGCCTCCTGCCCTCTTGCAGAGTTAGGACTGCCCCAGCTATCGGGCAGAGCTGCCAGCCCCTCCGTCAGGGCAGCTGAGCTCGCTTTCAGCACCCCCAAATCACAGCTCCCCCTCCCCCAGCCCGCGTTCTCCCCGGGAGGGGCCTGCGGCTGGCGCAATACATGGGAGCTTCGAAAAAAAAAATTCAGCTCTTCACTTGGTCTTTAAGTCCGGTGAATGCAAACGCCAAGTAGAGGCTTTACCTGGACATTTTCAATCCTGTGGGTTTTCCCGGGCTCTCTGAACACCGCGATGAACCCCGAACTCCCTTGTTCATGATGTGTCTCCCCGCAGGCGAACCACGGGAAGGCCACCCTGGCAATTCGTCCCAAGGGACAACTCTGTCTTGAGCCACCGTTTGAAACTGTCCCCCAGGCTATTGTATTCAACCTTTACTTAAAGATCATTTCTGTGAGGCATCCAATTTCTGCTGCTCCCTAGATACCGTTTAAGTCAGACTTCAGAGTAGTTACTGTTTATAGTTTTGAGCTGACAACTATTTAAGGGCAAGAGATTTCAGCTGCCACCACCCTTCACAGCATTTGCCACCAACACGTTTGCCCGACAGAACTAGCTGGAGCTTCCGGAAGCCAAGGAAACCGGTTTAACCTGGAGCAGGAGAAAGGTTTTCGAATTTGGAGTTGTTTTCCAGCTGATATGGTCTGTGTCCTCTGTCCCAGGTGCAGTGTGGGGAGTTGTTAACAGTGGCGTCTGCGTGGCCTGCAGGAATAATCACTGTCACGCATCTAGGGTGGTCAGCTCTGCTGGGGTGACTCAGCTCTGCTCCACATACCTCTTCGCCTCCAGCAGGCTAGCCCGGGCGTGTTATCAAAGTGAAGGCGCAAGAGCAGCGGAAACACACAGCCTCTGGAGGCCTAGGCTTAGAACTGGAACAGGGTCAAGGCCAGTGAATTCTGGTAGCGAAATGGGGGTCAAGGTCACCCCCATTTTTAAGGCATTGGGAAGTAAACTCTGAAAAGAACTCTAAAGTCACAAGACAAAATGGATAGCGACGGGGAGCTGTCCACGCAACCTACCAGGGCAGTACAAGTAGGCACCTGTCCCCTCTTCCCTGGAGTTATTTTACCGTGCCTTGTTCTTCTTGCTGTCTGCCATACCTATGACAGCACTTGCATGTAAGAAACCTTGTATTCGTTTGAGCACAACTGTACCCAGAACTGGCATTTAAACTTTTCCTTGTAACAAACACAACAGCCCTGGAGACGCGTCATTGCCCTCCACCCACATCGACTTCTGGCATTTTCTCTTTACAGTTACCTGTGATGTGTCTAGGTCTGGGTTCTTTTTGTTTATCTACTCCTCCAAAAGGTCTTTTCATGTACTTCCTCTTTTTTTTTTTTTTTAAAGATTTTATTTATTTTGACAGAGACAGCGAGAGAGGGAACACAAGCAGGGGGAGTGGGAGAGGGAGAGGCAGGCCTCCCGCTGAGCAGAGAGCCCGACATGGGGCTCGATCCCAGGACCCTGGGATCATGACCCGAGCTGAAGGCAGACACTTAATGACTGAGCCGCCCAGGTGCCCCCATATACTTCCTCTTTAACTACTTTCTCTTTGACTGTTTCTTCTCTACCATTTTCTCTATTCTCTCCTTCTGGGACATTCACAAACTATATGCCAGACTTGCCTCAGTGTATCCTTGGTGTTCATGAACTCCTCTTTGTATACTTACCATTTCATCCTCTCTTGTTTTTCTGCTTCTCCGTTTCAAGCTATTGGGTTTTTGTTATTGTTATCTTTATTGTTATTAGTTATTTCTCTCTTCAGCTGTTTCTAGTAATTTCTTTAACAAAGTACTTCACAGTACTGACCACATCTTAGAATCATCCAGCAGATTAAAAGTATGTCAATGCCTGGACCTGCCCCCAGAGTTTCTAGTTTAATGGGTGTGGGTCATCAGTATTTTGTGAAGCCTGACGGCGATTATGATGTGTAACCAGAGTTAAGAACCGTCAAGGAAAACATTTTTTTTTTAATTCTTTTTTTCTCAGTGACCATATTTCTCACACCCAAGATTTCTAATCCTTTCTTTTTTAATACACTAGATTTATTTTATAACTTCCTGTTCTTGGTTTGCAGATGACATTCCTTCCTTAGAACATTTCTAAACATTCACAATTTGAGTCTCTTTTACATTGTTCCATTATCTGTAACTCTTAAAATGTGAATTCCCCCTGGTTGATCCTAGCTACTCTCTTGTCATGGTATTGAACTTTCTTACAAGCTTTGTCATTTTTGACTGTGAGTTCATCTCAGACCTCGTGGCTTGGGATATGAGGAGCTCCTAATGGCGTGTTTTCACGCTTGCCTGTGCTGGGTTCTGTGGGTCTCACTGGCTCCGTGTCAATTTTTATGTAAGTGTATTTTCTTGGGCTTATATTGCACTTAAAGTTCAAATTTAGGGTCTGCATCTAGTCACACATAGCCTTAGTGTTCTGAGCTCACACAAGTGACCCATTTCACATCATTACCTAAGGCAAGAGGCTAATTGCCAGTGTGAAGGGTAAGGATATCTGTGTCTTTATTTGTGAACTTATAATTCCTGAGTTCCAGTTCACATGGGGAGCCTAGTGCTGGCTCTTTGGTTGGTATTCCTAATGGGCACTGCTGTGTCCAATTCCTGGGCAACGCTTTGGACATACATCTTCAGCTTCTGTGCACTATTGTGGATTTCTTCTCCATGTCTCTCACAAGGAGATTTCCTTTTCTTGCTCTTAAGCTATCTATGTTCTTTTCTCAATAAAAATTCTGTTTTATTATAGTTTTAGATTTAGGAAAAAATTCCAAAGATAGTACGGAGAGTTCCATGTACCCTATCCTTAGGTTCTCCTGTTGTTACCATTTCATATTAGTTTGGTGCATTTGTTAAAACTGATGAACTAATATTGATACATTGTTAGTTAAAAATCTGTATTTTATTTGAATTTCCTTACTTTTTACACATGTCCTTTTTCGGTTCCAGGATCCCATCCCAAATACCATTTTACATTCAGTCATGTCTCCTTAGGCTTCTCTTGGCTGTGACAATTCACCAGACATTTCTTGTTTTTGATGACCTTGACAGTTTTAAAGAGTACTAGTCAGATATTTTTATAGAATTTCCTTCAACTGGGTTTTGTATGATGTTTGTCTGGTAACCAGATGGGGTTATGCATGTTCAGAAGGATGACCACAGAGAGGTGGCATTCTCATCACATCATATCAAGGGTACATACTGTCAAGATGACATATCAATATTGATATTGACCCTGGTCTCCTGGATGAGGTAGTGTCTGTTAGGTTTCCTCACTGTAAAGTTACTCTGTTTACCCCTGTGAATGTTTTCCTCTTGGGAAGGAAGTCACAATGCTCAGCAAATGCTTAAGAAGTGGGGAGTTATGAGGGGCGCCTGGGTGGTGCAGTCGGTTGAGCTGCAGACTCTTGGTTTCAATTCACGTCATGATCTCACGGGTTGTGGGATCGAGCCCCACGTCCAGCTCTGCGTGTGGTGCTCAGTGTGGAATCTGCTTGGGATTCTCTGTCTCCCTTGGCCCCTCCCCCTGCTCATGTACTCTCTCTCCTTCTCTCTCGAATAAATAAGTAAAACCTTAAAAATTAAAGAAGTGGGGAGTTATGCTGTGTGAACATGCTGCAGTGGGGAATAGCTGCATGAATTATTTGGAATTCTTTCACAAAGAAAATTTTGTCTATTCTTCCCTAATTAATCAATTAATTAATTAATTCAATCGTTTATTTATATCAGTATGGTCTCATGAATAGTTATCTTATACTTTGGGTTATAATCCAGTACTGTATTACTTATTTTGTTGCTCAAGGTGCAATGGCTTTGGCCCTTGGGAGCTTTGTCAGTTGGCTCCTGTATCTCTTTGATATTTTTGCTTGTTTTTTGAGAATGTGCTTACTTTTTGGCACAAGATACTCCAGGAACATCCTACTTATTCTCTGTGTTAGTCCTAGAATCAGCCATTTCTTCAGGGATCCCTGGTGTCTTTCACTGGAGAATGGTACTAGATCTGGGTGGCTAGGTGTGCTTGTTATTACTGGGTTTTATTGCTTCTAGGCTCTCCCAGTTGACAGAACAAGGATATATATGTGTATATGTCTACATATATACACATATCTATAAATATTTCTATATGTATCCATTTTGGTCTGTATTAAGCTAAAGGGGAACTCATATTGAATGACTCCAACTCCAGTCCATTGCTGCATGGATCATTCTAGTCTCCCCTTGCATGTCTGTACCGCCTGTCTGATTCCTGCCATCCACCTGCCATTTACTTAATTGTACAATTCCAGGGTATATGTATAGTTGTTTCAGAGTTAGTAACATGTGTCCCATGGGAAATAACTTTATCAACCAGAGTACAGTGCATATGTACAGTTCTCTTTGCTTTTGGCCTTATAGACTCCACTCATTTATTTAATTTTTTAAGATTTTATTTATTTATTTGTGTGGGGGGGTGCAGAGGGAGATAGAGAATCTCAAGCAGACTCCACACTGAGTGCAGGCCTCTACACAGGGCTTGATCCCATGACCCTGAGATCATGATCTGAGCTAAAACCAAGAGTTGGACACAGCCGACTGAGCCACCCAGGTGCCCCTCCATTCATTTCTAAAGTTGCTTATCCATCCCTTTCAAAGAGGTTATTTCATACAGTTATAATAGAGGTAGATTTCTTTGTCACAATCTGTATTCCATTCCTGAGATCTCGGACCTCATAAATGATTTTTTAAATTTGCGTACATGAGGGTTCACTCCTTGTGCTATGAAGTTCTATAGGGTTTGACAAATTCATAGTCATGTATCCACCATTATAGTGTCACACAGGATATTTTCACCATTCGAAAGAACCCCTTCAATCTTCAACCTGGCTTCAACCTTCCTTTTTTTTCCTTAAGATTTTTTAATTTAGTTGTCAGAGAGAGAGAGAGAGAGAGAGAGCGAACACAAGCAGGGGGAGCAGCAGGCAGAGCAGGCAGAGGGAGAAACAGACTCCCTGTTTCTGAGCAAGCTGGCTTCAACCTTCCATCCAAGTTCCTGGCAACCACTGATCTGTTTACTGTCTCTACGGTTTTCCAAAATGTCATGTAAACGGAGTCATACAGTATGTAGCATTCTCAGACTGGCTTTTTTCACTTAATAATATGTGTTCAAGGGGCACCTGGGTGGCTCCTCAGTTAAAAGTCTGACTCTTGATCTCAGCCTAGGTCTCAATCTTAGGGTTGTGAGTTCAAGCCCTGTGTTGGGTTCCATGCCAGGCATGGAGCCTACTTAAAAAGAAAAAAAAAATGTGTTCAAGATTCATCCATATTTCGGAGTAGCTTGATCCATACATTTTTAAAGAATCCTCTTTATTGCTGAATAGTATTCCATTGTATGATGCACCACAATTTGTTTTCTGTTCATGTATTGAAGGACATTTTCGTTCCTTCCAGTTTTTGGCAATTATGAATAAAGCTGCTGTAAACATTTGTGTGCAGGTTTTTGTCTGTATGTATACTTATGAAATGTAGATAAGCAGATACTTGCTTTAATAGTATCTGTATGTTTCTGTGAAATGTAATGCTGTGTTTAATCTAGCATCTTGATACAGAAGGCCTGAAAATTAGCCCAAAAACCAGATCCTGAAAGCTTAAAAAAGTTCCATGGTCCATAACAAATTGGAACTAAAGTGACAAAGTAAACTGTTTAGATGTGGAGAACCACATTCAGGGGTTGAAGGTACCATGTTGCCAGCCATTTAAGCATGGTCATGTTGAGCAAACAGACCTGTATGTAGACAAGACAGCGTCTGTAGTGGAAGAATCACAGGCATACAAAGAGAAGTAAGGCAAAGAGAGAAAGGAGCAGAGAAAGCATCTCTGTTTCAATGTTCGAATAGCTTTCCACTTCTTTTCCTTTGGTGTCCTGTTACACTTCCTGCTTAGATTCGGTATGATTCCTTGTCATTCGTTCAATAATCTTCCTTTTCACTTGAGCTAGCTTGTGTTCCTTGCAGCCAACTCCCCCTCCCCAATCAAAACTTCAAACAAAGCCTTGAGAAGAATAATTCTGTTGGTTGTATTTTTGATAAAAAAAAAAAAAAAAAAAAGATTACCAGAACCTCAAATCCCCAAATCCTTACCAGCTGTTACTTGTGGTTAGAACTACCTCACCAGGTCCCTGAGACCGGCTCAAAGAGATTCTTCCAGGGACACCTTAATAAAAATCAAAGCATTCACCTTGGCCTAACTGATATTCTTCCATTGTTGTCTAGGGTGGGCTACTTTTGTACCTCAAGAGGCTGACTCATATACTTTCTCTAATCTCTTTCCTCTGGCCCCAAATTAGTTCTGTTAGGACAGGAAACCCCTTTTCTAAGAAAGGGGTACCAGGATCTTAACACAGAGCTACTTAGAGCTGCAGAGGTGAGCAAAAAAAGCCAACAAAAGGAACCATGAGAAAGAAAATATTTTTATATTTTTGAAACTTCTATGAGTAATCTCCAACCCCTGAACACATCCTACTCTTCTCTGTTTTACGTTATGTTATTTTATAGTATCATTTTGTTTTCTATTGAGGAATAACTAACACAAAGTGCATGAATATTAAGAGTACAGCTTGGTGAATTTTTATGTATGTACACACCAATGTAACCACCACCCAGATCACAATTTAGAAAATTATCATCACTCCAGAAAGTTCCCTGAACTTCATGTAAATGGAATCCCATAGTATGTAATCATTTGAAATTTTTTCTAGGTTGTCACATATATCAGTAATTTCTTATAACTTTGTAGGGTGTATAGTATTCTACTATGTGAACTACCGCAACTTATCCAATCTTCTATAATTATATATTTGGCTATTATGAATAAAGTTGTTCTTCTTTTTGAAAGATTTTATTTATTTATTTATTTATTTATTTGAGATAGAGCGAGAGTGAGAGAGAGAGTGCATGAGCAGAGGGGAGGGGCAGAGGGAGAGGGAGAAGCAGGCTCTCCACTGGGCAGGGAGCCCAAATGTGGGGCTCTATCCTAGGACCTTGGGATTATGACCCGAGCTGAAGGCAGATGCTTAACTAACTGAGCCACCCAGGTACCCCATGAATAAAGTTGTTCTTGAGTATTTATGTACAAGTCTTTTATTTTTAATAGGCATATGTGATCATTTCTCTTCTATATATACCTATGAATGGAATTTTTGAACATAGGATAAGTGTATGTTTAGTTTCTATTGCTAGTTTTCCAGAATGGTAGAACCAGTTTATATTCTACCATCAATGAATCAGAGTTCCAATTGCTTCACATTTTTGCCAATATTGGTAGTTTTAGTCTTTTTAGTTTTAAACATTCTAGTGGTTATATAGTGGTATTTTTTCTTTTTTGTCCTATAATCTATATCATGACTCCTCCTCCTCATACTTTTTACCCCCAAAGTTAGTCAGTTTGGCAAATGGCATTCTTCCCTGACAATTTTCTTGGATTAATAGTGACTTCCTGGAGTAAGCATTGGAAAGAGAAATATGATTAATTAATAATGGATTTCATCAGCTCAAAAGGAAAAACTTTGGAATACATACAAAGTTTTTATTGTCCTGAGATTAAAGAATGCCACTAGCAAATTTCAAGGTGTCATAATGCAATCTGTTCTCCTTTTCTCCCCTAGTATGTGAAAGCACAGAATCAGTTCTAAATCCATGACACTTTGTTGGATTAGTTAATGAACATCTCAGGGATATATTTTATATTACAGGAATTGAATCATTAATAAATGAGTGAAGAATGACCCCTGCAATTGTCAGGATACTCATTGAAGAGCATAATGTAATACAGTTACTCATTATCTCTTGATGCTGCATATTAGCTCTTCCTATTAGATCAAAGCAAATTTTCTCTGTTGAACACGATGCTTATTACGCTCCCAGACTGAAAGAAGCTGGACCATTATATTCAAAGGTAAGGGGGAAGTAATCAAATAAAACTAATAAAATTAATGAAGTTTTAATAATTATGTTTTCTAAAATATATATATACTAAATAATCATGGCTTTTCCCTCAAATTCTGGGTGATATTTTTATGTGTGTCTATTTACGTGCATCATGTTAGGTGTAATAATAAGCATAATGAAGTAATGTTCTATAGACCTTCAATATTCCTGAGGGACTGAACCCATGACTTTTAGCAAATAGGGAAATTTGTGATTTGGCAATAAATAATTTGGAAACCAATACACATCTTTTTGTGTTCGTTTCCAAATTACTTCATGGAGATTTTTTGCTCATATTCTCACAGTGTAAGTAAATCACATTTTAACTTTGATGATAGAATTTTGGGGGGGAGGAATCACATCATGGCACAAAACTAGTATTATTCCACAAAATTCATGCTGTAAATAATAAAGAGTGAAAAAAGGCACATTCTAGATGGTTGACTGTGTTTCTTCTGAGAGTAATGCTCACTCTATATGACCACCCCAAAATATCCAAATCCATGCCTCAGGAAAATTTAAATTATTACATTTCCAGAAATATTTGTTGAATGAAATAATAAAATATAAAACTCAAAGAGGTGACCTTATCCCGACCTCTCCCTTCCCATAGCTGATTCACCATCTTGGCGGTGATTCACACCCTCACAGACATAGCACAGTTCATCTGTTGATCACTGATGATCACCACCCCCATTCATATGAGGTACTGCTACATTAATCATATAACATAATTTTTACTGTATAGGGTTTGATGCATTTTTCTGTATTGTTGTGACCTGCAAAACTCCCCCTCTTAACATCACTTCATCTTTATTACAAATATGGTATGTTATAGCCTCTCCACAATTTTCCCTGGCATGAATGTCACTGGGTAGCTTGGTAGAGGCCCATTTTCCTCCACAGATCCCTGAAACTAGGCTCTTCTAAGAAGGAAGCTGGGCATATGTGCTCTAACAAGAATTCTATATAATAGTTATGATGTGTTAAGTTTTGGAAACACCCCTATAGTGGGAGGACTGTGATTTTTCCTTAAATTTTATATATAGTGCATTTGAGTCATGGCTCGATGAGATTTTTTAAAAATTACTTTACCAATCATCTTTCTATTTGCTACTTCATCTATCTACCCATCTCTTCATTGACACATCGATTGTTTATTTGGGCAGCTAAAAAGCCCTGACAATGGATTTGTGTGATTTGGGGGAGGTGAATCTTCCTGAGCCTCAGTTTCCTCATTTGTAAAATGAATAAAATGAGGATATTTACATTCCAGGTTTGTTATGATGGCAGAATAAGAAAGCATGGGCAAATACTTAGTGGGTAACTATCTGGGTCAAGTAAAGGGCTTGACAAATGTTCATTCCTTTCACCTCTTTTACTAAAGGACTGTAAAACTTTATGGAAGCATTTCAAACAGTGGTCCACATTTACTGGTTAGGTTTTCTCATGTGAGCTTTCAATGTGATAAATCTTCCTATAGACATTGATTAACTGCATCTCACAAATTTTGATATATATATTTTAATTTTTGTTCAAAATATTTTCATATTTCCCTTGTGATCTTCTTTTTTGACCCACAGATTATTTAGAAGTGTTGCTTTATTTCCATGTATTTGAAAATTTTCCTTTTATCTGTCCATTATTGATTTCTAGTTTAAATCGTTAAAGCCATATAATATACTTTCTATGATTTAAATTATTTTATACTTCTTAAGGTTTGTTCTTGACCCATTACATCATCTATCTTGGTAAAAGTTACATGTGCACTTAAAGAGAATGTGTATTCTGCTGTTATTGGGGGGACTGTTCTATAAACACCAAATAGCTCCAGTTGGAGGGTGGTTTTGTTTTTCTTCTATATCCTTTTTGATTTTCTGCCTACTAGTTCCATCAATCACTGAAAGAGGAGTTTTGAAGTCTCCTACATAATGTGTGTATTTTTCTTGAAGTTCTTTGAGCTTTTTGTTTCATTTTTTTGAAAGCACTGTTGTTAGCTACATATGTATTTAGCATTTTATGTCATCTTGATAAATTGACCCTTTTATCAATTATAAGGTCTCCCTTTATTCCTGGTAATTATTTTTGCTCTGAAGACTACTTTGTCTGATATTTGTATATCCAATCCAGTTTTCTTTTGGTTGTGTTTGCAGAGTACACCTTTACCGGTTATTTAACTTTTATCCTACCTATATCGCTATATGTGAAGTGAGTTTCTTGAGAGCATGTGGTCATTCTGACAAACTGTCTTTTAAGTGGTATGTTTTCTTTTAAAGATTTTATTTTTAAGTAATCCCTACACTCAATGTCAGACTTGAACTTATAACCCTGAGGTCAAGAGTCACCTGCTTTACCTCCTGAGCCAGCCAGGTGCCCCTAAGTGG
Source organism: Callorhinus ursinus (assembly GCF_003265705.2). NCBI lineage: Eukaryota > Metazoa > Chordata > Mammalia > Carnivora > Otariidae > Callorhinus > Callorhinus ursinus. The sequence goes on from NW_027397135.1 coordinate 4,161,867, forward strand.
TATGTTTTACATATTACAGAAGTACATATTTACATTTAATGTACTTATTAACTTGGATCTATGACTACTGTTGTAATATTTATTTTCTGCTTGTTCCCTATTTTTTTGTTGCTCTGTTGCCTTCTGCTTTTTTTCTGAATTACTTTAATATTTTTAGTACTCCATTTAAAAATTTATCAATATTTTTACTGTATTTCTTTGTATAATTTTCTAGTGGTTGTTGTAGAAAATGCAATATACATATTTAACTCTTCACAGTCCACTTAGAATCAATTTTAATTACTTCAAATGGAATGTAGACGTTTTGACAACTGTATGTAGGTTCCCTGTACCCTCTATTTTGTTTTAAATTTTCTTATGTATTATATTTATATACACTGAAAGCTCCATCAGACACTTACAATTTCTGCTGTCATCATTCAAAACTATTTTAACAATCCCTAGAAGAAAAGAGTAGTCACTATGTTTACCTATATATTTACCATTTTTGTTCCTCTTCCTTTATTGCTGATGTACTGGTATAATTTCTCTTTTATCTGAGAAGTTCCTTTAGCAATTCTTTTAAAACAAAATCGCTGCTAATGAATCACAATTTACCTCACTTTATTTAACCTTAATTTCTGAAGGGTATTTTTGCTGGATATACAATTCTGGGTTGGTATTTCTGTTCTTTAAACACTTTAAAAGTATTATTCCAAATTTTTTTGTACTCACTGGTTTCTTATGAGAAATCGTAGTTTTTCAAATTATTGTCCTATAAGTAATACATAATTTTTCTTTAGCTGTTTTCAAGACATTTTCTTTTTCTTTAATTTTAATTGATGTGATTATGATATGTGTGAGCATTATTATTATTATTTTGTTATATGTGTGTGGTTTATCCTATTTAGGGTTCATTCAGCTTCTGGAATCTTTGTGTTTATATCTTTCAAAAAATTGGGGAAGTTTTAAATCATTATTTCTTTTATTTTCCTGTACTGTGTTCTTTCTCCTCTTCTTCTGGAACTCCAGTACCACAAATGGTAGGCCTTTTGGTATTTTCTCAAAGCTCCCTAGGACTCTGTTCATTCCCCACCCCCCACTCATTCTTTTGTTCTCTATGTTATTCAGATTGGATAATTTCTATTGATCTATCTTCAGGTTTATTACTTTTCTTCTATTATCTCCATTCCATCCAATAAGTTTTCAGTTTTCATTATTGTATTTTTTGGTTAATATTTGTTTTGGTTCTTGTTTGTATCTTCTGTTTCTTTGCTGGAAATTTTTAATCTTTCCATTTATTTTGTTACTTCTTTGAGCATTTTTATAAAAGCTCATTTAAAGCCCTTGCTAAATAATATCAACATCTGTGTCCTCTCAGTGTTGGTGTCTTTTAATGTCTTTTACCATGTTAAGTTGAGATTTTCCTGATTATCTTATGATGAGTAATTTTGGATTGTATCTTGTATATCTTGAATATTATGTTATGAGGTTCTGGGCTTTATTTAAATCCTATGGAGAATTTTTTTTTTTTTCCAGGCAATCAACCTTGTTTAGTTCAGGCTCTATTTTATAACCAGCCTTTCGTGGATTGTGGCTTTAGTGTCATCTTTGTCCCTCATGTGTGCCACTCATTGTTAGTTTGGGACTGATGTGCTGGCCTATTCCTTAGTGCAGTACTCAAAGTATTGGTATGCTGTTTAATATCAGATCCACACAGGTACAGTTCTGCAGTGATCCCAGTTTTCCCTCTCCACTATCTCCCTGGTACTTTCTGGTTCCCTGAGGCTCCCTCTTTTGGTCTTCCAGACAAAACCTGAGATTTTAGTCTCATGACCGATATGCATTTCTTTTAATCACACTCCTACCTGGGGCCAAACAGCAGGAGGACACAGGGAGAAAAATAGCAGTGGATTTGCCTGACCTTCATGTAATCATAACTTATCACAGAGGAAGGTTACTCTCCTTCAGAGATGGAGGGTCCATGGGTCTCCAGTGCCATTGCTGTTGCTGCCATCATTGCCATGGGGTGACTGGACTCTGAAGGCATGAGGGGGAAAAAAAAACCTTGAAAGAAAAACAGGAGTTTTCTTCCATACTCTCTATGTGTTAGGAGTTCCCTCTTCACTTCTCAAAGCAGAAGCAGAAGGCTTCTCCTTGAGTTTTTTCAATTTGTGCCCATGTACCCACTTCCTTGGTACCACCTTTAAATTTGAGGTTGTCTTGAGATTGTGGGATACTAGAGGAAAAAATCTGTTAAACTCACTGCTAGTCCAGGTTTTAGAGCTGCACTCCTGGTATGAGACAGGGTGCAGTGTACTTCCTCGGCTTTACCCTGAAAAAAATGCCCGTTTTATATTGTTACCCTTTCTTTCTCCCTCCAGGCATTGGTGAAGTAGCCTATCAGCGGTTGGGCAGCAGCACATGCTCCCCCCGCCCCGCCCCCCACGTTGTGAGAGACGTAGCAGTTTCAGCTTTAGTGATAGGTGGCAGTCACGGCAGCGTATCTCTTTATTTTTCGACTTTCTCAAAGACTTTGTTTAAATGAGTTATGTGTGTACATCACATAGTTAGATCATGTTTTATGAGGCTAATTGTAATCTTTTTCTTGCAAGTTTTTAAAGGTCATTCATTTATATTGATATAATATTGTTAGAGCATATAACACATAATATACAACGTATATTATTCTTTCACTTGTATCTTCATTTTGATTTTAGTTTTAGATCTATTACTAATTATATTAAATGCTCATATTTTTTTTCTGTCATCTCCTACAATCTCTTTGCTAAATAAAAGTGTATTGTTTAAGAAAGGCTCATGATTTTCATGAAGAGCCAAATGAGAGCAGAGGAAGCAGCCCTGAATTGGGCATCAGTTTCAGTCCTGGCTCTTCTCTAAGCTTTGTGAATTTACAGAGAATATTTAATATCTTGTGGCTTTATTCCTCACTTGGGAAATAAATGAGTCAGATAGGTTGCTGTACAGAAAATGAAAAATGCTTTAGTTTTAAATAACTTGTATGACAGATGACCTAGCACAGAATATAAGTGCCGGACAAATGTTTGTTGCACTAAATAAAATTTTGGCAAGGGAAAAAAAAAAAAGAAAGAAAAGAAAAGAAAGGCTCATGATTGCAGAATTCACCAAGTCCTTGTATATTTGAAACTGCTTATCTATTTAGACTTGATACTTAATATACCTTGACTGGATGTAAAATTCCTAATTTCTTGATTTTTTTTTTTTTGTATCTTCGCTGTTTCCTTGTTTGTGTATTTTTTATGAGAAGGAGTCTTTGAGGATTTATTACTATTATTTTTGTATTTAAGATCTAATGGCTTTACTAGGATGGAGCTAAGGATTTTACTTTGTGGGCCAAGTTTTCAGGGTACACGGTGGGTCCTTCTAATATATTGGCATACGTCTTCTTTTATTTCCATAATATTTTCCTGCATTATACTTTTAAATATTACTTTTTTCATTGTTTTGTTTTCCCTCTTTAGTGTCTTGAGCTATACAAAAATTGGATGCTCTTTCCTGTCTTCTACTTCAGATGATTTCTCTCTGAACCTTTTTACTTTCCTTATTTTGTGTTCATCTCTTGGTTATGTTTCAATGTCTCTTGTAAGTTTTCATCAAAATTCATTCTTCCTTGGACAGTTTATAATTTCTTCTTTATTATTTGACATGATTTTGTTTTTATCTTCTATGTATTTCTGATTTTAATTAAATCTCATTTTCTTTCTTGATGCTTTTTTTATTTGCTTGCTTTTTAAATTTCTGATTCAAGATAGGATTTTTTTTTTTCATATTCCCAAGTGCCTGTTGGAGAATATTTTATTCAGTTTGAATATTTTATTCAGTTTGAATTCAGGTTTTCTTCTACTTTGTTACTACTTTACTTGGGGGGGAGGATGGTTCACCAACTGGAAATTTTTGATTCTCATTTTTATTACACTTTGCTCTCAGTTTTCATTCTAATTTTCTATTTCCTTTTTATGTTGGTTTTGTATAGATGAATATTGCTTGTATCTCTACATTTTCAGGCCAGGCCTGTTGATATGGACTGATTTATGAGATTGCTAGTTCAAGATTATCTCTTTTGTCAGAATAGGAAAATATGGTTTATTTACCTAGTGACTTGCTGGGTGGAAGAATAGAATGGTCCTCTGTCCTTGGATATTTCAGTATTATTTTGTTTTACAGAACCTTAAATATGCCTGTCTTGCCTCTTTTTTTCTTTCACCACAAGTTTCCAAAGAGCCACTATAGCTTCCATTTTACCATTTTCTGTTCTGAAGTGTTGCCTTAGGAGAACTACTTCCTTGAGATTTTTAAGGCTCTTTCCCTGTAATCTGTACTTATCCATCAGGATTCTTTTTCAATATTAACACACTTAGGGTGTGCTTTCTCTTCTGTCAGTGATTTTATGCCAGTTCTGGGCTTCCCAACATCTCCTGTTTTATTTTTTCTGCACAGTTTTTCCCAAACAGTCCTTGCTCTCCAGTGAGGCTCACAGTGGGAATGTTAAAAATAGCTTTTAGAGATTGGTGTTTGTGTTTCTATTTACAGGTAATTTGAAGTTTCGATGTTCCCTTTCTTTTTTTCTTATCATGAGGGTAGGTTTTGTGCAGTTTTATTTATTCTTTTTTTTCCCCTTAGAGAATACCCTTGCAAATTTAGATTTATACAGTCGCTATTACCTTGGTAACCCAGATTTCCTTACAACATACATAATGATAAATATTGAACATTCCCTTCTTTTTTTTTTTTTGAACATTCCCTTCTTAACATCAGAAGCAAAATATGAATATTTACTCTCATTACTTCTACTTAATATTTTGCTGGAGGACTTTCATTGCAATAAAGTAATACAAAGAATTAAAAGCACTTTTATTGTAAAAGAAAATGTAAACTGATTTTATCCAGGGATTGAATGATTTTTTACATAGAGTAACTCTTAAGAAATATTTAAATTAAGGCCAATATATAAGTATCAGCTATTTATCTGTATATTAGAAGCAAACACTTTGAAAATGAAATTTAAAAGACAATTCAATTTACAATATCATCAAAAATATAAAATGCTTAGAAAAGTTTAACAAAAGACTTTTAAGAACTATACACAGAAAACTATAAAACATTCCTAAGAGAAATTAAATAATACCTAGATAATAGAGTGACTTATCATGTCCTTGTACTGGGAAACTTGTTAGGATGTCATTTTTTTCCCAATTGATCTGTAGATTTAGTGCAATAGCAATCCAAATCTCAACACTTTTTTGGGGGAAAAGCTAACAAGTTAATTCTAAAATTTATATGGAAATGCAAAGGATCTAGAGTATTTTGATAAATAATAACAGAATTAGAGGATTCATTCAACCTGATTTCTGACTTCCCACTTAATATAAGATGATAGTAGTAAGATAGTATGCTAATGACCTAAGGATAGACCAATAAGTCAATGGTACAAGAACAGAGAATCCAGAAATAGAACCACATACTTTCAGATCATTTTTGAGAAGGCACTAGGGAGTTTCTATGTGATAAGGAAAGTCTTTACAATGAGTGGTATTGGAACAACTGGATAAATGTAGAGGAAGAAATGATCATTGACACAGAGCTCACACCTCACCCAAAAGTTCATTCAAGATGGATCAGAGACCTATATGTTAAAGCTAAAATTATAAAGCCTCTGGAAGAAACCATAGGAGAATAACTCAATAACCTTAGGGATGGAAAGATATCTTTTTTTTTAATTTTTTTTATTGTTATGTTAATCACCATATATTACATCATTAGTTTTTGGTGCAGTGTTCCATGATTCATTGTTTGTTCATAACACCCAGTGCTCCATGCAGAACGTGCCCTCCTCAATACCCATCACCAGGATAACCCATCCCCCTCCCCCCTCCCCTCTAGAACCCTCAGTTTGTTTTTCAGAGTCCATCATCTCTCATGGTTCGTCTCCCCCTCTGACATACTCCCCTTTTCTTCCTCTCCTGTTATCTTCTTCTTTTCCTTTTTTCTTAAAATATGTTGCGTTATTTGTTTCAGAAGTACAGATCTGTGATTCAACAGTCTTGCACAATTCACAGCGCTCACCGTAGCACATACCCTCCCCAATGTCTATCACCCAGCCACCCCATCCCTCCCACCCCCAACCACTCCAGTAACACTCAGTTTGTTTCCTGAGATTAAGAATTCCTCATATCAATGAGGTCATGTGATACATGTCTTTCTCTGATTGACTTATTTCACTCAGCATAACACCCTCCAGTTCCATCCACGTCGTTGCAAATGGCAAGATCTCATTCCTTTTGATGGCTGCATAATATTCCATTGTGTATATATACCACCTCTTCTTTATCCATTCATCTGTCGATGGGCATCTTGGCTCTTTCCACAGTTTGGCTATTGTGGACATTGCTGCTATAAACATTGGGGTACACGTACCCCTTCGGGTCCCTACATTTGTATCTTTGTGGTAAATACCCAGTAGTGCAATTGCTGGATCGAACGGTAGCTCTAATTTCAACTGTTTGAGGAACCTCCATACTGTTTTCCAGAGGGGTTGCACCAGCTTGCATTCCCACCAACAGTGTAGGAGGGTTCCCCTTTCTCCACATCCCCGCCAACATCTGTCGTTCCCTGACTTGTTAATTTTAGCCATTCTGACGGGTGTGAGGTGGTATCTCATTGAGGTTTTGATTTGGATTTCCCTGATGCCGAGCGATGTTGAGCACTTTTTCATGTGCCTGTTGGCCATTTGGATGTCTTCTTTGGAGAAATGTCTGTTCATGTCTTCTGCCCATTTCTTGATTGGATTATTTGTTCTTTGGGTGTTGAGTCTGATAAGTTCTTTATAGGTTTTGGATACTAGCCCTTTATCTGATATGTCATTTGCAAATATTTTCTCCCATTCTGTCGGTTCTCTTGTGGTTTTGTGGACTGTTTCTTTTGCTGTGCAAAAGCTTTTTATCTTGATGAAATCCCAATAGTTCATTTTTGCCCGGGCTTCCCGTGCCTTTGGCGATGTTTCTAGGAAGAAGTTGCTGCGGCTAAGGTCGAAAAGGTTGCTACCTGTGTTCTCCTTTAGGATTTGGATGGACTCCTGTCTCACGTTTAGGTCTTTCAACCATTTGGAGTCTATTTTTGTGTGTGGTGTAAGGAAATGGTCCAGTTTCATTCTTCTGCATGTGGCTGTCCAATTTTCCCAACACCATTTGTTGAAGAGACTGTCTTTTTGCCATTGGACATTCTTTCCTGCTTTGTCAAAAATAAGTTGACCATAGAGTTGAGGGTCCATTTCTGGGCTCTCGATTCTGTTCCATTGATCTATGCGTCTGTTTTTGTGCCAGTACCATACTGTCTTGATGATGACAGCTTTGTAATAGAGCTGGAAGTCCGGAATTGTGATGCCGCCAGCTTTGCTTTTCTTTTTCAGTATTCCTCTGGCTATTCTGGGTCTCTTCTGGTTCCATACAAATTTTAAGATTATTTGTTCCATTTCTTTGAAAAAAGTGGATGGTATTTTGATGGGGATTGCATTGAATGTGTAGATTGCTCTAGGTAGCATTGACATCTTCACAATGTTGATTCTCCCAATCCATGAGCATGGAACGTTTTTCCATTTCTTTGTGTCTTCTTCAATTTCTTTCATGAGTATTTTATAGTTTTCTGAGTACAGATCCTTTGCCTCTTTGGTTAGATTTATTCCTAGGTATCTAATGGTTTTGGGTGCAATTGTAAATGGGATAGACTCCTTGATTTGTCTCTCTTCTGTCTTGTTGTTGGTGTATAGGAATGCCACTGATTTCTGTGCATTGATTTTATATCCTGCTACTTTACTGAATTCCTGTATGAGTTCTAGCAGTTTTGGGGTGGAGTCTTTTGGGTTTTCCACGTACAGTATCATATCATCTGCAAAGAGTGAGAGTTTGACTTCCTCTTTGCCGATTTGGATGCCTTTGATTTCTTTTTTTTTGTTGTCTGATTGCTGTGGCTAGGACTTCTAATACTATGTTGAATAGCAGTGGTGAGAGTGGACATCCCTGCCGCGTTCCTGACCTTAGGGGAAAGGCTCTAAGCTTTTCCCCATTGAGAATGATATTCGCTGTAGGTTTTTCATAGATGGCTTTTATGATATTGAGGTATGTACCCTCTATCCCTATCCTCTAAAGAGTTTTGATCAAGAAAGGATGTTGTACTTTGTCAAATGCTTTTTCTGCATCTATTGAGAGGATCATATGATTCTTGCTCTTTCTTTTGTTAATGTATTGTGTCACGTTGATTGATTTGCGGATGTTGAACCAGCCTTGCAGCCCAGGGATAAATCCCACTTGGTCATGGTGAATAATTCTTTTAATGTACTGTTGGATCCTATTGGCTAGTATTTTGGTGAGAATTTTTGCATCCATATTCATCAAGGATATTGTTCTGTAATTCTCTTTTTTGATGGGGTCTTTGTCTGGTTTTGGGATCAAGGTAATGGTGGCCTCATAAAATGAGTTTGGAAGTTTCCCTTCCATTTCTATTTTTTGGAACAGTTTCAGGAGAATAGGTATTAATTCTTCTTGAAATGTCTGATAGAATTCCCCTGGGAAGCCGTCTGGCCCTGGGCTTTTGTTTCTTGGGAGATTTTTGATGACTGTTTCAATTTCCTTAGTGGTTATAGGTCTGTTCAGGTTCTATTTCTTCCTGGTTCAATTTTGGTAGTTGATACGTCTCTAGGAATGCACCCATTTCTTCCAGGTTATCTAATTTGCTGGCATAAAGTTGCTCATAATATGTTCTTATAATTGTTTGTATTTCTTTGGTGTTGGTTGTGATCTCTCCTCTTTCATTCATGATTTTGTTGATTTGGGTCATTTCTCTTTTCTTTTTGGTCAGTCTGGCCAGGGGTTTATCAATCTTGTTAATTCTTTCAAAGAACCAGCTCCTAGTTTCGTTGATCTGTTCTACTGTTCTTTTGGTTTCTAGTTCATTGATTTCTGCTCTGATCTTTATGATTTCTCTTCTCCTGCTGGGTTTAGGCTTTATTTGCTGTTCTTTCTCCAGCTCCTTTAGGTGTAGGGTTAGGTTGTGTATTTGAGACCTTTCTTGTTTCTTGAGAAAGGCTTGTATTGCTATATACTTTCCTCTCAGGACTGCCTTTGCTGTATCCCAAAGATTTTGAACAGTTGTGTTTTCATTTTCATTGGTTTCCATGAATTTTTTTAATTCTTCTTTAATTTCCTGGTTGACCCATTCATTCTTTAGTAGGATGCTCTTTAGCCTCCATGTATTTGAGTTCTTTCCGACTTTCCTCTTGTGGTTGAGTTCTAGTTTCAAAGCATTGTGGTCTGAAAATATGCAGGGAATGATCCCAATCTTTTGGTACTGGTTGAGACCTGATTTGTGACCTAGAATGTGATCAATTCTGGAGAATGTTCCATGGGCACTAGAGAAGAATGTGTATTCCGTTGCTTTGGGATGGAATGTTCTGAATATGTCTGTGAAGTCCATTTGGTCCAGTGTGTCATTTAAAGTCTTTATTTCCTTGTTGATCTTTTGCTTAGATGATCTGTCCATTTCAGTCAGGGGGGTGTTAAAGTCCCCCACTATTATTGTATTGTTGTCAATGTGTTTCTTTGCTTTTGTTATTAATTGCCTTATATAATTGGCTGCTCCCATGTTCGGGGCATAGATATTTACAATTGTTAGATCTTCTTGTTGGATAGACCCTTTAAGTAGGATATAGTGTCCTTCCTCATCTCTTATTACAGTCTTTGTTTTAAAATCTAGTTTGTCTGATATAAGGATTGCCACCCCAGCTTTCTTTTGGTGTCCATTAGCATGGTAAATGGTTTTCCACCCCCTCACTTTCAATCTGGGGGTGTCTTTGGGTCTAAAATGAGTCTCTTGCAGACAGCATATTGATGGGTCTTGTTTTTTAATCCAATCTGATAGCCTGTGTCTTTTGATTGGGGCATTGAGCCCATTTAAATTCAGGGTAACTATTGAAAGGTATGAATTTAGTGCCATTGTATTACCTGTAAGGTGACTGTTAACTGTCTGTTGTCTGTGTTCGTTTCTGCTCTTTGTTGCTTTTAGGTTCTCTCTTTGCTTAGAGGACCCCTCTCAATATTTCTTGGAGGGCTGGTTTCGTGTTTGCAAATTCCTTTAGTTTTTGTTTGTTCTGGAAGCTTTTTATCTCTCCTTCTATTTTCAATGATAGCCTAGTTGGATATAGTATTCTTGGCTGCATATTTTTCTCGTTTAGTGCTCTGAAGATATCTTGCCAGTCCTTTCTGGCCTGCCAGGTCTCTGTGGATAGGTCTGTTGCCAATCTAATGTTTCTACCATTGTAGGTTACATATCTCTTCTCCCGAGCTGCTTTCAGGATTTTCTCTTTGTCTCTGAGACTCGTAAGTTTTACTATTAGATGTCGGATTGTTGACCTATTATTATTTATTTTGAGAGGGGTTCTCTGTGCCTCCTGGGTTTTAATGCCTGTTTCCTTCCTCACATTAGGGAAGTTCTCTGCTATAATTTGCTCCAATATACCTTCTGCCCCTCTCTCTCTCTTCTTCTTCTTCTGGGATCCCAATTATTCTAATGTTGTTTCGTCTTATCGTATCACTTATCTCTCGAATTCTGCCCTCGTGATCCTGTAATTGTTTCTCTCTCTTTTTCTCAGCCTCTTTATTTTCCATCATTTGGTCTTCTATATTGCTGATTCTCTCTTCTGCCTCATTTATCCTAGCAGTTAGTGCCCCCATTTTGGATTGCACCTCATCAATAGCCTTTTTGATTTCGATTTGGTTAGATTTTAGTTCTTTTATTTCTCCAGAAAGGGTTTCTCTAATAACTTCCACGCTTTTTTCAAGCCCAGCTAGTATCTTTAAAGTCATGTTTCTGAACTCTAGGTCCGACATCGTACTAATGTCCGTATTGAGTAGGTCCCTGGCTGACGGTACTACCTCTTGTTCTTTTTGCTGAGGTGATTTCTTTCGTCTTCTCATTTTGTCCAGAGGAGAATAGATGAATGAGAGAACAAAATGCTAACAGGTTTACAACATCCCTAGCAAATACACTGTATACAAATCAGAAAAGACCTGAAACCAGGGGAAAAGAAAGGGAAAGAAAGAAAAAAAAAAGAGAAAAAAAAAAGGAAAAAAAAAAGGATAAAAACAAAAACAGAACAATACAAAAAAAGCAGAATGTGATCAAATATGATCAGGCTAGTGCATAGATCAGTGCCACACACTAGATTTTGGGCGTATTTTGGTCTGTTAGAAAAAAGTGCCTCCTAAAATTTTAAAGGAAGAAAGACATATATGTACAAAATAAGGGTTGATACAATGAAGGGATGGAAGATGACTGTAAAGATGAAAATTATAAAAGATTTTATAAAAGGACTTGGTAAGATAAGTTGTTTGAAAAAAGAAAGAAGATTTAAGAAAAAAAAAAAAGAAAAAAGGGAGAGAATGTGATCAGGCAGGAGACTAGAACAAAGCCATACACTAGTGATTTAGGGTATATTTTGATCTGTTAGAAGAAACTGTACCCCAAAATTTTAAAGAGAGAACAACTTATATATATATGCCAAAAATAAGGGTAACTACTATGAAGGGATAAAATATGACTCTAAAAATGAAAAATAAAAAATGTTTTTTTTTTTTTTTTAAAAAAAGGGATTGATAAGATGTTGGTTGAAAAAGGGAAAAAGAAAAATAAAAAAAAAACAGTCAACAAAAATTAACTTTGATGAAATAATGGATCATGTTAAAAAAAAAAAAAAAAAAAAGCCATGAATCTATGTGCAGTATTCCCCTAGCGCTGGAGTTCTCCCATTCTCCTTAATCGATCAACTTGGTCTTGGCTTGCTGGCTGTTTGTGCTGATCTTCTGGGGGAGGGGCCTGTTGCTGTGGTTTCCAAATGTCTTTGCCGGAGGCGGAATTGCCCCGCCCTTGTGGGTCCGGGCTAAGGAAGCTGCTCCGGTTTGCTCTCAGGAGCTTTTGTTCCCGGCAAGCTCTTGGTACAGCTTTGGAGGACCAGGGCAGAAATGGTGGCCTCCCAATCTCCACCCGGAGGAGCTGAGAACTCGGGGCCCCGCTCCTCAGTGTGTCCCCAGAGAAAAGCAGTCACTCCCGTGTCCCCGGTCTCCGGCCGCACTCCGTGCTCACCTGGCCTGTGATCGAGCGTTGCTATCTCTGGCACCCGACCCCGCAGGGAGTCTCCAAACCCAGCAGATCCCTGCAGTGCGTTCCCGCACCGCTCCTCCCCGGGAAGGAAGGGGAGTCTCCCCGGATCTGCTGCTTGTTGGGTCCCTGCTGGGGGAGCCGTGCCCCGACTGGGCTGCAGATCACAGTTTATGGCAACCCCGAGCTGAGAGCCTGCGACTCTGCTCCGTCTCTGCAGCCGGCTTCCCCGCTCTGATACCTGGGAGCTCTGGCGCACTCAGGCACCCCCGGTCTCTCCGTGACCCCAAGGGTCCTGAGACCACACTGTCACGGGAGGATTCCACCCCCCGCTTATCCACTGCAGCGACGTCCCTCCGCCGAGCCAACTTCTAAAAGGTCCGATTTTGTGCTCCGCGGCTCTATCACTTGCCAGAAGCGGCCGGCGGAGGCCCCTCCCCCGCCGTCTATCCTCCCGAATATCGCCTCGGATTCACTTCTCCGCACGCCCTACCTTCCAGTAAGTGGTCGCTTCTCTGTTCAGAGAGTTGTTGCTACTCTCCTCTTCGATCTCCTGTTGAGTTCGTAGGTGTTCAGAATGGTTTGATCCCTATTCAGCTGAATTCCTGAGACCAGACGAAATCTAGGTCTCCTACTCCTCCGCCATCTTGCCGATCAAGTCGGGATGGAAAGATATCTTTAAGAGGACATGAAATGCCATAAATACTTAAAAATCTGATGAGCTGGACTTCATGAAAATTAAAAATTTCTTTTTTTTTTAAAGATTTTATTTATTTTTCAACAGAGAGAGAGAGAGAGACAGCGAGAGAGGGGACACAAGCAGGGGGAGTGGGAGAAGGAGAAGCAGACTTCCCGCGGAGCAGGGAGCCCGATGCGGGACTCGATCCCAGGACCCCGGGATCATGCCCTGAGCTGAAGGCAGACGCTTAATGACTGAGCCACCCAGGCGCCCGAAAATTAAAAATTTCTGCTCAGTAAAATACAGAATTAAGAAGATGAATAAGCAAGAAACAGAAAATATTCACCATATATCTATATCATGCTTATATCTATATCTATATATCTGACAACAGTCTTAAACCCAGAATATATAAGGAAATTAATAACAAAAGACAAATATCTCAATTATAAATGGACAAAATAATTGAACAAGCCACAAAAGAAGATACAAGACTAATGAATAAGCACATGAGAATTTGCTCAATATCATTAGTCTTGGAAATACAAATTAAAGCCATAATGGGGCTTTATTTTACATCTACCACAGTGGCTCAAATTAAGAAGACTGACAACAATTGTTGAGAGTGTGAAATGGTACAACCACTTTGGAAAATTGTTTGGCTCTTCTTATAAGGTTAAGCATACACCTTCATTAAAAAAACAATTTCACTCTAAAATATTTACCCAAGATAAGTGAAAACATATGTCCACAAGAGACTTTTATGTACATTTTAATCATAGTGGACCCAAATTGGAAATAACCCAAATGTGTCTTCACAGGAAAGTGGATAAACAGCTGTGGTATGTTCAGAGAGTAGAATACTATCGAGCAATCGAGAGGGACGAACTGCTGACACTTACATACTGCAGACTGAGAGAAGCCAGGCACACAAGAGTACATAACTTACAAGTTCATTTATATTAAGGTCAAGCATAGGCAAAACTAATCTAACATGACAGATATTCAGAACTGTGGTCGCAATGGGAAGTGAGGATTGCCTGGGAAGGTCACAAGGGAACTTTCTGAGTTGCTAGAAATGTTCTGTATCTTGGCTGTGGTGGTAGATACAATGGTTTACACATTACTCAAATCTCGTTGGAGTGTTCACTTGGAATTTCTGTATTTCACTCAAAGTAAATTTCACATCATTAAAAAAAATCAAGATCAAGATCAAAAATCAAAAATAAAATAAAATAATGCCAGAGTGAGTTTTCATACCAAAGAACTTTGTCACAAATGATGACATAGCAAGGACACTTGCTAGGTGTGTAACCTTACGCAAGTTTTTTTAAAATTATTTTTATTTTTTAATTTTTTTGAGAGACAGTGGAGCAGGGGGCAGAGAGAGAGGGAGAGAAAGAATCTCAAGCAGGCTCCATGCTCAGCAGTGCAGAACCTGACACAGGACTCATTCTCCTGAGCCTGAGATCTTGACCTGAGCCAAAATCAAGAGTCAGATGCTTAACTTAACTGAGCCACCGAGGCTCCCCCTCATGCAAGTTTCATAACTGCTCTGAGCTGAGTTTCTTCTTCTGTAAATTGAGGACATATATCTCATGGGATTAAGAGAATTACTGAATTACCTGTGACAAGGAATATAAGGTATTTCTCAGAGGATTAAAAGAAGTAAGTGATCAGTACATAGTTTATAAAATATGCTGCCTTTTACTTTCTCAAATTTTGAATATAACACTTTTTTTTCAAAATACTTTCTGTGTGCCCTTTTGGCAAGTATACTTACTACTTTGCTTCGTTTCATCAATCCAGATGTGAACCCAATCCTATCACTGGTTTCACAAAATTCTACTCACATTAAATATTTTGTAAATTTGGTAATATTACTCACCTCTTCTATTTCTCCTCCTTTCTCTTTTCTCTTATCTTTGGAGGAATCAGAAAATTTCTCCTATCTGTGATATGCACAGATGTTCTAACCGCATGAGGATCCCTCGGAATATCACCTTCTATTATCAAGTGTGTGTGTGTGTGTGTGTGTGTGTGTGTGTGTATGCATGTGCACATGTGCATTTTAGAAAAATATGGTTTTCTTCAGCATGTTGCATCTATCTACTTGATTTCTACTGCATCTATATTCCCATATATTATACTGTCTTTGTAACAGAGGGGCTATGCCATTCTAAGTGTCTGATATGCCCATGGTCCCCTACTGACAAAGCAAGAACTGCAAGCAGTTCATTACGGTAGGGGTGGCCACAGCTGAATGGCAGGATTAGCTACCAGTGGCTCTAAACCTTCTTACTGGGTGTACAGATCCAAACTTTAAGGGCACTTACACAGTAGACTCTAGAAGACAGTTGCAGAACAAGTGATAGAGAAGATAATAAATGGAAGCCATGATATAGCAGAAGCCCTTAGGTGAGCAGAAATTAGTTCAGGTGGACTGATCACCAAGTAGCTGCAAGCTGCAATAGAAGGGCATGGATCAGCCATAACTGTCAACTACAGAAAAGACAACTGGAGAGCCAGGTTGCTGGAGCTGGTGACCCCCTAATGATGTTCTAATTCTCTAGAAGGCCTGATTTCCAATTGCCAGTGTTTCTATTACTCTGTGAGACCCAGCTATAAATCTGTTGCTTTTATGTGTTTTCTATGTTGATTCTTCTACATCCTGTCACCTAAGATGTCATGAGAGTCTTACTCCATCCTCTGGAACAAGAAAAGACCTGATTAAGGCAGGAATAGGAGAGATGCTGAGATTTAGAACTTCAGACAAGTCTGTCAATTTCTAGTGATTCCAAATGGAAGAGGATCTCTCAATCTCTCTGCCTCGCTCTTTGTCTTGCTCTCTCTCTCTCCTTCTCTTCTTAGAAGCAGACTCTTTACCATAGTTTCTTTGGCCTTTCTTCTGTGGCAAGACATGATCAGACAGTGATGTCCCCTTACCAGGAAATACCTCTTCCATCACTGGCTGGGATTTCATCCTGCAATTGTTCAGGCTCAAGGGAGGCAGCATGAACTCTGACAACGCAGAGCAAACACTCTTCCCTTGTGCTTTCCTCAGAGCCTTGACACTCAGGCTCTTGCTTCTGCCTGATGCAGCCTCATCTGTCTCTATTGAAATGGTAGAGCACAATTGTTCTCTATGTTCCCTCAACCCCAAACACAGACATGTGCATTCAGCATGCAGGTTCTGGGCCCCTTCATTGCAGATGAATGAAGTTCTCATCCCATTATCTTCAGCTCCGATTTCCTCCTCACTGGTCATTGCTGGTCCTTGCTTGCTGCTTCAGTTCTGTGTAGCTCTGCCCAGTCCCTGTTCCCTCTAGTCCTACTAATATTGGTTCCCAGAGGTGACTGGACTTCACCAGGGAATAATGGCTCCTTTAGGGAAGTAACTTAAGGTCATTGCATTTACATGTTCACCCAATCTGATGCAATGTCACAAACTCCTCAGACTTCCGAGGAGGGTCCCCATACCAATCTTCATCTGTCTGAGTGAGAGAACCAAGTCTAAGGCTCCCTCAGCATCACCCTCTGGGAAATGCTAGCCCCCTTCCTCTGCATGCATGGAATGGGGCACAAGCCTACTTAGGTAAAGTTCGGTTTGCTAAGTGGTTAAAGTCCTTGGAATCCTTTTTCTAAAACATTTGCTATAGCTCTTCCTGAGGCCTGGGCCCCATTTTTAAATGAACCTTAAGTATCTGATTATGACCTTCCTCTGCTCTTTTCTCTGAAGGGCTGTTGTGTTTAGTCCTATCAGGACTGTTTACTCATGCTCTTGTCCCAAGATACCACACATAGATGGAGTTCAGGTAAGTATCTGGTACAACTCTAGTTCATAGAACATATAAATCATGTGAGTTTCCTCATTAAATATTTTTGCATAACAAGAAAAAATAGAAGGCCTGTAAAGGAAAAAACTCAAAATGAAAATTGATCAATGTGGCTAGAAAAGCTTCTCTAATGCCACAGGAGAATCACTGCATTTTCCCTGCCCACTCTAATTATTACCTTCCATTTTACTACAGAAGCTAAATTATTGTTGTCACACCACATGACATCAAATTATCATTGGATGCTAGCCAACTAGGCAGAAACTGGAGTCTGGTTGAAATACCAAGTGAGTAAATATTCCAAGCTTCAAGGGAAGCAAAGGCAAATGTGAAATGAACTTGAGTTCAGGCATGTTTATTTGGACTTTTGGTTTGTACAAGATGGAGATCCCATACATGGGTCCTTCTCATCACCTGAGTAGTGCCCACCAGAAGGTAGGTCACGCTAACTTGTCAAGTCAACAGACATTCTTTGAAGGGGGCTCGGATGAGGGGTACTTTAAGAATTCTTTATGCCACTCACTCTTTTAACAATAAAAAATGACAGTGGTCTTTTAGACCCGTTCTTATATCAAGATCTCCCATGTACTCTCACATCTACTAACTTGAACATGAATCATTTAGGTGAATCCTACTCATTTTTCAGGTTCCAATTGAGATGTCCCTTCTTCCAGGAAGTCTTCCCTGACAATCTCAGTTTGAGTAGTTTGCTCAAACCCTTCCTGTTTGCTCTCTTAGCCACATCTATTTTCCTCTTCATATCCCATTTATATCATAGCCCACTTAAAATTATGCCATTCTGACCAGCGTGTAAGCAATTTGAAGTTAGAGATGGTGCCTGTTCTTTTCATTGTTCCTGGCACTTGGGTATATTCTGTTCTATTCCACAAAAAAAGCGTTGAATAGAATGGAGTGTCTCTCATGAGTACTAATTTATCAGGATCAGAGCATGCAGCACGTTGGGGGGCTTTGGAGGAAAGAGAGGAGTTGGTGTGGAGAGAGGGAAGTGACTTTGATAGGAAATCTGTGCCAGGCAGCTTGCAAAATGCTTTACACATCCTGTCTATTTATTCTTTACAGCAACCTTTAGAGGTCATCTAATCCAACTTTTCACAGATGAGAAACCGGAGGGAAACATTCTCAGTGGTGACAAGAATTGCCCTATTTATGTATGTATGTCTGTTTTTATGCCCTATTGAATCACACCCCAGGGCTTCTGTAGCTTTCTCATCTAGTGTGCCCTTCACATAGTAGTCACTCATAAAGTTCAGCTTATCCCTCAAAATCCAGTCCAAGCATTTCCTCTACCTTAAATCTTCCCATGAGAGGGCTTCCTACTTCGCCACCAATCCTTTCAATCAGAATTAAAGATTGCTTCCTTTGAACCTCTCTTAAACTGGAATTTCTAGGAGATACGTGAATATAGTTGCTCAGCACAGGGGCTTTGCACTCAAACTCCCTGAGTTTCAATCTTCCTCCCTCATGCATCGGCCCTATGACCTTGGGCAAGTTACGTAACCTCCCTGGCTTTGTTTGCTCTCTTATTGTATCAGCCAGGGTTCAACCATAAAAGCAGAGCCTGTATTAGATATATATTAAGAGATTTATTGCAAAGAATTGGTTTCTGTGATTGCGAGGGCTGGTTACCCAAGTCTAAAATCCATCAGGCAAGTCCATCAGAAAGGGCAAGTTGAAACTCTGAGGTATCAGATAAAGCTGTTGTCCAAAGTTAGAATTTCTTCTTCATCAGGGAAGGCTCAGTGGCTCTTTTAAGGCCTTTCAACTGATGGAAGCTGGTCCACCCAGTTTATCTAGGATAATATCTCTTGAAGTCAACTGATTAAGGACTTTAATCATGTCTGCAAAATATCACCATGGCAACACCTAGATTAGTGTTTGATTGGATAACTGAGGACTGTAGCCTTGCAGAGGTGACACATCAAAAGTCCATTGCACTACAGAGGGAGTCAGGGGAGCCTAACAATGGAATCTATCTACATCATAGGGCCATTACAGAGAGTAAATGGGTTTATCCATATCATGTATTTAGAATAGTGTTTGGTAGGTGGTAAGGCCTCCATAAATGTTGACTCTTAATATAATGTTTATTATGTTATATTAAAATAATTTTTACATGCCTACTTTCTCTTCTAGACTTTGAATTCTTATATTCATGTAAGTACCCAAAGCTTTGTATAGAGCCTGACATACAGTATGGTTTATTAAGTTCTGCAAATGAAAATTAATTTCTTTCAATTTTGAAATGGCTTACAGACAACCTAGAAGAATGCCATATGAGGGATCCATTAATGAAGACTACTCCTCTTCATTGATTTTTTCCCTTGCATTGGAAGACTAAGGAGATATAACATTGTGGGACATTTCTAAAGAAGGAAAGAGAATGATGGTACATACCAACTGAGTTCCACAGCTTTCTTTTTAATATTAGTTTCTAATGGTAGCACAGAGCATGTTATAGTTTGATAGCAGGCCAGGTAGGGGAAGCTCCACCAAATGGTCCAGGACTTGGAAATATATTAAGCCTAAGAATAGAAGTAATTTGATGTTCTGCTGATTCACTATGTAAAGATGTAAGAAAAAGCATTTTACTTTCTCTTATGTCCAAGAAAGAAGTTCATGTTTACAATAAAGGGATTTTCATTCCACAAAAATTCAAATAATGACTGAGATCTAAGTTCACATATCTGTAAGATAAGAAAATGAAGCTAAAATCCACTGAGGCACCCAAATCATGTAGACTGTCATTTCCTGTACTCCCTCTGTCCACATCTGGATGCAGATTTGTTTTACACAGTATAACCTAATACAGTAGGAGAATGAAACTCTTCAGTAATTTCTTCTTTTGTGTGGTGAGGATGTTGCAATATCTAAGATCCAAAGACTATAGTTGCGGCATGGAGGGATTCATGTTAACTCTTCATTTTTTACTTTCTTTGGATTTTTTTTCACCTGTAAAAGTTTCTTAGACTTAGCACTTGCGTGCAAATATCACACTTAAGCACAGTTGCAAAGAAAGCTCAACTGATATGGCTTTAGAATGATCCTGTTTGCAAGGCTAAGTGTAAGCAGTGTTGAACGTTTAAGAAATGCGGATAAAATTCAGGTGCTGGTAAACAGTTTGTATGCTTACTTGAGATAAAAGATCAGATAAAAGTGTAACGTTAACTTTTCATCACCCAACAGTTTTCAACAGTTCAGATAGCACACATATGCTCTACACAATTTAGGAATGACTTGTTACGAAAGGATTGAAAGCACGGTTGGATTTATTCAATAAGTGTGTAAACTCCATTCTTCACAAAATCTTTACATATTATATACTATAAATAAATAAACACATAAAGTTAGTGTGATATAGTTCCTAATTTCCTTTGTCTTAATTTAAACTGCTTTAATCCAAAAATTTTCACGGTGGCCAGATTTTTATTAAATTCTGTTTGAGAAAGAACATTCATGAATTCCTAAATTTGGTACTAACCAGTGAACAATGGATCATCCATTTACTCATTTACTTATAGACATTTATCAGGTGCCTGCTAGGTGCAAGAAATGCGGTAAGCATCAGTGTTACAAATAGAAAATGGAAATTCCAGTCTAGTAGACAAGCTATCTGAACAGTGTTTGGGAAAAGTAAAATGCTAGGGAAGAGCACAGGAGAGGTTCCCAGGATCTAAATATTATAGAAAGCTTCCTGGAGGAAATGACATCCACACTGAAATGTGAACAAATTCATCAGGTGAAGGGTGTGTACATGTATAGGTGTGTATCCATGGGGAAAGGGATCGTAGGCAAGCTTAAAGTTTTGCAGACAAAGAGAATAGAATATGTGAGGGTTCTATGGCCAGTAGAAGCATGGCACATTCCAGTTGTACTATATTTAATTTTAGTACAACTAAAACTAAAATAAAGAATTATTTCTGGCATGCTTGTTATAGGAGGGAGACAGAGGGCATAGATGGCAAGAAGACTGGAAAAGTAGAAGTCAAAAAATGAAGCATGGTAGATGATTCAAGAAATATTTGAGAGGTATATCTCACATTTTTATTAAAGATAAGATTTCAGTGGTGAGGGAAAGGATAGCTCTCAGGGTGCTGATGTGAGCAAATGGTGGTGCTATTTTCTTAAAAAATGAACCTAGGAGGCAAGGTTTTCAGGTAAGATAACACAATTGGGTTGGATTTCTGGGTTTGAAATGCCAGTGGGATCTCAAGTAGAAAGGCCTACTGGGCAGTTAGATATATGGTTCTGACTCAGAAGCCCCCACTATAGAAGCAAATTTGTGATTCTTCATCATATGCACTAGGGTCTGACAACTTTGACACCATTGACATTTTGGGCCATGTAACTCTTTGCTATGAGGAGCAATCTGTGCACTATATTTACCAACATCCTTGACCTCTACTAACTGAATGGAATATGTTACCAGATATTGGCAAATGTCCCCTGGGGTACAAAATTGCTCCCAGCTGAGAAGCACTGATATGGTACCTAATCCATGAACATGGGTGAGGGTAGAAAGTGAGAGGAGAACAGGTCTCAAATTAGAATACTTAAAGACACTTTTATGGCCCAAGAAGAGAAAGAAAACCCCATAAAAGAGATTGACAAGGAGTGGTCAGAGAAGGAAGGGAAAAAAAAATCCCACAGAAGCCAAGGGGAAAAACATTTCAGTAAGAAAGATGTGATCCATGAGTGCAAATGTGGCTAAGAAATTTACTTAGATGAAATCTGAAAAGCAGCTTCTTTTTGGCAGCAAATGTGTCATTGACAATTTCAATGAAAATAATTCTGTTGGAGTTAGGAGGAAGAAGCCAGGGGGCAGTGAAGTGAGAATATGAGTTCATATTGTGTTGTGTTGTTTTATCTAACTAAACATGACAGCCCCAGTGGGAGAACATGGACCACTAAAAAGATCTTGGGTTGGAGTTTTGAAAGGGGTTCAAGGGACCGTCCAGGGCAAATGGAAGCTGATGATATTGACAAGGGAGTGATTGAAGTGGGGGACTATGGAAGGTAAACTTCCATAGTGAGAGAAATGAATATAAGGGCTGAGGTGTTGGGCACAGAGAAGGCAGAGAGTTGAGAGTCAAGGTCTCTATGAGTAAGGGTGTAGGGAAAGTGAGAATTTCTGAGGGGAAAATTTGGAAGTCAGTAGAATAATTATTGACCAGATTGGGCCTTGGTTTGTTTGTCAATAAGTTTGGGGGTTAGCCTAGATGCCCCCAATATGGCTTCAGACTTGTTTTAGATCAGTAAGAATCTTTCTGATTCTTACATGATAGAAATAAGACTACGAAGTGAAATATATATATATATATGTTTGTCTATGTCTATGAAAACTTACTGATACCATGTTTTTCTTAGATACCCTTCTGTTTGATTTGGGGCTCTCTTAATTTTGATGCTATAAATTTGGTCCTGGTTTTAATGCTATATGTTTGATGCTATAAGTTATTTTATTTTCAACACTTAGGTCCACCCAGTAGACTTTGAAAGATTCTTTGATAGATTCTTTAGCTTAGATATATGACATAGTTTTTGGTTCAACAGGTTTACTTTGGAGAGGAGCATAAGTTTTCAAGAAATACAAAGATCAGGGAACCTTTGTTTTTGTGGGCTTTCTTCCCGGTTAGCATACTTTTCTTTTGGGTGGTATCCTCCTCTCTCCACTGATCCTTTCTGACAGGCCAGCAATAATAAAAGCTAAAAGGTTGTGTCTTCTAGGAAAACGAGAAGCTTATAAAACAAGATCAGAAAATGGAGGACAAACACTTCTGTTTTGCCTTCTGACACTCCAGGCATATATCACTATATGATTTCAGCATCTCTTCCTCTGGAATCTGGACATGTGCTTATAGCCTGTGATCTTACCTCTGACTGAGCATCAGAATCACTTGTGGACATTTAAAAAAACACAATAAAGTTTCTCAGGACTCATCCTAAATTTACTCAATCAGCATCTCCGGTGTGCTTGCCTGAGACTGATTTTCTACACGTGGCTTCAGGCAGACAGTTTGGTGCTGGCACTGGAGATGAAAGATACATTATCTCAGCTAGAAAGTAACTGTCAGCTCTCACCCTCTTCCCTGTTCCCCGAATTTCCACTTTCCAAAGTGGAGATGCATTTCACTTCCAAAAGTTGCCAACTCTGAATTAGAACAAGACTTAAGCAATAAAGGAGCTAGAGTTAAGACCCCAAGTGATTCTTCCAACCTCTTCCGCATCTACTTCTTGTCCTTAGGGTAAGCATTAGCCATCTCATGGGAGAAGCATTCCATTGTGATTGGTCATTGGTTCATTTATTCCAAAAACATTGATTAAGTGCTGGTATACTCTAAAGATGTCATACATTTCAGGCTATGAGCAGACTAGGTGATAAAACCATGTCCTGAAGAAATTAATCAGCTCTTGCTCACATGCACTTTCCCAATAAGACTAGCATCCAACAAAACTTTACATCAAAATACCAATCATCACATTTTCCCTAAATGAGGAATGTGTGAAAAGCAGGAACAGGAAGTGTGATACAGTCCGTTCATCTGAGGTTGTGTTCCAAGAAGACTTTCCCAATGATGTCCCTGATTTTGAAAGAGAAGCCCTAGCTGAAGCCAGGGTGGGAGCAAGTAAATGCTTCTGGCTCCTTAGTTCATCATCCCATGTGCTATCTTGTTGGGGTATTACAATTGCTTTGCTGTGCAGAGAGGCCAGTAGCCATTTCTTTTTCTTTTTTTTTAAGATTTTTATTTATTTATTTAACAGAGATAGAGAGAACATAAGTAGGCAGAGCGGCAGACAGAGGGAGAGGGAGAAGCAGGCTCTCCGCCGAGCAGGGAGCTCGATACAGGGCTTGATCCCAGGACCCTGGGATCATGACCTGAGCCGAAGGCAGCCGCTTAACTGACTGAGCCACCCACGCGCCCCCCAGTGCCCATTTCTTGATGAACTTTTAAGTTACACTTTTATTGGGCACTCTTTAGTACTGTCTTCCAAATCTTTGACTACATTTTTCTAAGCTGAAAAATTATAAGATCCTGTTCTTAGCAAATGTCTTCTCTGAGATAAGAGGTTATCAGTTTAGTGTTTCTCCTCCTTTCCAGAGAGAAAGCTGAGGTGGATTTGACAAATGGTTGGCAGGCTGCTCTATAGAACTACTTGAGTCTGGGTGGGTGTTGGAGCCTCAGGAGGGAAAAAACGATAAGGAAGCCAACAGAAGGGGGCTCCCCAGCTGCACTGAAGCAAGCTCTGGTTTGTACTTTACCTACTAAAAAGCCAGATAAAATGTGAATAAGTATTTACTCTCCTTAAAACAACTGAAAAACAACAACAATAACAACTAATTGGAATCTTAAAGCTAAAGAGAATATAACCTAGAAGAGTGGCTCTTGAGCTTTTGTTTTATGGGTATCACTGGCAGGCTTGTTAAAACACAGGATCCTGGGCTCCACTCCTAGATTTTCAGATTCACTAGGTCTGGGGTGAGTCCCAAGAACTTGCATTTTTACTAGGTCCCAGGTGAGGTCCTGATGGTGCTAATTCTTTGACTCCTCTCTGAGAACCACTGCCCTAGAACCACTGCCCTATGATCTTGTGATCCCATGGTTTCAAAAAGAGACGTCTTTTGGTGCCATGTGAGACCTTTATGTGCAGAGACATCACCACTTTTGGTAGCTGGATCCTTAGTCCTCTCAAGCAGATGTCAGAAACTCGCTTGCCAAATGCAAATCTTCACATTTTTAAAATTAGATGCCACCATGTTCTTTTGGGAGGTTTCACTTATAAATCTGGATCTCCAGCTTCTTTTGAAAAAATCAGAATAGCTAGCACCGTGGCCCTGCTTTGCCACCTGGCAGCCCTCTGCTGGAGATGAAGTGGTGGCTATCCACCTTAGACAGTCATGTTCTCCCCTCACCTCAGCTTTCTCTCAGGCTCCCCAGATTACCAAAAACTCCAGACACACTCATATTCGAATCTCACAGTCCATTCAAAGTGTTTTTGGAGTTATGCGGTTGATCACTTAGGACTATTTCTCCCTTACTGCCCTTGTTTGAAAGGCCTTGGAATGAAGAATAATAAAGGCTATTTCTTATTATGTTTGCTATCTATGCACAATACGATATGACATAGTGTTAAGTTAGGGATATATTTGCAGGAAATCAAGCTTACCGTAAATTTATATAAAACATATTATTCTAAATGAAAATAATACCCCGAGATCCTTACCTTGGCTTAGAAGTATGAACTATGACCTGACGTAATACTCCACTAGGGAGTTTTAGAGTCAATTTCACTGAATTCATTTTATCTGCCAATGCTGACTACTTCCCGAGTTTCTATAAAAATTGAATCTGTAGCATGGTGGCTGGAAAAACAAACATATTTAAAATTCTTAGACTCTTTGGAGAGTCTATTGCTGCCTTTGACTCTGTGATATTTCTCTAAATTCTTTGGAACAAAGTCCTAGCCTCCGGATCTTTCAAAGAAGGGATTTGCACTAAAACTAATATTCCTAGTCCATGCTCATCAGTGTCAGAGGCTGCCTTTTGCGCTGAGATCCCTCAATATTCACAATCACTTCACACTTTAATTGGGACGGTTTCCCTAAATTCAAAGGCAGAAAGTCCTGTAGAACTTGCTTTGTTTAACAAAGGAGGCTTTCTTTCCCAAACTCCTCTGGCTTTGGTGACTTGGAAAATCTTATTAGCCAGATGAAAAAAAAAATTCCAATACCAACTCTGGGACTCGAACAGCTATTTGGAGGCTTGCGAAGAGCAAGAACCCAATTAAGCAGCTCAGCAGCACAGGCCCAAGTGTAGTGTGGTGGACCCGGGGTGCCCTCACACACCTCGTCCAGCTGAGCTGCCTTTAAGCTCTCTGTCAAAATGGCATGAGTCTGACTGATTCATTTCCCAACCTCAAGACACCAGTGGAGGGTAAAGCTAATGCAGGCTGGGAGTAGCCGGATCAGGGAGATATGACGCTGATATCTAAACAGGGATTTGGATGGAGCAGAGGCAGGCTTAAAACAACCTTCTCATAACAAAATAAAATGGCTAAACGGAGCTGCAAAAGCATTTTCTTTGACCCTTTTGTCCTTAGTTTCAAGAGGAACAAATATGTTCTACTTTCTTCGCTTGACCTCTTATCTAAGAAAAAAATGACCCTTACCCCCAGGAATGGTGCTGACAAATCTTGTATAGGTCTGGTTTGAAAAGAAATGAAGCTCAGGTGGTGGCTGAATCTGCAGAGGAATCCAGGGAATTTTAGGATGTTCCAGTATGGCAGCCCCACGAGAGGGATTCAGGCCTGGAGGGGTTCCTGGTTAGAGGCCAACCACTGCACCTCGGCCCCTTTAGGTGATTGGAACTGAAGGTGAGCGCTCTGAGGCTGGGGGCTGGAGCCAATTTGAATACTCATTTTCCAAGTGATTCTTATATGCTACTGTTACCTTAAAAACATTTGGCACGATAGTTTAGAAGCAGAACCATGTAAAACTTTATTAGGATTTAAGTTATCCCTACCCATGCAAAAGTAAGAGTTTCAACTTGATTTCAATCAAAGTCCACTTCTTGTGAAAACCAAGCTTCTGAGCCAAAGAAAAGTGGATAATGTTGTTAATATTAGTTACTTAATAACTTGCAGTTTTGAAGAGATTCTGTTTTTTGTGCTTTTGATCTAATTATCAAGTTAACTTCCAATTATTTTATCTTCTATGTTCTGTCCTAAATGGATTCATCCAGTAATTTCCATGCCTGTATTCTGTCTCCCAACCTGGCATTTAGCAGTCATCATGTGTCTGTCTATTAGGTACTCTGAAGCAAATAAAAACAATTTTTTGGTGTTTTTTGTTTTATTTTTCTCTCAAAGGGATTACAGTTTAGTTAGGGAAATGAGTCTAGTACAGGAGCCTCAAGAAAATTTATAGGCTAGGGTTCACTTTACATTTAAGTGTAATTCAGAGTTCTACTCTGGACCTTTTTCTCTACTCATTTACTTCCTCTCTTCGGAGGTTCTTATATGCACCCACAGATAACCCCTATATCACTATCTCCAACCCCCAATTTTTTCCAGATGCTTTTTTAAATTTATGTATTAACATATAGCTTTGCTTACATTTAAGGTATACAACATATTAATTTGATATATTTATATAGTAATATGATGCCATTGTAGCGATATTTAGCACCTTTATCATGTTATATAATTATCCCTTCTTTCTAGTGGTTGGAATAATTAAGTTCTAGTCTCTTAGCAAGTTTGATGATAATACAATATTGCTGTCTATATTCATTGTACTGTGCATTAGATCTCTATGGCTTATTTACTACTTGTTGCAAGTTTGTGCACCTAAACATCTACCTTATCTTCCACTCCCCATCCCCTGGTAACTACCATTTTACTCTCTGTTCTTACAAGTTTGGCTTTTTTAGATTTCACATATAAATGATATCAAACAGTACTTGTCTCAGTCTGACTTATCTGTGTTGTTGCAAATGGCAGGATGTCTTCCTTCCTTATGGCTGAATAATATGTATATACACCATATCTTCTATATTTATTCATCTCTCGATGGCTGTTTATGTTGTTTCCACATCTTAGCTATTGTAGATAATGCTGCAATAAACATGAGAGTGCAGATAGCTCTTCAAAATCCTGTTTACAAAGGGGTGCTTAGGTGGCTCAGTTGGTTAAGTGCCCAATCCTTGATTTCAGCTCAGGTCATGATCTCAGGGTGGTGGGGTCAAGCCCTGCATCAGGCTCCACACTCAGTGAGGAGTCTGCTGGAGATTCTCTCTCTTCCTCTCCCTCTGCCCTTTCCCCTGTTCTCTCTCTCTCAAATAAATAAAAAATCTTTTAAAAAATCCTGTTTTCATTTGGTATGGATATATATCCAGAAGTGTAATTGTGGGCTCTTTGGTAAATCTAGTTTTAATTCTTTGAGGAATCTTCAAATTGTTTTCCATAGTGTTTGGACCAAATTACATTCCCACTAATAATGTATAGAGGGTCACTTTTCTCCACATTTTCACCAGCACCTGTTGGTTCCTGTCTTCTTGATAGTAGCCATTCTAACAGGTATGAGGTGCTATCTCATTGTGGTTTTGATTTGCATTTCTCTGGTGATTAGTGTTATTGAGCATCTTTTCATGTGCTTGTTGGCCATTTGCATGTTCTCTTTAGAAAAAATGTCTATTTAGTTCTGTCCATTTTTAATCAGATATTTTTTGTTAGAGTTTAATGAGTTATATACTTTATTTTTAAAAAAAAATTAAACTTAATTTAATTTTATTATGTTATATTAGTCACCATATAATACATCATTAGTTTTTGATATGGTGATCCATGATTAATTGTTTTCATATAACACCCAGTGCTCCATGCAGTACATGCCCTCCTTAATACCCGTCCCTGGGCTAAGCCACCCCCCACCCTGCTCCCATTTAAAACCCTCAGTTTGTTTCTCAGAGTCCATGGTCTCTCATGGTTCGTCTCTCCCTCCGATTCCCCCCCTTCATTTTTCCCTTCCTTCTCCTAATGTCCTCCATGCTGTTCCTTATGTTCCACAAATAAGTGAAACCATATGATAATTGACTTTCTCTGCTTGACTTATTTCACTTAGCATAATCTCCTACATCCATGCTGATGCAAAAGTTGGGTATTCATCCTTTCTGATGGCTGAGTAATATTCCATTATATATATGGACCACATCTTCTTTATCCATTCATCTGTTGAAGGGCATCTTAGCTCTTTCCACAGTTTGGCTATTTGCGGACATTGCTGCTATGAACATTGGGGTGCATATGGTTAACCCCTTATCAGATATATGGTTTGAAAAAATTTTCTCCCATGTTGTAGGTTGCCTTTTTATTTGTTAATTTGTTTCTTTTGCTGTGCAGAAGCTTTTAAGTTTGATGCGGTCCCATTTGTTGAGTTTTTCTTTTGCTGTTTGTGCTTTTGGCATCATATCCAGAAAAATCATTGCACCAAGACCAATTTTGAGGAGCTTCTTCCCTATGTTTTCTTCTAGGAGTTTTATGGTTTCAGGTCTTAAGTTTAATTCTTTGGCCCATTTTGAATTAATTTTTGTGGTTGTTGTGAGATAAGGGTCCAGTTTCATTGTTCTGCATGTGTTTCCCCAGTTTTCCTAGCACTGTTTGTTAAAGACTCTCCTTTCCCGAGTGTTCTTGACTCCCTTGTCAATTATTAGATGACCATATATGCAGGAGTTTAATGTTGGGCTCTCTATTCTGTTCCATTGGTCTATGTGTCTATTTTTGTGCCAGTATCATGATGTTTTTATTACCATTGCTTTGTAGTAAAGCTTAAAATCAGGAAGTATGATACCTCTGACTTTGTTCTTTTTCCTCGGGATTGCTTTGGCTATTCAAGGTCTTTTGTGTTGTCATACAAAATTTAGGATTGTTTCTTCTATCTCTGTGAGGAATGTTTTTGGAATTTTGATGGAGATTGTGTTAAATCTATAGATGGCTTTGGGCAGTATAGGAATTTAAACAATATTAATTCTTCTGATCTATAAACACAGGATATCTCATGTTGTTCTCCATGGTTCCTTCCTCCACCCTTGGGAGTTTGCTGTTTTCCCAGGGCTTTCCTTAGTCACATCTGAGGTGGGGCTCATGGAGAATGCCCTCCTTGGGAGATAAGTAGACCTTGAAGATGCCCCTTGCTCATGGAAGATTGGGGTTGGGAGCAAGGGGTGATTTAAAATTCAAACAGTGAAAGCCATCTGTAATCCTGGCTTGTGGCGTATTTGACAATTCAATTCACTTGAAAACTTAAAAAGCTCCTGATCTATTTACTTCTGGTGAGTTTCATATGCCAGTAACACACCTACCATTCTTTAGGGTATGGTTCTCAAATCTGCTCTATCTTTGCTCTGTTAACCCCATGCCTCTCACCTGACTTAATGGCAGGCAACCCAAGACCAAACAAAGCCAATAGTGTCTCACTACCTTCTGTTTTCTACTTTTCACATTAGAATACAAGTTAAGTCAATACCTATTCTACTTACCAAGTTATAATAGGAAGACCTGTTATCAATGTTTATAATGAATCTACATCTTTCCAGCCGTTAGTAATAATTTCCCCATATGGTGGGCTAGAACTCTCCATACATTATTAGACCTTTTAAGGTAAGAAGAAAATGGACAAAATATTTCCCCGGAAAACAAAAGATATTAAGCTATCGCTATTAAGATAATCATCAAATAAAATTTTTTTAAGATAGGGAGAAAGTCCAAATGCCAAAACAGCTAAATATGGCTGTTTTGAAATCCTCCAACTCTAAACATCTCCTGAGCATAAATAATTAATAATAGTATGAACTTATGTTAGGTTGGTGAAATACTTTCTGATTTATTGAGATCTTCTGTACAAATTAAATAAATACTTTTTAAAAAATTGATAACCTTTTTAAAGAAAAGTTTTAGGTTTACAGAAAAGCCAAGCAGAGTAGAATTCTCAGATAGCCCTCCAACCCCTTCCAAGTCTCCCCTATTATTAACGTCTTGCATTAATGTGGTACAGTTATTATAACTGATGAGTTAATATTGACAAATTATTATTAACTGGAGTTCATGATTTACATTAGAGCTCACTCTTTGTATTGCACATTCTGTAGGTTTTGACAAAGGTATAATGACATGTCTCTACCATTACAGTATCAAACAGAATAGTTTCATTGTCCTAAATCTCCCCTCTGCTCTGCCTACTTATTCTTCTGTCTTTCCCCCAAGTCCCTGGCTAAAAGTTTTTTAAAGATAAATATAATAAATTGATGTTATATTACCTACATATGGTTAAGTACTCACATCTTTAGTGCCCAACCTGATAAATATTTACATATCACATTTGGGCTCATTGAAATTATTCAATATATGAAGGTGAAAAGGTGAAAGTGAAATCATCTAATTTTGCATTATAGAGCTGAATATTAATAATAATTTGGTGATTATTATCCCAAACATTTCTATCTATAAATTTATTTTGTGCATATAAATACATAAATAAAATGTATGCTATTCTCTACTCTGCTATTTAGAAGTGTATGTTTGGTTTGGTTTGGTTTTGACTAAATGACTGACATACAAATAGTTTTGCAAGTAGAAGCTCCTTATTCTTTGTTGTTAGCTAACAAGCAAAAAACAGAAAACAAAACACTGGAGGAATTAATGAAGTTGTCAGCTCAGGAAAATAACTCATAAAAGACCACTTAATGATTTTTTGCATGTAATTTTGAAGAGTTTCAAAGGTAAGTGAACTACAGTAAGCCTCCTTCCATTTCCTACCACCTTTTTAATGTATGTGAACATGGTTTCTTTTGCTTTAGCCACAAAACCTAAGAGAATTGATGCTTAACTTCTCATTCTAAAGGTAATAGTTCTCCATACAAATAATGCATTTCAAAAAAGGCGCAAGGAAAACAAAAAGGTATACATAGTCTATATGTTGTTGGTGCAGTTCTAAACTAAAGTTTTTTCTGTACATTTAATAACAAATTTGTAATATATTTGCCTCAATCCAGTTGGGCTGCTATAATAAAATACCAGCCATGGTGGTTTAGAAAACAGCTCACAGTTCTGAGGCTGGAAGCCTAAGCTGAGGATGTCAGGGTGGACTTGTGAGAGCCCAATTCAGGGTCCCAGCTTCTTGGTAAGGACCAAGAGAGCTCTGTGGGGTTTCTTTTATAATAGCACTAATCCCATTCATTAGAACTCAGTCCTCATGACCTAATCACCTCCCAAAGCCCCACCCAATATTATCACCTTGGGGCATAGGATTTCAAATTTGCTATGGTTTGAATGTTTGTGTCCCCCCAAATCCATATATTAAAAGGGTATGTTTTGTATCTTTATCTGCAGGGGGGTTACATGAGTGTAATGAAAATCCATCATGCATGTGTGTCTGTGTGAGACAGAGATTTCTTTGAAAGTAGTCATCCTGCTAGTCTACATATTTAGTCCAAAATAATTCCATATAACAATCCTAGCTTTCTACTATTGATATAACAAATTACCACAAAGGCTTAAAACAACACAAATTTATTATCTGATAGTTCTAGAGGTCAGAAGTCCAAAATGGATTTCATGGGGTTAAAATCAAGTAGTCAGCAGGGCTGCATGTCTTCTGGAGGCCCTAGGGGGGAGTCCATTACCTGTCTCTCCCATCCCCCCCCCTTGGCTACTGGCTGCATCTCTCTAGCCTCTGCTTGTGTTGCCACATTTTCTCTGACTCCCTTGCTTCCCTCTTTCCCTTTTAGGGACCTTAAAGATTATGTTGGGCATATCTGGATAATCCAGGATTGTTTGTCTATCTCAAGATACTTAATTACATCTATAAAGCCCCTTTTGTAATGGAGGGTAATATATTCCCCAGGTTCCAATGAATAAGATCTTTCAAGGGCCATTATTTTGTTACCATAATAACCCATAAGTAAAACATGAATCACAATGGGAATAAGAAAATTCTGTTAGTTGAATGAAAATGAAATACAACATACCAAATACATAGGACTCAATGGAAGTTGTGGTTCAAGGGACATTTATAACCTTATCTGCTTTTTTAAAAAAAGCAAGGATTCAAATCTATGATTTGTGTCTGCTTTAATACTCTAAAAAAGAAAAAAAAACAAATTAAATACAAAGCAAGCAGTAAGAATACAACAATAAAAATAAGTGTAGACATAAGTGAAATTGAAAACAGAATTCCAAAAAAGAAAATTAACAAAAGCAAAAGCTTTTCTTTTAAGTACCAAGAAAATTGTTAAACTTGTAGCCAGACCTACCAAAAAAGAGAGAAGACACAAATTACTAATGTCAGAAATAAAAGAGGGAGCATCACTTCAGATATTACAGATGATGAATAGATATTAGTGGAATATTTTCAACAACATTTTGCCAATAAATATGATAAGTTCCTTGAGAGACACAGCATACCAAAGCCTGCTCAAGGAGAAATAGGTAACTGAATAATCTGATATTAAGAAATTAAATGTATAGTTGAAAGTCTTCCTACCAGATAGATAGCTGGGTAGGAAGGTACACAGATAAATAGGTAGGTAGATAGATACACAAAATTAAAACCTCAGGCTAAGATAGTTACCATGGTCATTTTTACAAAACATTTACAGAAGAAATATCATCAATCTACACAACTTTTTCCAGATAATTGAAGAAGATGAAACTTTTTCCCATTATTTTATGAAGTCACATTATATTAGTACCAAAACTAGATAAATATATCTCAAGAAAATAAGCTACACACCAATATCTCTCATGAACATTGATGCAAAAATTCTTAGCTAAACACAAGCAAATTGAATTCAGAACTGTATAGAAAGTATAATGGAAGCATAATGAGGGGTGCCTGGGTGGCCCAGTCATTTAAGCATCCGACCCTTTCTGGCATTGGGTTCTGTACTGTACTGGATGGGGAGCTGCTTAAGATTCTCTCTCTCCCTCTCCTTCTGCCCCTCCCTACCCCTCTTTCTCAAAACAAAACAAAACAAAACAAAACAAAACAAAAAACAGAAGAAGAAGAAGAAGAAAAAAATGAATGCATAATCCCCCAAGTGGGGATTAGCCAAAAAATGTTAAGATTGGTTCAGCATTCAGAAACATTCAAAAACAAATTATTATAATTCACCACATTAGCTATATATATATATACACACATATATACAAAACATATATAGGAGATATATATCTCCTTTGAATTATTACAAAATCATTCAACATCCACTTCTGAAAACTATAGATTATAACTAGAAACAAAGAAATTTATTCAACCTGACGAAGAACTTCTATACGATATTTCTTGCTTATTTTATATTTTATGGCAAAGGAATATACGCTGTCCTTCTGAGGCAACAAGACAAAGATATCTGCTCTCATCATTCCTATCCAATGTTTTTCTTGAGGTTCTACCCAAAGCAAGAAGGCAAGTAGAAAAACAAAAAAGCCATATATATTTGAAAGGAAGAAGCAAATTATTCTTACTTGCATATGATATGATCATTTACATAGAAAATCCTGATATCTACAAAAAACCAGCTCATGTTAATAATAACTGAATTTAGCAAGGTTTATGTACTAAAATTCTATTGTATTTCCCTGTAGCAGCAGCAAACAAATAAAAAATTAAATTCTAGAAGACAAATCCATTTAAAATAGTGTCCAAAACATGAAATATTTAGGAATTAATTTAACAAAAGATGCAACATTTCTACACTTAAAGCTACAAAAACACTGCAGAAGAAAATTAAAGGAGATGTAAATAACTGGAGTTGTGTAATATGTTATAGTTTGAAAGCCTATGATTTAGATGGCAATTCTCCCTCCAAATAATTTGTAGATTCAACATAATCCCAGTAAAAAATCTTAGCAGGCTATTTTGTAAATGTATAAAAGATAAGCCACAAATACATATTTGTTGAAGGAGTTGTATTAAAAATACATACAGAACTCTTACAGTGCAGTAAGAAGACAAATGATTAGATCTTTTTACATGGGCAGAAGATAGAAATAGTTGTTTAACCAAAATAGATATGTGGATGACAAATAAACACATGAGATGTTAATCAAAACTCTTAGTCATTAGAAAAATACAAAACAAAACTATAGTGATATACCACTGCACACCTACAAGAACAGAAAAATTTAATATCATTGATATTACTGAGTTTTACTAAGTTTATGGTACAACGGAAAATCTATGCATTGCTGGTGGGAGTGCAAAATGTTGTAACCACTTTGCAAAAACAGTTTGTTGTTTTCTTATAAAAATTAAATAGTCGCTTACCACATAACAACCATTTTGTTCCTAGGCATTTATCCAAGAGAAATTAAAATATATGTCCACACAAAGACCTGTATGTGAATGTTTACAGCAGCTTTTTCATAATAAAAATCTAGAAAGAACCCACAGTCCATTAAATGGTGAATTAAATTGTGGTTCATCCATATAATAGAATACTATTCAGTAAAATAGAAAAAAACTAGTGATACATGTAAAAACAGAGATGAATCTCAAATATGCTAAGTGAGGGAATCCAGACACAAAGTGTTCAGACTCTCTGAGTCCATTATTATGACATTCTGCAAAATATGAAACTATTGGGACAGAAACTGATCAGGGGCAGGGAGTGGAGAAAAGGGAATGTCTACAAAGGGTCGTGACTTGTGAGGGATCTTTTCTGAGGTGATGGAAATGTTCTATATTTTGATTTTGGTGCTGGTTACATGACACTACACATCTGTCAAAATTTATCAAACTGTACACTTAAAATGAGTGAATTTTATTGGTTATGTATTATGCCTCAGTATATTGACTTTAGAAAAGCAAGGGAACAATAAACTCAAAATACAGTATAGTTGTAAAACACATTTGACAGTATCCAACATTCTATTCAGGCAGGCTGCTTCCTCAGTCTTAAGCTTCAATGATTCCGGTTAAGTGACTTCCCGCCTATGCCTTCTTGTTTTGAAGTACTCAAAGCCTAAACAACAACAACAACAAAAAATGTATTCTTAGGACTATAACTGAGACTATCTGTATCTGAGAACACGGGAAGAAATTCTAATTGAAAGAATTTAAAGTAATCCTATTTTAATATAAATTACTGAATAAATGTGCAGTCCTCTTCTCCAAACTGCAAATGGACAGGAGAAGATAAAAGAATTGAAAACTGAGAAATCTTCATGGAGAAAGGTGATTCTTAGAAATTCTGATCATTAGAAATTATTAGGATTTTTATAATAGAGTGTGTGTATGTGGGGGCAGTTTTAGAAAGAAAGATTGGTCCACGTTTCCTTGTGAGCATCGAGCAAATAAATGATGTGATGGGAGAGTGGGTCAGAGAGAACCTTGGGGAAAACCAAGAAATTGTGGGAGGTGAGGATATAGACAGAGATGAGGGAATGGCCAGGATAGAATGTTTTCAATAGAAGCTAAGAATGAGCTGCAGAGATTTAAGAATTAGGAAAAATGCTATTGAAACAAAGACAGTTCTCTAAAGGAAAATAATTTTTATTTTCAATGTGACGAGGATTATCCTGTGCAGAAAATTAGAGAAAATCTACTTAAAATTTTTTAAAGAAACTTCAAATTTTATCTTGGTCTGAAGACTCATAAACTGATTTCCTGGTGTGGAAAGCACACGTTAGCAAATCACAAGCCTTTTTAAGAGGATTTTGTGGTAACTTAGCTTTCTTTTTTGAAGTACAAATTTATCCAAGGAAATGTCTGTTAAAATGAAGACTGAGATGAGTAAATCTATAATTTTAAGATACTTTTTCAAGCACAAGTAGCATTAAGTTGCATATGCAAAAAGTAACTCATGTCTTAATTATTTCTGGTTGTTGTTGTTGTTTTGAAAG
This sequence comes from Callorhinus ursinus, assembly GCF_003265705.2. Lineage (NCBI taxonomy): Eukaryota > Metazoa > Chordata > Mammalia > Carnivora > Otariidae > Callorhinus > Callorhinus ursinus. Next base: position 4,197,963 of record NW_027397135.1, read on the forward strand.
GAACATTCTCCTACATAACAACAGTATTATTCTCACACCTGGTAAAATTTTTTTTTATTGAGATATAATTGACACATGACATTGTGTAAGTTTTAATTGTATAACATGTTGAGTTGATACATTTCTATATTGCATATGATTACCACTGAAGCATTAGCTAAAACCTCTATCACTAGCACTTCTATCACATCACATAATTGTTATTTTTTTGTGATGGGAACAATTAAGATCTAGTCTCTTAACCACTTTGAAGTTTATAATACAGTATTGAGGACTATAATCATTATGCTGTGCATTAGATTTCCAGAAATTATTTATCTACTAGTTGCTAGCTTGTATCCTTGAGCAACACTTCCCAATTTCCTCCCCCTCCAGCCCTGGTAACCACCATTCTGCTCTGTTTTTATGAGTTGGGCTTTTTTAGATTCCACATACAAGTGATATCATACAGTATTTTTCTGTCTGTGTCTGATTTACTTCACTTAGCATATGCCCTCAAAGTTCATCCATGTTGATGCACTGGCAGGGTATTCTTTCTCATGGATGAATGATACTTTTTTCTTACACACACACACACACACACACACACACACACACACACACACACACACACACACACCCTACATCTTTTTTTATCCATTCATCCACTGATGGACACTTAGGCGGTTTTCATATATTGGCTATTGTGAATAAGCTGCGACAGACATGAGAGTGCAGGTATCTCTTCCATATCTGCTTTTCATTTCTTTTGGATGTATACTCGGAAGTGGAATTGCTGGATCATATGGTAATTTTATTTTTAGTCTTTTTTTTAGAAACATCCATAGTGTTTTCCACAGTGGCTGAGCCAATTTACATTCCCATCAACAGTACACAAGGGCTCCCTTTTCTCCACATCCTTGCCAGCATTTGTTATCTTTTGCCTTCTTGATGATAGCCCATTCTAACAGGTGTGAGGTGATAGCTCTCTGGTTTCAGTTTGACTTACCCTGATGATTAGTGATGCTGAGTATCTTTTATATGCCTATTGGTCATTTGGATATTTTCTTTGGAAAAATGTCTATTCAGGTCCTCTGCCCATTTCTTAATAGGATTGTTTTGTTGTTGTTGTTGTGAGTTGTATGAGTTCTTTATATATTTTGGATATTAACTCCTGATATGATAGGTAGTTTACAAATATTTTCTCCCATTTGGTAGGCTGCCTTTTCATTGTGTTCATTGTTTCTTTTGCTGGGCAAAATCTTTTTATTTTGATGTAGTCCCACTTATTTATTTATTTTTTTTAAATTTCTTCACCTATGCTTTTGGTGTCACATACAAAAAATAAAAAATCATTGCCAAGACTAATGACAAGGAGCTTCTGTATGGTATTTTTTAGGAGTTTTACAGCATCAGGGTTTATGTTTCATTTTTTGACTCTTTTGAGTCCTTTTTGTGTGTGGTGTAAGATAGGAGTCCAGTTTTATTTCTCTGCATTCAGTTATCCAATATCCCAGCACCATTTGCTGAAGAGACTATCCTTTTTTCTTTCAGTGTTCTTGGTTTCCTTGTCAAATACTGATTGACCATATTTGTGGGGGTTTATTTCTGGGCTTTCTATTCTGTTCCATTGATCTATGTGCTCTATTTTTATGTTGGTACCATATTGTTGTAATTATTATAGTTTTGTAGTATTGTTTGACATCAGGAAGTGTGACGCCTCCAGCTTTGTTCTTTCTTAGGATTGCTTTGGCTATTCAGGGTCTTTGTGGTTCCATGCAAATTTTAGAATTATTTTTTCTATTTCTATGAAAAATGCTACTGGAACTCTTCTCTCCCTCTAGTTGTGCAGTTTGTTCTGCCAGTCCTCAGATCAATTTCTTGGGTATTCAGAATGATTTGATAATTATCTAGCTATGTTCAAGGGAGGAGACAAGCCTAGGGTCCTCCTACTTCTCCATCATCTTAGCTTCTCCAGTCTGTTCATATTTTCTATTTCCTCATGATTCAGTCTTGGTAGGTTATATGTTTCTAGAAATTTATCCATTTCTTCTAGGTTGTCCACTTTGTGTGTAGTCTCTTATGTTGCTATGTAGTATCAGTTGCAATGTCTCCTCTTTAATTTCTGATTTTATTTATTTGAGTCTTTCTTTTTTTCTTCGCCTAGCTAAAGGTTCACACCCAGTAAGTTTAACTTTAATATATATTATTTAACAGAGTCTGTATTCAAATTCCCTAATTGTTTCCAAAATATATCTTTATAGCCTTTCTTTCTTTCTTTCTTTCTTTCTTTCTTTCTTTCTTTCTTTCTTCCTTCCTTCCTTTCTCTTTCTTTCTTTCTTTCTTCTTTCTTTCTTTCTTTCTTTCTTTCTTTCTTTCTTTCTTTCTTTCTTTCTTTCTTTCTTTCTTTCTTTCTCTTTCTTCTTTCTTTCTCTTTTCTCCTTCCTTCCTTCCAACAACCCCACAAGCAAACTTCTAGATTTCTTTTTTGTACCTAAAATATATCCAACTAAAGGTGTAGAATGAGACCACCATGTATGTAGAAATTATATGAGTTAATTCTTTATTCTGTGGGGTTTGGTTTCCCATTTTTTCAGATTTTATTTATTTATTTGAGAGAGAGAGAGCGAGAGAGCACAAGCAGTGGGGGAGTGGCAGGCAGAGGGAGAAGGAGAAACAGACTCCCTGCAGAACAGGGAGCCCGATGTGGGGCTGCCTCCCAGGACCCCGGGATCATGACCTGAGCCTAAGGCAGACACTTAACTGACTGAGCCACCCAGGCGCCCCTGGTTTTCCATTTGATACTGAGTTGAATTGATTTTATTCTGTAGCATTTACTCTTTTAATAGTTTAATTATATTTTTGAATATGTAAAATTTTAAGTGGTTCAAATTCAAAATTATATCAAAAGGTATACTAGAGAAGTCTCATACTCATTCCTTCTCTTTTACCTGGTTTCCATCCACTTCCTATTGGTAAACATTTGCATTAGTTTCTGCTTTATCCTTTTCATGTTTCTTTGGCAAAAATGTGTGTTTGTATGTCTGAAATTTATATTTACACATTTACATTTATGTAAAATGTGGTAAAATACATAATGCATATAATCTTTAACCTTCTTTGTTTCATAAAAGACAGGATACTGTGTATATCATTTTATGTGTCTTTTTTTCTTTATTCTTCCCAACTTTCTTTAATTGTATCTATATGAGAAGATGGCTATTAGTTGAACCTATTGTGGTAATCATTTCATAATATATGTAAATTAAACCATCATGCTGTATGCCTTAACTTACACAGTGGTATATGTTAGTTACTTTTTAATAAAACTGAAAAAAATCATACACTTAATAAAATTGCATGACAGGGCAAATTCCAGAGTATTCTATCCAGCTGATCCAGAATTTGATTACATTGTTTTTATAGATCACCATTAAAATGGAAAAAACACAAAATTAAAAAAATTTTTGTCTGTAGAAAACTTGTAGACCTACAAGAATATACCTCTGGACTGCCAAGAGTCCCCAGACCCTCTTTTGAAATACTATGACTTATATGTGGTTTAATTGTGTCAACTTAAGAAATACACAGTACATTTTCAGAAGCTGCTTCTAAACATTTAAGTATTAGTTAGATATCTACGGTTTCATAATTTAGAAAAAGAATTTTTTAAATATATAATGTATATACTTTTACTCTGCTTTCATAAAAGATAGTATATTGTATATATTCTCTTACATACTGAGTTTTTTCCCCTTGAAAAAATCTTTCTCATTATTATAACAGTGCATAGAGATTTTCCTCACTTTTCCTTATGGATATATAGCATTCCTTTGTTTAGAGACAACATCTATTCTGCCAGTCTCATAAGGATAGATAGTTAGGATGTTTGCAATATTTTGTGATTACAAATAACACCACAATAAATAATATTGTATGATGTGTGGACAGTCTTTTAATAATGACTAAAAATACATTAACAATAAATGAAAGATACATTCACCTATGTAGAAATAAAATTAAAAACTTTAGCATGCCAGAATAAATGAACAAAGACCAATGAGAGAGATAAATTTGGAGAAAGATATGTACAATCTATATCACACATATGAAGCTAATTTCTCTGATACACAACTAATTCTTATCATTTAAGGGAGAAAGGACTAGCATCAAATAGAAAAATGGTCAAAAGACATAAAAAGACAGTTCATAGAAAATGATGTAGAAATGGCCATTAAACATATGAAGAGATGTTTTCAGCTTACCTATATCGAGAGAAATGTAAATTGAAACTATACCGAGAATCCATTTATCACACATTGGCCAGGCAAAACTTCATAGCTTTATAATACACTCTGATGAGAGGATAGCAGGGAGACTGATACATTGTTCATGGGAGATTAGAATGGCATACAGGTTATTGATGGAATACAGCAATAATTAACAAGATTATGTATGCATTTACTCTTTGGCTTAATGATCCCACATCCAAGAATCTATCCTGAAATTTCACCTCCACAAATATGATTTTAAGTTTAAAATATACTATTTATTTATTTACTTATTTTAATTTCTTATTTCAGTATAGTTGACACACAATGTCACATTAGTTTTGGGAATACAGCATAGTGATTTGGCAAGTTTATATGTTATGCTGTGCTCACCACAAGTGTAGCTACCATCTGTCACCATGCAATCCTATTATAATATCACTGACTGTATTTCTTATACTGTGTCTTTTATTCCTGTGACTTATTCATTCCCCAACTGGAAGCCTGTATCTCCCACTCCTCTTCCAAAACTTGTTACCAATATTATTATATTACGCTATGTGGGATGAATACCTTGATTTGTTTGAATGAGTGTTGGGTTTTATTGCCTTTCAGTTAAAACACTGGGAGAAAATGTTTGTCTGTGAAGGTGCAAAAGATAATGGGGAACATAAATGTTTTTAACTCCTTTTGGATATATTCTTGAATTTAGTGTGACTTCAGCCTTCATCAGCTGATAAAGGAAAATGTGCTTAAAATAATTAGCTTGACATTGTACCATTTTGAGACACTTTGTCTAACTGTCTCTGGGCATGTTGCATCCTTCGAGGACCATGGCTCGCTTGGATGGAGAGGCTTTTAACCGACTGTAGTCTGTCTGTTGTGATCTCTCTTCAGAAGCTGTTTTTGTAATTGTGTCCCCATTTTAAAAAATTATTGTTCTCATAGATCTTTAATGAGAATGAGGGACCAAATTAATCTTTCCTAAGTTTGTTGTAATGCACAAGCTAAGACTGTTTCAGTTATCTGCTACATGGGTATAACAAGCCATTTTAAAATATAGGGACTTAAAAGAACAATAATACATTCATTTGCTCATGATCCAGCCAGGTCCACTGGACAAAGAATGTTCCCTGATGGGGTCTCCTTTTGCTTTCTCATCCATTGCTTTCTGCAGATCTTGATTTTGCCTTATACTTTTTTTGGTTATATCCTCTGAGAAGTCCTTCACTTCCTGTAACAAATGGTTTTATTTGCAGTTAAAAATAGCTCACTCAACCCGCTTCTCGTACACAGAAAACTGAGAGCCCATAGACCTTTTTTATTTTGAATTTTTTTGTCCATTTTAGTTCAAGCTGGTGATGCTTTGTCAAAAATCATTCTCTTAAAAACTTACTGGGTTTTCTATGAATATTATTGAGGTTTATTCTATGCACTGAAAGTCTCATTTGTAATTCCTGCCAAACAAATCTTTGCCTATTTTGGGTGTGTCAAACTAATATCTGGCAATATCCTTAAGAATTTAGAAGTCATTTGGTCTTGCTGAGAGGGGATAGGAGACTGTCATAAATCTTTCAGAAATCTTACAAGCATCTTTCAGCCACATCCTTTGCTTTTTACCTTGAGATCATATTTTATTCAATATAACCTGGATTTGATCTTTGCCATGAGGTATTTTCTCATTTTGAAAACGTTTTGCTGTCTGGAAAGCTGTCCAGGGCCTTCTATACTTCCTCTACATTTTGCTTGCATAGCTAATACTTCTTTCTTTAGATCATCTCCATTGCAATGCCTTCTGACATGATGCTGAATGAAATCAAAGAGCACTTTAAACATTCTGCCTAGTAAACTTATGCAAATCTATAAAGTCATTAGGTACATTTTCTACTTTTCTCATTACCACAGGCAGTGGTATTGCCAAAATTTTACCTCTACATAACAGGTATTGTCTTGTACTCAGCTTCCATTAGTAATTTCCTCATTGCTGTTCCAGCCTCCACCAAGAGTTTCCTTGTCATCCCACCATCAGCTCATTCCCACCATTGATGCTACAGTCTTAGGGCATCTATTTTTTTATTTTTTAATTACTTAACAGCAGTACACTCGTTTAGGTACCAAGTACTGCTTTTATTATCTATCTCTGTGTAAGATACTACCCCAAAATCTAATGACTTAGAACAACAACCATTTACTTGTTCATGATTTGCAGTCAATACACGCTTTGGCAGGGTTGGATTATCTCTGCTCCCTGTAGTACTGACTGGGATCACCCATGATTATGGAAGATCCAAGATGGCTTCCCTTTCATGTTTGATGCCTCCTCTGGGTTTCTAGGAGGGCTATGTCTCATTGGTCTTCTCTTCTTCTGTAATCTCTCATTCTCCAGAGTCTTTCTGCACATAGCTGTTTTCTCCAGGAGGGTAATTGCAGTTTTTTAAACGGCAACTGGCTTCTAAGAGGGCAAGGATCCTCAAGACCTATGCCTACTGCTGGGCAACTTTTTGCTCTCCTTTTCCTGCCAGGGTCCCTGTACTCATCCATCTATCCCCATCCCCACTGTGGATTTTACTGTTGGTTCACTCTATAGTGATATCTAAGGGCCTCTGGGAAACACAAAATTAAAAGCCTGTCAAAATATTATATGCCTATTAAGATGAACGTAGTTGGATAGAAGTATGAGATCCATGGCCACATAAACACATATTGACTGATCACAGCAAAATTTATTCCAACTGAGTTTGATTTGAGCAAAGATATGTAAATACTGTGTTGTAATTTACCTGCTATGTCACCAGGATCATATAAAGAAACACATAGCATTTTCATGTAGCTATTTGATACAAGAACTTTTTAATATAGCCAAAACCCAACAATTAAAATTTCAGCTTTTAAAAAATCACCAACCAATCAATTAACAACCAACTAGTTAGACAAATTAGTTGTTTAAAAAATTATTATTACTTAAAATAATTAGTTTACTTATTGTTGTTAATTAATTGATTAATTAAACTAATTAGTGACTAATTACCAATGGATTAGAAACTAGTTTACCCACTACTTCTTGGAGGGTACAAAAGGGGGTGCATCTCATGTACAGGCTGGGGTTCAGAGGTGGGAGGAAGAATAGGATATGCTTGGAGGAGGGGTAAGGATGAGACAAGTATGAGGGTTGAGTTAAGGCACAAGGGTAAGGGATGGATGAGAAGACATGAGATTCTGGGAGGGTTGAGAATCAAATATGGTATAAAGATCAAACGAAGTTGCACAAATTGTAGTGTATCATCATCAGCAGCAGCATAGCCATCATTATATTTTTTTGTCACAGTTAAAGAGAAAGCCTTGAAAACCCATCAAACAGCTGTAAAAATGCTCTTCTCCCACTGCTCACTGTCTTCCATCCAAATCCTGTTCATCTCCATGTTGATGCTTTCCCCCTTGACATCCTTCTGGAGAGTGATTCCTCTTCTCCAGCGGCCATGTTCCATCCATCCACCAATGTCTGCTCAAATGCTGACCTTTTAGTGAGGCTTTCCCTGGAGACGGGTCTATACCTTAGCATTAACACTGGCCCTGTCTGAATCACACAATTTATCACATCAATATTTGTCATGGCTCTGTCTAAAAAATGCAACAAATACTGCTACCTTGTTTCCTTATAATCTGGTAAACGTGTGCCCTTTATCTCACCTACACTAGAAACTATTCCTTTTTCCTATTAAATGCACTACAAATATATGGTGGATGGAATGATATTAAATTGCTACACACAATTGTAGCAATTTTGTGGCCTCTTCAATTCTGATCCTCCAATTAACATTATAATTGCAAAGGAGGAGAGTGGTAGGAGGGAAAAAAAAACCTAAAAGAAAATAATAAAGAGCTCAACCAGTTCTCCGAAGTCCTGGATTCTTGCTCCACCTCTCCCATTTACAATCTTCATGACTATCAACCACTCTTGACCTCTAAGCTTTTCTCTTTTCAGGAGGCCAGTGTATATACATGCTGGCTCCCCACAGGGATGCATCAAGGATGAGACATGGCCATAACCATGAAAGGGCTTTGACAAACCTGAAGCCTCATGTGTCATCATGTCATGTGAGGGCAGGAACCTTTGTTTACTCAACTCTGAAGCACTGAGTTCTTAACATGGTATAGACAACTTAGGTTCCGTATGAGTTGCTTGAACTGAATTTAAATGTAATGTATGTCCAGCTTTTTCTGACCCATATTAGTACTTTAGATGCTCTTAAGACTTAAAACTCTTAAGTTTTGTTTTCGCATTTAGGCCTTCATCTTGCTCCTGAAACCAGAAACTTGAACCCGTTTTTCTTAGTACAAGCTCAATATTCTTCCTTGAGTACAATTCAGACGTATCCTCATGAGGTGACCTATCTCGGGCCACCTCTTGCCTTAATGCATATAACTGCCTTAAGTTGGGTTCTCCTAAAGGAGACTTGGAGACCATCATTTGAGGTCATGCCAGGACCAGTAGGGGAATAGGAAAATAAGACAGGATAGGGTATGTACTCAAGTCAGTGTCACTGTGGTTGATGGGGAGCTCAGCCCCACAAGGGAACTCTGGGAGACAATTGGAATTGGGGATTTATTTTGCCCACTTCCTTTAGCTATTTGTAGAGGGCCGCTGGGGTGGGTGGTATTTTCTGGAGCTTCCAGCTTTCTGTGCCTTTGGACTGAGTGGGATCCAGCTGCCAAGAAGGCCCTCAGGCCGTTGGAACTTGGGTGGTTGTGCAGTTGTGTATAATGGGATACAGGTGGGATACCTTCTGCTTTAGTGACATTTCCTCTTTCTGCCTTGTCCCTGGAACCACTGTCTGAAAGATGTATATTGCTTCTCATATCAAAACCTGTTGAATACTACCCATCTACAACTGAAACAGATATGCTTTAATACCACCTTCCTTTGCTCAAACATCAGTATTTCTTCAGTAGATAATCAGAAGCGTCAGCTCTGCTTATGACCAGTATGAACATGTATGTTTGCTTTGAGATTTCGGTGGCGTGAACAGCAGCAGGCTCTGGCAGAAAGGCAGGAGGCTGTGGTTTCAGTTAGGTCTCTCCAATCACAGTGCTCCCAACAACCTGTTTTTCTTCTCAAGCGTAAGAAAAATGAGGCATTTTTATTTTCATCTTCTACCAAACATTTTTCTCCAGCCAACATCATTCTTGTTCCTTTGCAGTTCTCTTTCTGTCCAGGATTCCCACATGATTTATAAGCAGACTGTCTCTGTTTCCACCACTCCAACAGGCACAGCTTATTTGCAACACTGCAGTAGCCTGTCCCCGACATCATCTCCCTTCGAGATGGACCCTTCACTGCCAATCATTCTGGCTTCCCACACATCTAACCAGTTTTTCCCTGATGACAGTCTTACCTCCTTCACCCACCTTGCCTCATCGGCCACCGTGGTATCCTTCCTCCCGTTCTTCCTAAACCCATTCATATATTTCTGTCCTGTAGCCAATGCCTTTATATCATGGCATACTCCTCAGGGCAGGGGTCAGGAAACCTTTTCTATAAAGGACAAGAGAGTAAATAATTTGTTTGTGGGCCATAGAGTCTCTATTGCAACTATTCACCTCTACTATTGTAAAGCAAAAGCAGCTCTAGACAATACAGAAGCGAAAAAATATGGCTGTATTCCAATATACTGTTTTATAAAAATGGGCAGTAGGTTAGATTTGACCTGGAAACATAGTCTGCCAACCCTAGGCTTATTAACAACAAAGAAAGTAACAACTTTCCGTTAGAGATCCTGGTATATAAGTGCTCACCAAACATTTATTAAAATGTTTTGAGGCATGTACAAGGAATAAATTAATACTCTTACCTTAACTGGGATATTTGGCAGAAACAACAGATTTCTATACCAATATATGAAGGAATCTGCATATGTCTCCTCCACTTAAATGAACAACTAGCACATTATTTTTAAAGCAAAGGAATCAAGGCAAAATTTTGAACCAAGTAAAAATCAACATAAAAATTTGAAGAACAAAATAAAGATTTGAATTCTGATTTTCAGTTCCTTTTCTCTGCAGTTCAGACACCAGCAGAATCAGTAAAATAATAGTGTGTAGATTGATAGGACTTTTTTTTCCACACTTAATTTTTTTTAGAGTAGTTTTAACTTTGCAGAAAAATTGAGAGGTAGATACAGAGATTTCTATATACCCCTTACCCCCACACGTATGGTTCATTTCTACCGACATTGACACATTTTAATTTCCCAAAGGCTATAGTTTACCTTAGGGTTCACTCTTGATGTTGCATATTTTATGGGTTTGGAAAATGTGTAACGATTTATATTCATTATTATACTATTATTCACAGTATTTTCATGCCCTAAAAATCCTCTGTACTCCACCTACTCATCTCTACCCTGACTCCCAACCCCTGACCACAACTGATCATTTTACTGTCTCCACAGTTTTGTCTTTTCCAGAATGTCATATAATTGGAATCACGCAGACAGACTGTAACCTTTCAGATAGGATTCTTTCACTTAGTAATATGCACTTAAGGTTTCTCCATTTCTTTCATGCCTTGATAGCTCATTTTTTTTTTAGTGCTGGATAATATTCTGTTGTCCAAGTCTACCACAGTTTATCCAGTCACTGAAGCGTATCTTGCTTACTTCCAAGTTTGATCAATTATGAATAAAACTGTTATAAACTTCTTTGCTTGGATTTTTGTGTGAACATAAATTTTTAACTCCTTTGGGTAAATATCAAGTAGTGTGATTGCTGGATCATATGATAAGGGTATGTTTAGCTTTGCAAGAAACCACCAAACCATCTTCAGAAGTAGATGTGCCATTTTGTATTCTGACAAGCAGTGTATGAGTGTTCTTGTTGCTCCACATCTTCACCAGCATTTGAGTTTGTCAATGTTCCAGATCTTGGCCATTCTAATAAGTATAAAGTGGTGTCTTACAGTTATTTTAATTTGCATTTCCCTGATGACATATGACGTGCAACATATTTTTGTATGCTTATTTGCCATCTATATATCACCTTTGGTGTGGTGTCTGGTGTGGTGTCTGTTAAGGTCTTTAGCTCATTTTTTAAATTAGGTTTTTTTTTCTTATTGTTCAATGTTAAGAATTCCTTGTATATTTTGGAAACGATCCTTCATGAGATACGTGTTTTGCAAATATTTTGTTCTAGTCTATGGCTTGTCTTCTACTTCTTTCGATTTTGTCCTTTGCAGAACAGAAATTTTTAATTTTAATGAATTCTGGTTTACCAGTTATTTCTTTCAAGGATCATCTCTTTTATGTTGTATCTAAAAGGACGTCACTATACCCAAGGTCTTCTAGGTTTTCTCCTATATTATAGGAGTTTTGTAGTTTTGCATTTTACATTTAGGTCTGTGGTTTTTGTGAAGGATATAAGATCTGTGTCTAGATTCATTATTTTGTATGTGGATGTCCAGTTGTTCCAGCACAATTTACTGAAGAGACTATATTTTCTCTGTTGTATTACCCTTGCTTCTTTGTTAAAGATCAGTTGACTATATTTATGGGGATTTATTTCTGGGCTCTCTATTCTGTTCCATTGATCTATTTTTGTATTCCTTCACCAATGCCACACTGTCTTGATTACTACAGCTTTATAATAAGTCTGAAGTTGGGTAGCAACTCCAACTTTGCCCTTCTTGGTGGTTAGGACTTTTAATAAAATGTTTTTGTTTAAAGGAAATAAATAAAAAAAGAGAGAAATTCCTCAAAATACTAAAACTCAGGGACTATTACTTTATCATTTTGGCATATGTAAATTTCATTCAGTTATCTTTCTTTTTTTTCTGTATAGGTGATGTTATTTCATGGTTACAATCAAGAATTAGTTTATTCAACACATATTCACTGATGGACTACTATATGGCAGGCTGTGGGGATTCAGCAGTGAATAAAATAGACAAAATTCTTGCCCTCATGGAGCTTACACACATATGGAAACTGAAAGAGAGAAGAGTCAATAAACAAATAAACATACTATAATAGATGGTGGTACATGTTAAGAGAGAAAAAATAATTATGGGCAAGAAGGAGCAGGGAGTGCTAGTATAAAGTGGGTGAGGGGTCAGAGTATACTACTCTGATAATATAACCTTTGAGAAGAGACCTGAAGAAATTGAGCGAGGAAGTCATGTGAATACATAAGGAAGGAGTATCCTAAGAAGAGGAAACAGTAAATGCTAAAGTCCTTGTGGGTATAATGGTTAATTTTATGGTGTCAACCTGACTGAGTCAAGAAGTGCACACAAATTTGGCCATACTTTATTTTGGGTATTTCTGTGAGTGTTTTGGACTGATTAACCTTTAATTTGGTAGACCAAGTAAAGCAGATTGCTCTTCCTAACACTAGTGGGCCTTAGCCAATCGGTTGAAGGCCTGAAAAGAACAAAGGCTGACCATCTCAAGAGTAGGGAGAATTCTCCTGACAGCGTATGAACTGAAACGTTAGCTCTTCCTGTCTGGAAGCCTTTGAACTGGAACACCAGCTCTTCCTAGTTCTACACTAAGTAGTGTGCTGGCCTTTAGACTCATATAGGGACATAGGGTCTGCAGATTTTGACCTTACCAGCCTCCATAATCACATAAGTCTTCCCTTATAATAAGATACACACATACATACATAAAATTGGTTCTGATTTTCTGGAGAACTCTAACTAATACAATGGGGAAGCGAAGGAATCGTGTGTTTGGCTATTTTTAGAGAGAAGATGGAAGAAAGGAAGCCAAAGAAGGACTAGAAGGGCCTTTTAGGTCTCTGTAAGGACTTAGAATTTATTCCAAATGGGAAGTTTTGGGAAGGTTCTGAATTGAAGAAAACTTACATTTTAAAAAGATCATTCTAGCTGCTATGCGAAGCATAGTCTGAAGGAGGCTGAGAACAGAATGGGAGTAACCAGTTCAGAGGCTGTTTCAAGAGTTTAGGTGACTAGAATTGCAGTGCTGGTTGGGGAGCTGGTGAAATTTGCAGACTTTGCATATTATTTAATGATAGACCTGAGAGGAGTTTCTCAGAAGTCTGAGGTTGTGAGGTATAGAGGAAAAATTAAGGTGGACTCCAAATTTGTTGTCATAACAGTGGGAAGAATACTATTTTCATTTATTGAAATGGACAAGAATGTAGAAGAATCAGGTTTGGTGGCACAGTGAGTATCAACAATTTGACTGGGGTTAATTTGAGAATCCAGTTATAGTCATTCAAACCAAACGTAGATATATAATTATACAGTTAGATATACAAATATGAAGTTCTGAGAAGACATAAATTCGGAGGGACCAGGGTACAGGTGGTATTTATTGCTGTGAAACTAGATCAGGTCACCAAGGAAGTGACTGAGTCCTGGGAAGGCCAATATGTAAAAGGCCAGACGGGTGAGGATTAAGAAAAGAAGATGGAGAATGTGCTGTCAGTGAAGTGTGAGGAGACTTGAAAGGGAATGTAGCCCCTAAAGGTATGTATTGGAAAGCTATCTCAAGAAGGAAAGAGTGTTCCAGACTGTTAAATGCCACTCCTAGGTCAAGTAGGATTAGGAATTGTACTGATGTGTGACCACTGTATCTGACAATGTGGGGGTCAAGGAGGATCTTGAGAAGAACTGTCTTGGTGAAGTAATGTATGGAAAAAGCTTGCCTGGAATCAGTTCAGGAGGAATGGAACAAAAAGAAATAGAGGCAAAAAAGAAAGACAATTTTTAAAGAGATTTGCTGCAAAGGGGAACAGAGAAATGGAATGTTAGTAGAAGAGGAAATGTTTATCTGTATTATGATGGGATTAATCTAATAGAAAAGGAAATTTGACGATATGGGAGAAAATGAAATATCTTGGAATAGACACGAGAGGATGAGAGCCAGTGCCCAATGTTAAGGGCTGGCTTTGGATTGGGACTTGGGCTATTTATTTGCAGTAAAAGGAAATAAAGCAGGGAATATCAATATTAATATGGGTGCATGGAGAGGAATTAGAATTTTGAGAAGGGAGTTGTGAAATCTAGAAAAAAAAAAGGTAGAATAATGACTGGATGAGGGAATTGTGAGATTCTAATATCTGCCTTGTAGTTGTTAACAGTGAATTTACAGTGAGATCAGTAAGTATTGCCATGGCTGTTTCTCTGTGTGCAGCTCCTGATGCAGGTGCACACTAGGCAGAGGTGAATTAACAGGGCAGGTGAACAGCAGGTGAGAACAATAGAGAGGAAGTGAGACAAGGGTGATGAGGTATATGCAAAGGGGAGTTTGTCATGATGGGAATGGAGTGCCTGTCACGCAAGAAGGAAAATGCTTCAAGGGAGGCGCAAGTTTTTTCTTTTTTTTGCATTCCAAAAATAGTTTTATTTTAAGTGATGTTCATTTGGAGACTTGCTAAACATTTATTTCAATGACCTGAAATATGTTCTTTTTTTCCTTGTTAATATGTTTTATTAAAAATGTCTTTTTTATTTTATTATGTTATGTTAATCACCATGCATTACATCATTAGTTCTTTTTTTTTTTTTAAGATTTTATTCGTTTCTTTGACAGAGACAGAGACAGCGAGAGAGGGAACATAAGCAGGGGGAGTGGGAGAGGGAGAAACGGGTCTCCCCCCAAGGAGGGAGCCAGATGTGGGACTTGATCCCAGGACCCCGGGACCATGACCTGAGCCGAAGGCAGACACTTAACGACTGAGCCACCCAGGCGCCCCATCATTAGTTCTTGATGGAGTGTTCCATGATTCATTGTTTGCGTATAACACACAGTTTAATACCCATCACCAGGCTAACCCATCCTCCACCCCCCTCCCCTCTAGGACCCTCAGTTTTTTTCTCAGTGTCCATAGCCTCTCATGGTTTGTCTCCCACTCCAATTTCCCCCCCTTCATTTTTCCCCACATGAGTTTTAAAAGGTGGTAGGATCATTGTATTGTTGAACTTGGGAGAGTTGTTGAATTGAGATAGTGAGCTTTCCTTTTACTTCCCTTTCTCTAATTCTCCACATCCACTCCACCAGCAAGTGCTATTCATTTGACCTCCCCAATATATGCAGAATTGAGCACTTCTCTGCATTTTCAAGATGTTTATCTGGGCCCACGCCATGATCATGTACCACCTTGACTGTTGTAGTAGCCTCATTACTGAGTTTCCTACACCCACTCTTAACCCTGCCCTCCCCTGCCCATACCCCATCTCAAGGTTATTTTCCACACAATGTCTAGAGCAACTTCCTTAAAAAATAAAGGAGATAATTTATTTTGCCCAAAACTGTCCGGTAACTATCTCACTCAGAGTAAAGACCAAAGTCCTTATGATTATCTACAAGGCCCCACATGAACTGTAAGCTCCCTGGCCTCCATGACCTCATCTCCCGCCCCTCTCCTTCCTTGGCCAAGTCTGTCTCTTTGCTGTGCTCATGCCCACCTACCTCAGGGCATTTGCACTTGACCTTTATTCTGCCTGGATCACTTTCACCAGCAATCTGTAAGTCTGGCTCCCTCATGTCAAGTCTTTGCTTAAATTTCCCCTTATAAATGAAGCTTTTCCTGACCACCCTGTTTGAAACAGTACTTTGGCAAAGTTCAATAGAGACATGCAATTACTATGCTTTCACATCATTTGGGCATTGAAGGGCAAGATTCCCTTTATTCTCTAAAATGAAGCAGGCTAGCAAATTGAAAAACAAAGATGAGTTTTTAACAGGAAAGTTGAAAGCATATGTGTTGTCCTTCATTCTTTTCCACTTTGCTGCAACCTGTAGCTAATATTCTGGAGAAAAACACACAGATATTGGTATGATTGGTTTAAAACAATAGTCACATCTATTAATTCCATCCATTTCTCATAAAAAAGAAAAATGTCTTTCATGGTGATATTTATGGGTTTAGTATTTTTCTTCAAGGGCCAATCACAAAAACTCTGTTTAAATTCTTAGGCTACCTTTCCTTTTTTCTCAAAATTTTATAGAATTATCCCATTGTCTTCTGATTTTTGTTGAAAAAGGACCTATGAGGTCTGGTTTTTTTTTTCTTCTTTTACGTTTTACTTGCTCTAGGGTTTCTCTTTATCTTTGTAACAAAAAAATAATTCTAGGATTTACCTAGCTGTGGTTAATATTTACATTTATCATACCTATGCTTTTGTTTTAAAAATTGTATCCATGGTTTTTTTTTTCCCCGCTCCAGCTCATGAAAGTTTTACTCAACTGTACTATCTTAAACTGTCTCTGTTGCAATTGCTCTGGAGCCTTCCTTGGAAATACCTATATTTCTTAGATTGTGTCTCTGATTCCTATTCTCTGACTCTATTATATTCATTTTATTTTCTTTCATCCATTTCCTTCAAATCCTGGGAGATCTTTGTCCTTGGCTTTGGCATCACTGATATGGTTTTTACACTATTGATTCTGATCCTCACTGACTCCAATAAAAATTATATTTCTGTAATTTCACTTTTAGTTGCTCATTATTCTTATCTTATACAGTTTCCTTCTTTTTGTTTGCATCTCAGCAATATCTTTATTCTTTAGGCTCCTCCTGTGGTAATGCCAAATAGCCTTCTAAAATTTTCCTCTGGTTTCAGTAATAAATTAGTTTTAGAAATCTGTCCTGAGTTCCCAGAATAACATTTCTTTTCTGTGGTTCGACAGAACTAGTTCAAGGGTCCTATCACTGCATGTTCTGATGCTTACACTTAAACAGACTGGACAAGACCAGTCACCCAAAAATAGGCAGAGCAGGTGGGTTGTCCTTTGGCTCTGTTTTTGCTCATTTTGGTGCTGGGTGAATGCTGAGTGGACACATTACCTGGTTCATTCCTATTGTTCAGTAGACCCTGCCAGCTCTGAGCTGGTGTAGAAGAACTGTTAGTGCTCGCTTATGCCCCCACGTTTCTCAGCTGCCCTGGTAATTACAGTGATGAGGCTATTGAGTTCTGGGCATACAGAATGATATGCAACACTCTGGTGACCCCATGCTTGTGTCTAGGATCTCTCTCACATGCACACACATGTCTGGGAGCTAAGACGATGAAATGGTGAGGCCACATGATGGAAGGAGCATGGATCCCTGAATTACCACTCGAAACAGTCTACAAGTAGAGCATCCTGACTCACATCTAACTGCAATATGAAAAAGATACTTACTTTTATGAATATAAAAGTTTCCCCTTCCTGGGGAAACATATATAGACTTTGCCTCTCTCCTTATGTCTTTCCAGTTTACTGTTGACATGGAGCTGTAGGATCTTCCGAGTACCGAAAGACAGGGAACGGGGAAAGGGTGGGAAACCCAAAAAGTAGTTTTAAGGCAGTCATGATTTTGTGTTCTGAATTGGGGAACAAAAATAAAGTTTCTTCTGCCAAATTTCTGGTAGACTTAGGATTGAAGAACCAATAAGTATGTATTTTAATGTCGCTCTCTCAAGTTTTATACCTTCATTGGGATTTTTAGTAATTCTTTTTGTGACTTAACTTTCAAATAATTTCACACTTACAGAATAGTTGCCAGAATTAAAAAAGGAATCCCTGTTGACTCTTCATAGATTTCTCAGTTGTTAATACTTAATCACATATGCTTTATCATTTTCTCTCTGTATGTACACATATGATTATTTTTTTCTGAAAAAGTAAATTATGGATATTATGCCTCCTCTACTCCTAAATCTGCCATGTGTATTTCCTAAGAACAAGGACATTTGCTTGCATAAACATAGTATAACTATTAAAATCAAGCAATTATCAGTATTATACTATTATCTAATATGGGAACTTAATCCATATATTTCCAATGGCTCATATTTTTAGAGTGTGTGTCTGTATGTGTGCCCGCATGCATGTGTGCCCGCGTGCATGTGTGCATATTCCTACCTACCAGTTCTGGATACATTCCAGGATCAAAGATTGATCAAACATTTGCATTTGGTTTTTGTGTCTCTCTAGTCTCCTTTAAATTGGGATGGTTTCTCAGTCTGTCCCTTATAATCTTGATAGGGCAGTTATTTGTAGACTGTCCCTCAGTGTGGATTATCTGATGAGTCCTCATGATTAGGTTTAGGTTATGCATTTGTGATCGTTAATTTTATGTGTCAACTTGATTGGGTCATGGGGTGCCCAGATACCTGCTTAAACATTATTTTGGGATGTGTCTGTGAAGGTGTTTCCAGAGAAGATTAGCATTTCAATTGGTAGACTGAGTAAAGCTTGTTGCTGTCCTCAGTGTGGGTGGGCGTCATTCAATCCATAAAGGGCCTGGGTAGAACAAAAACATGGAGGAAGGGAGGACTCCTATTCTCTCTCTTTACCTGACTGAGCAAGAACGTTGATCTTTTGCCCTTGACATTCCTGGCTTTTTCTGGGCCTTCAGACTTGGACTGGAATTTATACCATTTTGGCTCTCCAGTTCTCAGGCCTTCAAACTGCACCACCAGCTTTCCCCAGTGTCCACCTTGCAGATATTGTGCGACTTCTTAGTCCCTATAGTCATGGGAGCCAGTTTCTTACAATAATAACTCTCACATATGTATAATGAGAGATTACCATAGAAGTGATGCTGTGTCCTAACCTTCCAAGTGCATGGTTTCCGAAGGCACATGATGAAATTTATCCCAATTCTGGTGCTCTTACATTTTATCATATGGTTCATTCTGACTGTCTCAGAATTTCGTAAAATTGGAATATGATCTTTATTTTCTGGCATATATCACTTAACATTATGTTTATGAGATTCATGTATTATTCTCTGTGTGTGTACGCAACAATAATTCATTTATTCCGATTGCCGAGTAGTATTCCGTTATATGGACAGATCACAATATACTTATTCATTTTTCTTTTTATAGACTTCTGGGTAGTTCTAAGTTTTAATAATTATAAATAATGTTACTATAAGTATTTTTGGTGCATTTTCACATTTTTCGGGGGATATACATCCAGGAGTGAATTATCTGTATTATTTGATATTTATAAATTCAACAAGTTTTCCAAAGGGTTACCAACTTATGTTCCTACAATCAGTATCTGAGTAATTCTCATTGCTCCATATCTTTGCTAACACTTGCTAGGTCATTTTTTTAAATTTAATCATTTCGATGGGTACATAGTGGTTCTCACTGTGGTTTTAATTACTGTTCCTTAATGACATGTGAGATCAAGCATACCTTGTATTCTTATTGATAATTTGGGCATTTTATTTTGTGATGTGATTGTGTAAGCCCTTCTACTATCTTTAAATTGGATTATCAGTTTTCTCTTATTGACTTGTAGAAGTTCATATATATCTTGGCAATGCATCCTTTGTCGAATGTATGTCTTAAAAATATCTTCTGCAATCTGGGGTTTATATTTTCACTTTCTTAAATATGCCTTTTGGTAAATAGGACATGATTATATCTATAAAGGCCCTATCTCCAAGTAAGATCATATTCTGGGGGCCTGGGTGTTAAGACTTCAACATACAAATGCAAAGGGGATTGGACACAAGTTAACTCAGAAGGACTTTAAAGATGTCATTCCATTTTCTCCCAGGATCCTTCGTTTCTGTTAAGAATTCTCTCAGCAGTTTTACTGTTGCTCCTTTCAAGGTAATATATTATTTTTTCCTCTGGCTACTTCTATGATATCCTCTTTGATTTTACCTTTCAGCAGTTTATTTTAATATACATATGTTGTATTTTTTTTCAGTCTTGGAATTCATAAAACCTGTTGAATCTGTGATGTGATGTGATGTGTCTTTTGAAACTTTTGGTGTAGCCGAAACCAGCCATTATGTTTTCAATGACTACTTCTGACCTATTTTCTCTTTTTTCTTCCTGAGTCTCCTACACATTAGACCTTTCCACTGAACTACATGTGGCTCTCACACTCTTGACTGCATTTTTTATCTTCTTTTTCTCTTTGTGTTTCAGTACTTTTTCTGTTTACCTACCAACCAATTTACGAATCACCTCCTCTTCTGCATCCAGTCTGTTATTAAACACATCTGTTCAGTTCTTCATTTGATTTATTGTATTTTTTCAGTGCTAAGATTTACATTACATGTTTTTAATTGATCTTAGTTGGCAGGTAAAATTATCCATGTTTTATCTCTTTTGTTTAATATTTTCATCCCTGTTACTTTTAAGTTCACATCTGATAACTCCAAACATATGAATTACATGGGTATGTTTCAGTTGTCTGCTTTTCCTCTTAGACTTGGCCATTTGATCCTGTTTCCTGAAAGGTGTGGTAATTTTTGATAACCAGATTTTTTTTAAAGATTTTATTTATTTATTTGGGACAGGGACATGACCTGAGCCCAAGGCAGACGCTTAACTGACTAAGCCACCCAGGTGCCCTGAGTATCAGATATTTTTAATGAGCATTACAGAGACTCTGCATAATTATATTTTCTTCTATAAATAATTTAATTTTTATTGTCAGGGATATACTCTGAGGATCTCAACTGAATCTGATACTGCTCCATTTCTGGAATTTCTTCCTCTCTGTTACAACTCTTTAAATAGGTTCAATTTACACCTTGTATTGTTCGGTGTGTGTTTGTGTGTGTTGTTGGTCTAAGTCCTGCGAGCTTGGGAGGTCCTGAACTGCAAGTTTTGTCTTCTGGGCCCCTTGAAAATGCTGTAACTTTTAATCATCTTAACAGCTATATTCTTCTTAGTTTTCAGAGTCTCTCTCTGAATTTGCACATTATTGGATTTAGCAAATGTCTAGAGGAAAAGTTGCATGCAGAATATCTGGCTCACTCATCCATAGTTTATTCTTTTCCAGGACCCTGGCACCCCATGTCCCAGATGTCCTTGTAGTTGTCACAGCCCAGTGAAACTGCTATAAACTTCAGTCCTGTACTGTTCAATATGGCACTCATTGGCCATATGTGGCCATTGGGCACTTTAAATACGGCTAATCCGAATTGGCATGTGTATAAGTGTAAAATACACACCAGATTTTGAAGTTGTAGTACAAAAAAAATGTAAAATGTTGCATTAATTTTTTTACATCAAATACACGTTGAAATTGTATTTTTTAATCTACTGGATTAAGTAAAATATATTATTAAAATTAGTTTTGCCTGTTTCTTTTAACTTGTTTTAATGTAGTTACCAGATCACTTAAGATTATGTGGCTCACATTATATTCCTTTTGGACAGCCCTGTTCTAAATTACTGCTTTCTGTTTGGCTTCCATGCCCCATAGTGCGAATTGGCAATTGTCGCAAAGGAGTAAAGTGACTTCACATGTAGAGCTTACTTCAATATGCTTCCCTTTTCTCAAGAATTTTAGCCCCTCAAATTCTGACTGCCTTGGTTGCTCTCCAGGGCCATTAAACCGATGTTTTCTTCCTTCTCTCCTTCTTTTCTCCTCCTCCTCCTTTTTAGTCTTCTCATCGTTTACAGTTTTCCTTGGCAGTCTAATATCACCCATGTGTTAACCTGAGGCCAAGCTTCTCCATTTGATTATTTTAAAAAGGTTTTTAAAAAGGTTTTTAGCAGATGCTACCAATATCCCACATAACCCTAGGACATTATCATTTAGTGTGGTACAAATGAATTCTAACCATTAGTATCTGCATTTTTGTGCCTGCAGATTTTTATGGGATCACAGAATATATCTCTTTTTACTCACATAGAATCCTGGGAATATCCAGAAATGAACAACCTGTGTGAATAACCTCAGCCTAAAACTATTGTGAGTAGGTGTATAAGTACTTGTGTCTTTTCCCTCAGGAGAATAATGCTGGTACCTGTGTTTTACACAGTTTCCTAGGTCTCTCCCAAATGTTAAGCTCTAGTTGTCCAATGTGGAATCTGTTTTAAAAACATACCCATTACTGGCTGACTTCCTTTCTCTGTTTCATTTTCCCATCCTCTCCCAGTGTTCCCTGAACTTGCCACATAAACTACTTAAAATTGAATCATTGTCTCAAAATGTGCTTTTGAGGGAACCCAAATTAAAACAAGTTGTAAATATTCTTGCAAAATTCACCTTTTAATTCCTTGAACATAATAATTATACTTAGTGTTTTACTTTTTTTCAAGAAATTAAGTTACTTTAAATACAATGCAATCAAATATTTTAAGAATTCATGTTGAGGAGTTTGGGCAAATGCATGCACCTGTTTAATCTATACACCAACTAAGATATAGAATATCTAGCATACCAAAAAGTCCTCTTAAGGCCAAAACTCAACTATGATGATAGAAATTAGGAGAGTCCATACTCCAGGTAATACATATTCTTGTGTCTTCTTTCTTTCTCCTAATATGATATCTGTAAGATTCATGAAAGCTTTCGTGAGAAAAAGTATTTGTTTTCCCCTTCATTGTTGAGCAGTACCCCACTGTATAAGTGAATATTCTATACTTTGTTTATCTACTGTATGAGTCTTTTTAAAACATTTCTTATTGTTCTGTTGGACAAATACCTAGAAATAAACTTGCCGGAGCATAGGGTAGATGTATGTTTAAATTTTGTAAAGAAATACTGGCTTTCTAAAGTAGTTTCTAGTTATTCCACATCTTCGTTAACATGCAGTGTGGTCATTCATTCTAATAGTAGCTATTCCAAAGGATGTGGAATTGTATCTCATTGTGGTTTTAATTTGCATTTCCCTGCTGACTAATGAGCATGTATAATAGCAATTTGTGTATCTTATGTTGCAAAATAATTGTGCAAATTTTTGTCCACTTAACATATATATAAATACTTATATGTATATTGACATATAAGTATATATGAGTGGATATTTTCTTCAGTCTGTAACTTGCATTTTTATATTTTAATGACATCTTCTGGTGAGCAAAAGTTTTAGTTTTCATGAAGTCCAGATTATCAATTTTTTTTCTTTTATTGTTAATGTTTTTGTGTTCTGTGTAAGAAATCGGGTGAATGTGCTTGTTAGTTCAAAACCAGTTGTTGCGAGTATAGAAACCTTATTTTTCCTTAAAAGGCTCTGATTTGGAATGTTTCTCCATTTCGTGATGTCTTGTGTTACTTCAAGTGGAATTTTCTCTTTTTCCTGGTTCCAGCCTCATGGAGCCCGATCTCAGACAGTCACCACTTGGCTGGTGGCCCAATCAAGTGCCCCTTACTTGAAACTACTTATCTCATCCTCATAATTAGCACACATTTCCCCCAGATTCTGGCAATTGGCTGTTTGCAACTTCCAGTTTTCTCTGCTGTTATGAGTGTTTATGTTTTTCTGGGGCTACAATAGGTCATTTAGAAGGAAGTTGGGAAAGGTGCTGTTTTTTAAATATATATATTTTCAATCAAAATTGTTTATATAAAAATGAAAGAAGATGATTGGATTAAAAAGAAATGATGGATTATAACCCAAATTACAGTGTATTTTAATTTAAAAATACCAGGTTCTTCCAATGAATATTTTCAGGCAATAAGTGACTTGCCCCAAGTCATAAAATAAACAATTATCTCTATTTGTTTAGAAAAAAATGGTCACCCCTGGAGAGCAAATAACTTGCTGTTTTCTAGGTTGTGGTGAAGTCGACAATGCCGCCCTCTTTAAAATAGTCTGCTGAGAGTTCAGCCTCTAAGGCATTGAGAATGGCTGGTCTGTCCTTTAAAGGTGGACTGCCACCTTCAGGACACCTACTTCTCATCTCCCTTTTGACATTACCGCCTTGGGAACTAAATAAAATTCTGTTGCCTTTAAAGTATAAACAAAGGTTCAAAATTCTGTAAACAAAAGATGAATTAACTAGTTTGGGAAAAATTTTGGAGAGAATGCCAAGTAACAAATTAGGCCAGCTCTCCAATGCTCAGCCCTCCCTGTATTTGTCATTAACCACCCTGTATGCCACTTCTGCATCATCAACAGAAGAACAGCTTTTCTAAATCCCACCATAATGCATAACTGAAAAATACAGGTATTTCTCAGTAAAGAAATATTTCAGATTTTTAGTGTTTCTCAATGGGGCATTTTCAACCAGTAAGAATTAATTTATGGTGAATTCTAATTTTTTTTTGTCAGAGTTAAGAACCATTTTAGAGAAAGCAACAGAGGTAATAATATGCCGAAGTTTACATAGCTATTAAGTATGACATCAAGAAGCTGAACTGTGGCCACCTAATCTAAAACAGGTCCCTCACTAACCACCTTCAATTAGCTGTATCTAGAATTTAACCTTTTTGGAATCTTTTGCCCAGCATAGGTTAAAAACTCCCCAGTGACTGAAACCATAAATTGGCACAGCAGTAAACATGGGTGGCTTCCTCTAAGATTTAATGGGCAGATATATGTCTCAAAGATCTGACATGGTGCCTAACATTAACATATTGCTCAGTATTCTGATGAAAGCACAGAAGGTACCTATCAAAATGCAAATATTATCTGCCAAAAGATAATATGTTAAATAATGGAGAGCATTAATACTCTAATGAAATGATTTCTCAGAAATTAGATAACAATTCATTCAGCAGAGCCCTGAGGAAATGGGAATATAGCAGGTAGTTTAGATAAGAGAGGAGTGATTGAATAAGATCTGGAATATTGAGGCTATAAGAGGTGATTTTAGCCTGATGTAGAATTAATTTATTTACTGATGTATCATTGGTCAATTTCCCCTGCCTTTCTTATCTGTTCATTTTGTTTGTTTGTTTTGTTTTTGCTTATGTACTTTTATCTAACCACAGGATAAACCTGAAGTTAACATACTATAGAATAAAAAAATCAGAAAAGGACAGCTCAACAGGAATTGAAAAGGTCCTGTCATTATTTCTCAGACCCCAGTATTGTAAATTATAATGCAAAAAAAGAAGAAGAAGAAGAAGAAGAAGAAGACTGTCAGGAATTATTCTCCAGAAATGGTGAGTGTGGGAGAGGCCTGTTCAGAAGTGACACCTATAACTAAAGGTACACATGTGTTGTCTAAGATCTGTCTCTACAGACCAGTCTATTGAAGAAACAGGTGGTATGGCATATGCCCCCTGGCTTGCCCCCTCTCAACCAAAGGAGTGGTTCCAGACCAGGCATCCAAGGAGAGAAGTCACAGAGTCAAAGCAAAAGCATGAAAGCACTGGAAAATGAAGGGGGAGAGGACTTATGCAGGAAGAGGGAACCAAAGATGAACTTTGCAAATTTATGGTTTTGATGTGGTTGGACAACAACCCAACTGCATACACCGCTAATTGCCTGCTGGACATTCAGTCAAGAGCTGTAGGCAAAACTAGCTGAGGTTCGAGGAGGAGGAGCAAGATGGCGGAGGAGTAGAGACCTGGATTTCGTCTGGTCTCAGGAATTCAGCTGGATAGGGATCAAACCATTCTGAACACCTACGAACTCAACAGGAGATCGAAGAAAAGAATAGCAATAACTCTCTGAACAGAAAAGCGACCACTTTCTGGAAGGTAGGACGTGTGGAGAAATGAATCCGAGGCGATATTCGGGAGGACAGACGGCGGGGGAGGGGGCCTGTGTCCCTCGCTTCTGGCAAGTGATAGAGCCGCAGAGCACAAAACCGGAGCTTTTAGAAGTCGGCTCCGCTGAGGGATGTCACTCCAATGGCCAAGTGGGGGGTGGAACCCTCTCTGGGACAGTGTGGTCTCAGGACCCTCAGGGTCACAGAAATACCGGGGCTGCCTGAGTGCGGCAGAGCTTCCAGGTATTGGAGCGGGGAAGCCGGCTGCAGAGACAGAGCCGAGGCGCAGACTCTCAGCTCAGGATTGCCATAAACTGTGATCCATTGCACAGTCGGGCCACTGCTCCTCCAGCAGGGACCCAACAAGTGGCAGATCTGGGGAGACTCCCCTTCCTCCCCCAGGAGGAGTGGCGTGGGAGCGCACCACAGGGATCTGCTGGGTTTGGAAACTCCACATGGGGTCGGGTGCCAGAGAGAGAAATGCTCGGTCCCAGGCCAGGTGAGGACAGAGTGTGGTTGAAGACTGGGGAGACCGGAGTGATTGACTGCTTTTCTCTGGGGTGCACTGAGGAGCGCAGGCCCCGAGTTCTTGGCTCCACCGGGGCGGAGATTGGGAGGCCGCCATTTTCACTCTTGTCCTTCAAAGCTGTAGGGAAAGCTTGCAGAGAACAAAAGCTCCCGAGAGCAAACCCGAGCAGATGACTTAGCCTGGACCGACAAGGGCAGGGCAATTCCACGCTCGGCAAAGATATTTGGGAACCATGGCAACAGGCCCCTCCCCCAGAAGATCAGCAAGAACCGCCCTCCAAGACCAAGTTTACCGATCAATGAGAACGGCAGAACTCCAGCGCTAGGGGAATACTGCACAAAGAATTCATGGCTTTTCTACCATGATTCTTTAGTCTTTCCAAGTTAATTTTTTTAATTTTCTTTTTTTTCCTTGAATTTTTCTTTTTCCCTTTTTCAACCAATATCTTATCGATCACTTTTTTAAAAATCTTTTTTATTTTTCATTTTTAGAGTCATATTCTATCCCTTCATATTAGTTAACCTAATTTTTTGGTATATATATAAAAGCTGTTCTCAGCTTAAAAATTTTGGGATACAGTTTCTTCTAATGGACCAAAATACACCCTAAATCTCTAGTGTATAGCTTTGTTCTAGTCTCCTGCCTGATCACATTCTTCCCCTTTTTGTTTTTTTAAATTCCTCCTTTCTTTATTCAACCAACTTCGTATCTTATCCATTCCTTTTATACAATCTTTTATAATTTTCATCTATACAGTCATATTCCATCCCTTCATTGCATTTACCCTTATTTTGTACATATATAAGTTTTTCTTTCTTTCAAATTTTGGGAGGCACTTTCTTCTAACAGACCAAAATATGCCCCAAATCTAGTGTGTGGCACTGATCTATGCACCAGCCTGATCATATTTGATAATATTCTTATTTTTTAATCTTTTAATCTTTTTTTTTCTTTTTTCTTTCATTCCCTTTCTTTTCCCCCGGCTTCAGGTCTCTTCTGATTTGTTTAGTGTATATTTTTCTGGGGTCATTGTTACCCTGTTAGCATTTTGTTCACTCATTCATCTATTCTCCTCTGGACATAATGACAACACGGAAAAATCACCTCAACAAAAAGAACAAGAGGCAGTACCGATTGTCAGGAACCTACTCAATACAGACATTAGTACGATGTCGAATTTAGAGTTCAGAATCATGATTTTAAAGATACTAGCTGGCCTTGAAAAAAGCATGGAAGTTATTAGAGAAACCCTTTCTGGAAAAATAAAAGAACTAAAATCTAACCAAGTTGAAATCAAAAAGGCTATTAATGAGGTGCAATCAAAAATGGGGGGCTAACTGCTAGGATAAATGAGGCAGAAGAGAGAATCAGTGATATAGAAGACCAAAGGATGGAAAATAAAGAAGCTGAGAAAAAGAGAGATAAACAACTACTGGATCACAAGGGCAGAATTCGAGAGATAAGTGATACCATAAGATGAAACAACATTAGAATAATTGGGATCCCAGAAGAAGAAGAAAGAGAGAGAAGGGCAGAAGGTATATTGGAGCGAATTATAGCAGAGAACTTCCCTAATGTGGGGAAGGAAACAGGCATCAAAATCCAGGAGGCACAGAGAACCCCTCTCAAAATCAATAAAAATAGGTCAACACCCCGACATCTAATACTAAAACATAAGAGTCTCAAGTCTGCAAGGTTTGTTCAACATCTGCAAATCAATCAGTGTGATACAATGCATTAACAAAAGAAAGAACAAGAATCATATGATCCTCTCAATAGAAGCAGAAAAAGCATTTGACAAAGGACAGCATCCTTTCTTGATCAAAACTCTTCAGAGTATAGGGATAGAGGGTACATACCTCAATATCATAAAAGCCATCTATGAAAAACCTACAGCGAATATCATTCTCAATGGGAAAAAAACTGAAAGCTTTTCCCCTAAGGTCAGGAACGCGGCAGGGATGTCTACTATCACCACTGCTATTCAACATAATATTAGAAGTCCTAGCCACAGCAATCTGACAACAAAAAGAAATAAAAGGCATCCAAATTTGCAAAGAGGAAGTCAAACTCTCACTCTTTGCAGATGATATGATACTTTATGTGGAAAACCCAAAAGACTCTACCCCAAAACTTCTAGAACTCATACTGGAATTCAGTCAAGTGGCAGGATATAAAATCAATGCACAGAAATCAGTGGCATTCCTATACCCCAACAATAAGACAGAAGAGACAGAAATTAAGGAGTCGATCCCATTTACAATTGCACCCAAAACCATGAGATACATAGGAATAAATCTAACCAAAGAGGCAAAGGATCTGTATTCAGAAAATGATAAAATACTCATGGAAGAAATTGAGTAAGGCACAAAGAAATGGAAAAACGTTCCATGCTCATGAATTGGAAAAACAAATATAGTGAAGATGTCAATGCTACCTAGAGCAATCTACACATTCAATGCAATCCCCATCAAAATACCATCCACCTTTTTCAAAGAAATGGAACAAATAATCCTAAAATTTGTATGGAACCAGAAAAGACCCTGAATAGCCAGAGGAATGTTGAAAAAGAAAAACAAAGCTGTTGGCATCACAATTCTGGACTTCAAGCTCTATTACAAAGTTGTCATCATCAAGACAGTATGGTACTGGCACAAAAACAGACAGATCAATGGATCAACTCTGTGGTCAACAAATCTTCGACAAAGCAGGAAAGAATGTCCAATGGAAAAAAGACAGTCTCTTCAACAAATGGTGTTGGGAAAATTGGACAGCCACATGCAGAAGAATGAAACTGGACCATTTCCTTAGACCACACACAAAAATAGACTCAAAGTGGTTGAAAGACCTAAATGTCAGACAGGAGTCCATCAACATCTTAAAGGAGAACACAGGCAGCAACCTCTTCGACCTTAGCTGCAGCAACTTCTTCCTAGAAACAGCGCCAAAGGTAAGGGTAGCAAGGGCAAAAATGATCTATTGGGACTTCATCAAGTTAAAAAGAAACAGTCAACAAAACCAAAAGACAACCAACAGAATGGGAGAAGATATTTGCAACTGACATATCAGATAAAGGCTAGTATCCAAAATCTATAAAGAACCTACTAAACTCAACACCCAAAGAACAAATAATCCAATCAGGAAATGGGCAGAAGACATGAACAGACATTTTTCCAAAGAAGACATCCAAATGGCCAACAGACACATGAAAAAGTGCTCAACATCGCTCAGCATCAGGGAAATCCAAATCAAAACCTCAATGAGATATCACCTCACAGCAGTCAGAATGGCTAAAATTAACAAGTCAGGAAACGATAGATGTTGGCGGGGATGCGGAGAAAGGGGAACGCTCCTACACTGTTGGTGGGAATGCAGGCTGGTGCAACCACTCTGGAAAACAGTATGGAAGTTCCTCAAAAAGTTGAAAATTTAGAGCTGCCCTATGACCCCACAGTTGCACTACTGGGTATTTACCCCAAAGATACAAATGTAGGGATCGAAGGGGTACGTGCACCCCAATGTTTATAGTAGCAATGTCCACAATAGCCAAACTACGGAAAGAGCCAAGATGTCCATCGATAGAGGAATGGATAAAGAAGATATGGTATATATATATATACACTAGAATATTATGCATCCATCAAAAGGAATGAAATCTTGCCATTTGCAACAATGTGGATGGAACTGGAGGGTATTATGCTGAGCGAAATAAGTCAATCAGAGAAAGACATGTATCATATGATCTCACTGATAAGAGGAATTCTTAATCTCTGGAAACAAACTGATGGTTGCTGGAGTGTTGGGGGTGGGAGGGATGGGGCGGCTGGGTGATAGACATTGGGGAGGGTGTGTGCTTTGGTGAACGTTGTGAATTGTGTAAGACTGTTGAATCACAGACCTCTACCTCTGAAATAAATCATACATTATATGTTAAAAAAGAAAAAAAAAGATAGTAGGAAGGGAGAAATGAAAGGGGGAAAATCGGTGGGGGAGATGAACAATGAGAGACTATGGACTCTGAGAAACAACTGAGGATTTTAGAGGGGAGGGAGGTGGGGGAATGGGTTAGCCTGGTAATTGGTATTAAAGAGGGCACATACTGAATTGGAGCACTGGGTGTTATACGCAAACAATGAATCATGGAACACTACATCAAAATCTAAAGATGTAATGTATGGTGATTAACATAACATAATAAAAAAAATGTTTGCAATAAAAGAAACCAAACTAGCTGAGGTTCATGCAATGCTACTTCAATCTTTATTTAATCTGCTAGAGGCTTATTATTCAAAGATAATCATTTTAAAACATCCTAAATGGAAAACAACTTAATCTCAGTTAAAAAAACCCAAAAAACTACTTCCTCTTAAAATAATAAAAATTGTGGCTATCAACTAAACATACCAACGGGCCCATAGATGCATATCTTCAAGGTTTCAACCTTGAGATTCTGCATTAACTCCTAAGATATTTTTCAGGCCTAAAATTATATGTCTATGAGATATAAGCATATAAATCATCAGAATCAAAATTTTACTGCTGGCTCAGAAAAAGCCTTAAATATCACTCGATGAGTCCACCCCAAATATGATGTTTTAATCTAATTTACACTTGGATAACTGTAGTGATGGGAAGCTCACCTCATCTTATTCCTTATGGGAATAGGCTCCATTCTTAGGAAGATATAATTCATTTATACCTTCTATCCATTAATCTTAGGTCAATGCCTTGAGCATTAATTGGACTTTTTTTTTCAGCAGGCCTAAGACTTAAGATGCACAATTCCAACTATAAAACTAAAATGTCTATACTAAAAATGTAGTCACTTTAAATGGTCAATTGTCTCCAAGAATATGATGTCCTGAGAAAAAATAGTATCATTACCTATAGGCAGATATTTAATAGTTTTAAAGCAGAATAGCTTATTTATTAACTCAATAAAAATTCCTTCTGCCAGGCCCTGTGCTTTGTCTTGGGAAGAAGACATAGCCATACCCTCAAGGAGCTATTCTTGTGGAAAATGACAGGAGAACAGGCAATTATAGTACAGTGTGTAAGACTATTAAAGGAGGTGTGCAGGGAAGCAGACCAACCATCTTAACAGAGGTAAGGGGGACAAATGTAAGGGGATTGGTGTGTATGATTTAGCTGCTGAATTGGGCCATGGTGGTTGTGGGTTTGGCAGAGTTGCATGGCATGGAGGAGAGTCCCAAGAATGGAAGCTATTGGGACAAAATCTTGCAAATGAATGAAATGACATGTTCATAAAACTGCAATTGCTTACACGCGACCTGAAACAGGGAGGAGGGGGAGGAGGGAAAGAGGTGGGAGAAGCTGAAGGTCAGGATAGAGGGCTAAGTCCATCTAATGACAGTTCTGGTAAACCATGCCGTGGACTTTAGACTTGATTCTAGAAGCATGCGGGAGCATTGAAGGGAACTAAAGCACTTTTCACTTTAGAAGGATCACGTGGTTGATGTGTAGAGAAAGACTAAAAGGGATCAAGACTGGGTATAGGGACATCATTTAGGGACCTGTAGGAACAATCCAGGCAAGGAATGATGGTGGCCTGAGCCAGGGTAGCAGCCATGAAATGAAGAGGTATGGGAGAATTCAAGGTGTACTATGAAGAAGAGTCCATGTAGGAAAAGGGAAAAAAAGGAACTGTCAATACTGACACCTGGGTTTTGGCTTGAGCAACACAAAGGTGTCAAGACTGACTTGGGACACAGAGGGCACGTGGTGGATCAGGAGGAAGATGAGACTTGTTCTGGTTGTAGATGCATTAAGTCTGACGTATATTGGGAGAAATATGAGTCAAAGTATATAGTAGCAGTGCAAATATAGGAGTCCAAAGTTCTGGAGAGAGTTTTAGGATAGAGTTAGATTTTAGAATTATCACCTTTGGACTAGAAATCAAAGCCCCATGTGTGGATCTCACTGCCCAGAAGAGTATGAAAAGTGAGATGATGAGGGACCCAGTGAAGAGTCCCTAGGGAAAGATCAAAGAAAGAGGAATGGCCAAAAGAGTCTAGGAAAGACCGGTTCTAGAACTAAAGAAAAATGTGCCCCCAAATGAAGAGAAAAAGGACTTTCCAGCAAAGAAAAGCACAGCTAAGAGTGCCAAATGCTCCAAAGAGGCTGGGTGTGTGTAAGTAACAGAAGGACAGAAATATAAGGAGTCTCAGGTAACATGAGGTAGCCTCTGGACTTAGTAACCAGGGGCCCGCAGGAACCTGGATGTGGGTTTTTCTCCTGGGGGCAGTGAGCACCTTGCCATATAGATGGAAGTATTTAGCGTGGCCAGTCCCACCTGAGGCCCCTGGCTGTGAAAAGGAGAGCGAGAAAGGAGGAAAGCTTGAGAGGGACTGGAGACTGAGGGGAGGGACTTGGGAGCAGATGGGGCTCTGCTGGGGAAGAACCAGAGAGGGTGGAACTGGAGATACAGGAGGGAGAAGGATAAAAATGATGGAGAAAGAAGGGAGATCAGGGCTTCAGAGGGCAGCGGAGGCTAAGAGAAAGAGAGAGACTTGCCTTGTCCTGGGAGGAGAAAGGGGTATTTGTGGTCGAGTCTGTGGAATGAACTCTGGCTCCTCTCACTGAGAGAGAGAGATGGAGAGGGCCTATCAGCTTGTGTTCTCCGAGAAGCAGACACCAGGATGGAATCAGACAGGCAACGGGGGAGGGGTGGAAAGCTAGTGATGGATAAAGGCAGGAGAGAGCAAGAGGAGAGAGAGGGAGCCTTTGACTGCAGTCAGACTGACACACATCAGAAGAGGAGCAAGTAGAAAGGACTGGACAGGAAGAACCTCCAAGTGCAGTCAGAGCATCTCGGGCTGATGGAGAGTCCTTCAGCAGACGTTGTCCACCAGCAGTCCTGCATTAGGCATGAGTGGCCCATCCCAGAAAGCCCTGGGGTGTGTGGAGAGTGGGGGCTCTGAAGGTCAGCAGCGGGGGGCTCCTGGCAACAGCTCCCCCCAGGCCGCCATGTGGGGCATTAGCTGGGGGACAGGAGAACACAGCACCTCAGACCCACAGCCATGTGACTCCAGTCCCTGCACAGCCAGGCCCTGTGAGGGCAGCTCCCAGGGCTCCCAGGGCTCCCAGGGCTCCGGTGGCTGGCCTGCCTTCTCTGAAGTGCTCTCCAACCCTGGGGTGTGAACAGCTGCTTCCTCATGTTAACCTCTGACTGCATCGTCTTCCTCTGTCCAGCTTCTCAGCTCTTCTGTTGCTTGTGAAACCAACTCCATGCATGAACTCCTCTGTGTGACATATTGAAAGTGGATTCTTCTTTCCTGGACAGACCAGGACTGACAAAGGGGTCCATATTCACAGCATCTCTCACTCTCTCTCTCTTCCCTAAACCCTGAACATGAGTTGTTTATTTTGTTTTGTTTTGTGGTCTCCTGCCTACACTTACTAGGAGCAAGTAGTACTAGAAACCTAACTGGGAGGGCTGGTTCCAGCAAAAACTGAAAATCTGGATTTTCAGAAGAGGCCCAAAGTTCGTAATTGTAATGAAAACAGCCATCAGGTTTCTGCCTTTGTGAGCTCCGTGTTTACCAGCTATGTTGCTCAATTCCCACAACACAATCTTCACTTAGTCCTCACGTGAGGGGAGATGCACATCTTATTCCTTGCATGGCTCTTCGGCCTCTAGGATGCAGCATGTCTGTTAAAAAAAAAAATACACAGAGGAATAATGACCTCGTGTTCACAACATTATCTTAAAAACTATGTGCATTTGAAAGCCCTGCCCAGAGTTCTCAAATTTGTGGTGTGCTGATTTCCACCAGGCACAGAGAGAAGGGTGATTTTTTTTTCTCCTATTATAACCAACATCTAGAAGGAAGAAAAGGCATTCTCCAAATAATGGGTTCATCCGTAAAATACAGGATGGCTTTGGGGCTCACAGTAAGGGCAGGGAAGGGTATATTTTTCTATAACTTTTCATTCATTGTTTTTTTCTAATGGAACAACCCTACTAGGTAAAAAGCTATAATTCCACCCAAGTATCATTTGCAGAGCCGTTCTGTAAGGACTCTGGGTTACATCACCCATGAGCTGGCAATGCTGCAGTTGGCCTCATTCGCTACCGTCAGATGTAATGAGGGCTCATGTGCCAGGAGAGCCTTTTCTATTTCTTTTTCAGGAGGAAATAAAACAAGGAGGGGTGGATATGCATTCAGTGGCTTGCAGAAAAGATCTTGGTTTGCTGGGGTAGATTGTTAGGACAATAGCCTCAATGGGTTCATCCTCCCCGTCTGTGCTGCCACCTTGCAATGTAACTTTGCCCACAAGAGGTGAGGTCGATTTCCCCACCCCTTGGCCGGCGGCTTGCTTTGGCGGATGGGACAAGTGCACAAGTGATGCAAACAGAGTCAGAAAGCACCTGCACTCTGGGACTTGCTCTCCTGCTGTCAGGCCCCTCTGTCCCCACAAGCACACCCAGGCTGGCCGTCTGCAGGGTGAGGAGGCTGTGCAGACGGCGGCCCAGCCAGCCTTGAAGCAGCCCCAGACCAGGGGCACCTGGAGAATCTCAACGGGAGCCCTCCGGGATGTTTTTCTGCCCTTTCCAACTTCTCTTCTTTGCAGTGGATATTTGCAGAAACAAAAAATACTGTTTAGTATCACTGTTCAGTGAAATTACATTCTTAATTTCTTGGTGATAGTTTTCACTGTTCCTTTTTGTGGTTTCACTAGCAGCGTTACCCATAGGGTGTGTTTGCATACAAGCCCATTTGGCCTTTTAATCGTGCATAAAATAATGAAAATGATGTTTGTTGTTCTGATTCACTAAGCTCTGGATGGTTCCTTAAGCCACAAAATCTAAATGTCTAAGTGAGATAACCCACATGGAATGCCTAGCACAGACCTGATGCATCCTGGGTATTCCATACTTGCTTGTTGGATGATTGCAAGGATGTGTAATTCGTTCTTGAAATAGAAGATGAAATATTCCTCCAACCTTGAGATCCTCTCCTATGACACTAGAGTGTACCTTCATTTACTTCTCCATTAAACTAAGATAAGTTAATTTTGAATTTGCACAAATAGATACTTTCCTAGGGGGTAGTTAGAAAAGGGTGGAATGAGGGTGTGGAGGAGAGGAGACAGAGCAGAAGGCATAGTGGGAACAGACGATTTTATAGTGCCATCTTGGCTCCCCTATGGGAAGTGGACACAGAATAAACTTGCACCTTAAAACTGTGCTCTGTGGTGGGTTGGGGTGAGGCAGTGGACAGGCATTTCAGACCTGAAGGAATCAGGTACTTCTGCTACCTTTTCGAGTGCACATGAAGATAAATTCCATAAATATGGAATTTATCTTCCATATTTGGGAGAGAGGTTGAGAAATACCTACTCCACTCTGGCAATCTGACTGAGTTAAATAAACACTTCCCAGACAGTTTGTACCTCAGGCTTCCAAATTAACTCTAGTGTGAGACCTTAAAAGCATGTTTCAACAGCTCCTAATTATAAAGTATTGAACATTTTAATGGAAGACCAACAGCAACAACAATAACAACAACAAAAGAAAATATCAATGAAATGCTTTCTTTCAATATGTATATCAAGAAAATGAATATATAAGCATTTTATTAACACTTCAAAGAAGGAAGATCTTGAAATATTTCTATCACATAGGATAGAGGTTGGCAAACTATAGCCCACAGATCAAATCCAGCCTGCCCCTGCTTTTCTAAATAAAGTTTTATTGGAACACAGACTTCCCCATTCATTTACATATTGTCTGTGGCTGCTTTGGGCTACAAGAGTAGAGCAGAGTAGTTCTGATACAGGCTATATGGCTTGTAAAGGCTAAAATATTTAGTATCTGCCCCTTTACAGAAATGTTTCCCAATCCCTGACATGGAAGAAGGTAAATAAATGGTAACTGTATTACCTATGACTACCAGTCACTGAAGATATCTCAAATATCATTGATAAGTCTTTTTATTTTCCTTTGCTGTCTTTGCTGTTTTGTTTTAATGACCTTGTAGTAGGTGTTCCAGCTTGAGTATGAGCCCTAGACATATCTAGGCAGGGAGTTGAGAGCTTCAGAAACACATTTTTATGGGGACTGAGAAACATCTTTGGAAAACTCCATGTGAAGCAACAGAGTCAGGAACGCTGGGTCCCAGGAAGAAGGTATCGACTGCCATGGAGGGGTATTCTTTGCACAGCTCAGTTTCAGTTCTGTGAATGTGTCTTCCAATCACAACTCCATAGGACTCACCCCTTCGTCCTAATGAAATCTGGGACGAAAATTCTTCTGAGTTATTTGACTACCATCTGTTTAAGACATCAGTCAATGCAGTGCTGCTCTGGGAGCTCTTTGTAGGGGGCAGGACAAAGCCACATGAATGAAAGGGAGAGGGGCATCTCCCCCTTCAGTGCCATGTCACGTCATGAGGTTTTGACAATGTAGGGACTCTCGTCTGGTCAGGTTTCCGTGTTCAGGTGGGCAGCAGCCAAGATGGTGGAAGGCAGCAGCAATAGGAGTGCCTGTTTAGTGAAGCTTGTTTGAACAGAAAGATTGAGCAGAAATGCCAGTCCTTGGAGCTTGGTGGAGGCCACAGGAGGAGAAGCATGGAGGACATTTTAGTGCCTGCTAGTAGCCCCTGGGGCCTGGGAAACCTGGCAGAGCTGTCTGACAGTTAGACACCATCACTGAGAAATTCAGTCTTGGCAGAACTTTGTACAAATTGCCAAAAGACGAAACCTGACCACACTGGATTGGGACTCATGAATATATTTTCTGATCCGAATTAGTTTTCTGCTTGTTTTAAAAGTAGCCTTAGACCTACAGGGATGTGAGGAGAGGATGTGCCTTTGGTTGGCTCTTCCTCCTAACCTCACTTCACATACTTGTTCTTTGACTAAAAACTAATGATCTTTAGACCATGTACCATCTGTGCAGGCTTACAGAGAGCCAGTGCAAGAGCCCCTTTACCCTACCAGGGAGACTTTGAGGCCAAGCTCCAAAATCGCTATCGGAAAGAAAGACTGGCCGTTAAGTAAATATAGGCCTCTTCCCAAATCAAAGAAAGTCTTCTTTTACTCCTAACTTTGATCATACCACTTAATCTTTCATAGTCAAAGCTAAACTGGAGTGCTATTTATAGAGAGATCCTTCCAGGAAAGAGGCCACATGACTTTTAATTTCACGTAGTATTTGTTCTATAACAAGCATAATGTGTTTTTTGGAGGAATGGTTTACACATAAGAGTGATACTTCATCTATGAACCATAAAAAATGGCCTGAAATTCATCACAGAAGTAAAACAAAAACTATGGATGTTGGATAGCAAGTTACACACACACACACACACACACACACACACACACACACACACACACAAGTCTCTGTGATCAAATATATTTGGGAAATGCTGAGTTACAAAACTTAAATGGTTAATTATATTATAAAACTTCTCAGGTTCTTAAATAGGCTAATGTGTGAAATGCATTCCCAAGAGAAGAACATGATCTGGAGTATTACCCAAATGTGTTTGATCAGTGGGACCCTTTTGTGTAACATAATGTTAAATAAAGCACATTCAGTTTTGCATGTTTTAAAATCCTAATTTATTATGGCAGGGGAATTTGTGTAAGATGGTAGGCATCTGGGAGTATGCACTATATTAGGCAGAACTCTTAAGGATGGAGATGATAAAAAATCAATGCAAAAACAGATTGAGTAAAAACAAAAGGCACTGGCTGCCTAGCTGAGAAGCAGAAGCATTAGAAGACAGCTTCATGCATGGCTGAGCAGGTGCTCAGATGGAGGGCTTTGTCTCAAGTTCTTTCTTGACCTTGCTCTTTCTCTCTTCCTACCTTTCAGCCCTGCTTCTCTGTGCTCCCCCTGCCCCTAAGAAGGCTTTTTCTATAAAATGGCAAATCCGTGATATCAGAAGGAAAGAATGCCTCTTTTCTGAGAATCCTAGCACAATCCAGAGAGAGCACTCATTGGCCAACTTGGATGATACATCTATCTGTAATCCAAACACTGTAGACAGGGGAATGCAGAATTATGGTGGGCCAGGTCTAGGTCATGGGTCCACTCCATGAGGGAAGTGAAGGGGGATGTGTTATTTCCACTTCAACAACATGGGATAAGTTCTTGATAAGAGCATTCTTTTAACACAAGACAGAAGAGGAGATGCCAGGCAGGCAAAAAAAAAAAAAAAAAAAACAACAGATATCTGCTCCTTTTCCACACATATGTAGTGTCTGATGGTGTGCCTCCTTGTTTAGGCTCTTTGCTTGTTTAGACCCTATGCCACAGCCACCGTCTCTAATCCCTCTATTGGTCATCGTATTGACCAGGTATCTTCACCTGGAAGGAAACATTTCTCTGACACCTATATTCTCCTTTTCCTTGTACAGATGATTAACTCCATGAACAAAACAATTAAAAGACTCTCTAAAGGAGGGAATCTCAAAGTGTTGTCCTAGAACGGCAGTATCAATATCAGCTGGAAACTTGTTAGAAAAGCAAATACTTTGGCACCACTCTAGACTCTACTAACTCCTATCTTGTGATGGGGTGGAGTAATCATGTTTTTGCTTTCTTTAAAAATTTTTTTATTGTTATGTTAATCACCATACATTACGTCATTAGTTTTTGATGTAGTGTTCCATGATTCATTGTTTGTGCGTAAAACACAGTGCTCCACGCAGAACGTGCCCTCTTTAATACCCATCACCAGGCCAACACATCCCACCACCCCCTCCCCTCTAGAACCCTCAGTTTGTTTTTCAGAGTCCATCGTCTCTCCTGGTTCATCTCCCCCTCTGATTTCCTTCCCCTCATTCTTCCCCACCTGCAATCTTCTTCTTCTTTTTTTTATTCTTAACATATATTGCATTATTTGTTTCAGAGGTACAGATCTGTGATTCAATAGTCTTGCACAGTTCACAGCGCTCACCATAGTACATACCCTCCCCAATGTCTATCACCCAGCCACCCCATCCCTCCCACACCCCCACCACTACAGGAACACTCAGTTTGTTTCCTGAGATTAAGAATTCCTCATATCAGTGAGGTCATATGATACATGTCTTTCTCTGATTGACTTATTTCACTCAGCATAACACCCTCCAGTTCCATCCACGTCGTTGAAAATGGCAAGATCTCAATCCTTTTGATGGCTACATAATAATCCATTGTGTATATATACCACCCCTTATTTATCCATTCATCTGTCGATGGACATCTTGGCTCTTTCCACAGTTTGGCTATTGTGGACATTGCTGTATAAACATCGGGGTGCATATACCCCTTCGATCCCTACATTTGTATCTTTGGGGTAAAAACCCAGTAGTGCAATTGCTGGATCATATGGTAGCTCTAATTTCAACTGTTTGAGGAACCTCCATACTGTTTTCCAGAGTGGCTGCACCAGCTTGCATTCCCACCAACAGTGTAGGAGGGTTCCCCTTTCTCCACATCCCCGCCAACATCCGTCGTTTCCTGACTTGTTAATTTGAGCCATTCTGATGGGTGTGAGGTGGTATCTCATTGAGGTTTTGATTTAGATTTCCCTGATGCCGAGCAATGTTGTGCACTTTTTCATGTGTCTGTTGGCCATTTGGATGTCTTCTTTGGAGAAATGTCTGTTCATGTCTTCTGCCCATTTCTTGATTGGATTATTTGTTCCTTGGGTGTTGAGTTTGATAAGTTCTTTATAGATTTTGGATACTAGTCCTTTATCTGATATGTCATTTGCAAATATTTTCTCCCATTCTGTCGGTTGTCCTTTGGTTTTGTGGACTGTTTCTTTCGCTGTGCAAAAGCTTTTTACCTTGATAAAAATGTTCATTTTTTCCCTTGCTTCCCTTGCCTTTGGCGATGTTTCTAGGAAGAAGTTGCTGCAGCTGAGGTCAAAGAGGTTGCTGCC
>NW_027397135.1:4248027-4312421 GCF_003265705.2 Callorhinus ursinus
GTTTCTAGGAAGAAGTTGCTGCAGCTGAGGTCAAAGAGGTTGCTGCCTGTGTTCTCCTTTAGGATTTTGATGGACTTCTGTCTCACGTTTAGGTCTTTGAACCATTGTGAGTCTATTTTTGTGTGTGGTGTAAGGAAATGGTCCAGTTTCATTCTTCTGCATGTGGCTGTCCCATTTTCCCAACACCATTTGTTGAAGAGACTGTCTTTTTCCCATTGGACATTCTTTTCTGCTTTGTCGAAGATGAGTTGACCATAGAGTTGCATTTCTGGGCTCTCGATTCTGTTCCATTGATCTATGTGTCTGTTTTTGGGCCAATACCATACTGTCTTGCTGATGACAGCTTTGTAATAGAGATGGAAGTCTGAAATTGTGATGCCGCCGGCTTTGCTTTTATTTTTCAACATTCCTCTGGCTATTCGGGGTCTTTTCTGGTTCCATACAAATTTAGGATTATTTGTTCCATTTCTTTAAAAAAAGTGGATGGTATTTTGATGGGGATTGCATTGAATGTGTAGATTGCTCTAGGTAGGATTGACATCTTCACAATGTTTGTTCTTCCAATCCATGAGCAAGGAACGTTTTTCCATTTCTTTGTGTCTTCCTCAATTTCTTTCATGAGTATTTTATAGTTTTCTGAGTACAGATCCTTTGCCTCTTTGGTTAAATTTATTCCTAGGTATCTTATGGGTTTGGGTGCAATTGTAATTGGGATCAACTCCTTAATTTCTGTCTCTTCTGTCTTGTTGGTGTATAGGAATGCCACTGATTTCTGTGCATTGATTTTATGTCCTGCCACTTGACTGAATTCCAGTATGAGTTCTAGCAGTTTTGGGGTGGAGTCTTTTGGGTTTTCCACATACAGTATCATATCATCTGCAACGAGTGAGAGTTTGACTTCCTCCTTACCGATTTGGATGCCTTTGATTTCTTTTTGTTCTCTGATTGCTGTGGCTGGGACTTCCAGTACTATGTTAAATAGCAGTGGTGATAATGGACATCCCTGCTGTGTTCCTGACCTTAGGGGGAAAGCTCTCAGTTTTTCCCCATTGAGAATGATATTTGCTGTAGGTTTTTCATAGATGGCTTTTATGATATTGAGGTATGTACCCTCTATCCCTATACTCTGAAGAGTTTTGATCAAGAAAGGATGCTGTACTTTGTCAAATGCTTTTTCTGCTTCTATTGAGAGGATCATATGATTCTTGTTCTTTCTTTTTTTAATGTATTATATCATGTTGATTTATTTGTGGATGTTGAACCAACCTTGCACCCCAGGGATAAACCCCACTTGGTCATGGTGAATAATCCTTTTAATGTACTGTTGGATCTGATTGGCTAGTATTTTGGTGAGAATTTTTGCATCCATGTTCATCAAGGATATTGGTCTGTAATTCTCCTTTTGGATGGGGTCTTTGGTTTGGGGATCAAGGTAATGGTGGCCTCATAAAATGAGTTTGGGAGTTTTCCTTCCATTTCTATTTTTTGGAACAGGTTCAGGAGAATAGGTTTTAATTCTTCTGGATATAGTATTCTTGGCTGCATATTTTTCTCGTTTAGTGTCTGAAGATATCATGCCATTCCTTTCTGGCCTGCCAGGTCTCTGTGGATAGGTCTGTTGCCAATCTAATATTTCTACCTTTATAGGTTACATATCTCTTCTCCCGAGCTGCTTTCAGGATTTTCTCTTTGTCTTTGAGACTCGTAAGTTTTACTATTAGATGTCGGGGTGTTGACCTATTTTTATTGATTTTGAGAGGGGTTGTCTGTGCCTCCTGGATTTTGATGCCTGTTTCCTTCTTCACATTAGGGAAGTTCTCGGCTATTATTTGCTCCAATATACCTTCTGCCCCTCTCTGTCTTTATTCTTCTTCTGGGAATCCCAATTATTCTAATGTTGTTTCGTCTTATGGTATCGCTTATGTCTCGAATTCTGCTCTTGTGATGTAGTAGTTGTTTATCTCTCTTTTTCTCAGCTTCTTTATTTTCCATCTTTGGTCTTCTATATCGCTAATTCTCTCTTCTGCCTCATTTATCCTAGCAGTTAGTGCCCCCTTTTTTGATTGCACCTCATTAATAGCCTTTTTGATTTTGACTTTGTTAGATTGTAGTTCTTTTATTTTTCCAGAAAGGATTTCTCTAATAACTTCCATGCTTTTTTCAAGCCCAGCTAGTATCTTTAAAATCATGATTCTGAACTCTAGGTCTGACATCGTACTAATATCCATATTGAGTAGGTCCCTGGGAGTCGTTACTGCCTCTGGTTCTTTCTGTTGAGGTGATTTTTTTTCCGTCTTGTCATTATGTCCAGAGGAGAATAGATGAACGGGAGAACAAAATGCTAACAGGGTACCAACGTCCCCAGAAAATATACTGTAAACAAATCAGAAAAGACCTGCAGCCGGGGCTAAAGAAAGGGAAAGAAAGAAAAAAGATAAAGAAAAGAAAAAGTAAAAGGAAAAGATAAAAACAAACAAAAACAGAACAAAACAAGAAAAGACAGAATATGATCAAATATGATCAGGCTAGTGCATAGATCAGTGCCACACACTAGATTTTGGGTTTATTTTGGTGTGTTAGAAGAAAATGCCTCCCAAAATTTTAAAGAAAGAAAAACTTATATATGTACAAAATAAGGGTTGATACAATGAAGGGATGGAATATGACTGTAAAGATGAAAATTATAAAAATTTTTATAAAAGAAATTGATAAGACATTGAATAATGAAAGAAGAGGATTTAAAAAAAAAAGGGAGAGAATGTGATTAGGCAGGAGACTAGAACAAAGCCATAGACTAGAGATTTAGGGTATATTTTGATCTGGTAGAAGAAACTGTATCTCAAAATTTTAAAGAGAGAACAACTTATATATATATATATATATATATATGCCAAAAATAAGGGTAACTACTAGAAGGGATAGAATATGACTCTAAAAATGAAAAATAAAAATTTTTTTAAAAAAGGGATTGATAAGATTTTGGATGAAAAAGGGAAAAAGAAAAATTAAAAAAAAAAGACAGTTTAAAAAAAACTTAACTTTGAAAGCCTAAAGAATCAGAAGGGGGAAAAGCCATGGATTCTATGTGCAGTATCCCCTAGCCCTGGAGTTCTGCCGTTCTCATTGATCGGTAAATTTGGTCTTGGCTGGCTGTTCTTGCTGATCTTCTGGGGGAGGGGCCTGTTGTCGTGGTTCCCAAATGTCTTTGCCAGAGGTGAAATTGCCCCATCCTTGCCTGGTCCGGGTAAGTAATCTGCTGGGTTTTGCTCTCAGGAGTTTCTGTTCCCTGCAAGCTTTCGGTACATCTTTGGAGGACGAGAGTGAAAATGCAGCCTCCCAATCTCTGCCCGGAGGAGCCAAGAACTTGGGGTCCCGCTCCTCAGTTCACCCCCAGAGAAAAGCAGTCAGTCCCATCTCCCCAGACTCTGGCTGCACTTGGTGCTCACCCATCCTGGGACCCAGCGTTTCTATCTCTGGCACCGGACTCGGTGTGGAGTCTTCACACCCAGCAGATCCCTGCGGTAAGCTCCGGCGCCGCTCCCCCGGGGGGGGGGGGGGGAGGAAGGGGAGTCTCCCCGGATCTGCCGCTTGTTGGGTCCCTGCTGGAGGATCAGTGGCCTGACTGTGCTGTGGATCACGGTTTATAGCAACCCGGAGCTGAGAGCCCGTGCCTCAGCTCCGTCTCTGCAGCTGGCTTCCCTGCTCAGATACCTGGGAGCTCTGTCGCACTCAGGCACCCCCGGTCTTTCTGTGACCCCAAGGGTCCTGAGACCACACTGTCCCGCCAGGGTGCCACTTCCTGCTTACCCACTGGAGCGACGTCCCTCAGTGGAGCTGACTTCTAAAAGTTCCACTTTTGTGCTCTGCTGCTCTATCACTTGCCAGAAGTGGCTAACGGGGCCCCCCTCCCCCACTGTCTATCTTCGTGAATATCACCTCAGATTCACTTCTCCGCACGTCCTACCTTCCAGAAAGTGGTCGCTTTTCTGTTCAGAGTTGTTGCTATTCTTTTCTTTGATCTCCTGTTGAGTTCATAAGTGTTCAGAATGGTTTGCTCCTATCCAGCTGAATTCCTGAGACCAGACGAAATCCAGGTCTCCTACTCCTTCGCCATCTTGCTCCACCCCCTCATATCATTATTTTAAAGTGGGCTGCTCTTAGATAGTATATGGTTGGATCTTCTTTTTATCCATCATTACTTCTCTTGACATACACCAGTCTGTCTTTTAATTAATGTGTTGAGATCATTTATATTTCATGTAATTATTTTTGATATTTGGATGTAGTTCTACCATTATGCTTTTTGTATTCTGTTTCCTCTCTTTTTCATTCCCTCTTTTCTTCTTTGATGCTTCCTTTCGAATTATTTGAATTTTTGAGTGATTCATTTTAAATCTTCTATGAGTTTTGACTATATTTCCTTGTATAATTTTTTAATGATTGCTGTAAGGATTACAATATACAAACTCAACTTTTCATGCTCTACTTGGAATTGATATTTTATCATTTCACGTGGAATGTTGAAAGCTTCCCACCATATAGGTGTCTT
Source organism: Callorhinus ursinus (assembly GCF_003265705.2). Lineage (NCBI taxonomy): Eukaryota > Metazoa > Chordata > Mammalia > Carnivora > Otariidae > Callorhinus > Callorhinus ursinus. Next base: position 4,252,577 of record NW_027397135.1, read on the forward strand.
TATTTTCCGCATCCTTGTAGTTGTCATATATTATTACCTCTGCATACTTAAAAACCCATTGTTGTAGACAATGTTATAACATTTTCCCTCATCTGCATACCTGTTTCAAACAACATAAGAGGAGAATAGCCCATTTTATTTATCTGTATAGTTACAATTTCTTTCGTGCTTTCTTTGTTGCTGATGTTCCCATGTTTCCCTGTGATTCAGAAGCCTGAAGAACTCACTTTAGGGTTTCTTTTATATAGCAGATCTACTAACAACAGATTCTTATTTTCCTTTTATCTGAGATTGTTTTTATTTCATCTTTCTTCCTAAAGAATATTTTTGCTAGATATGCAGTTTTCAATTTATAGTTTTTTTCCCTTCATCACTTTTATAATGTTATTGCTCGACCTTTCCACTTAAAACACGCGGTCATTCCAACTGCTGTTTCCTAATGGGTAATGCATTGTTTTTTCTCTGGATGCTTTCAAATTCTTTCTATTGCATTAACTAATAACTTGTTAGGTTATTATGCATCTGGGTGTGGATTTCTCTAAGTTAACACTTTTTTAGATTTGCTGTACTTTTTGAATCTGTAAGTTTGTCTTTTGCTCAATTTTAAGGAGTTTCAGACTTTTTTTTTTTCTCAAGCAAGTTTTCTGTGCCTTGCTTTCTCTTCTCCTTCTGGGAGTCTGATGAAATAAATGTTACACCTTTGACCTTTTCCAGAGTCTTTTCATTTTCTTCTCATGTTTTTCTCTCTGCTGTTCAGATGGTATAATTTCTTTCTTCAAAGTCATTGACTATTTCTTTTGTCCTTTGCATTCTTTTATTTGCTCCATCTACTGCATTATTTATGTTGATTTTTGTATTTTTTAGTTCTCAAATTTTTATTTGGTCCTTTTTAAAGTATTTTTCTTATATCTATGCCGAGACTTCCTATCTTACTATTTGTTTCAAAAATGTTTCAGCCTTACTTCTCTGAGCATGGTTGTAATAGCTGCTTTTGATTGCCTTTTCCTATAAATTGTGATTTACCTGACTTCTCATTTGCTGAGCAATTTTGGATCATATCCTGGACATTTTGAATATTGTATCATGAGACTGTGGGTCTTACTTAAATCTTGAAAATGTTGACTTTTTGTTTGTTTGTTCCAGCAGGCGATTTTCCTGGTTAGTTTTATTTTTAACATGACTTTGAGACCAAGACCTTAGCTGCAATCAAGAGTCAAACGAGTTTTAGTCCATGCTTCTGATCCACTTTTTTAAGCTGCGGTTTCACTATTCATTTATTTTCCTAGGCCTTTTCAGTGCCACTTAGGTCTGTTTCATATGCACAGCCCTGGTAGCCAATCTGAGACCTAGCTGGTGGTTTGTCCTTTATTGAACTTCTTAAAATTTAGGGTATGCTATTTAAGATTAGATGCACTCTGCACTCATGTACAGCTCTTGGATGAAACTGGGAGTTCAAAAGCAACATTATGGAATTGATCTCTTCAGCTTCCTCCCCTTCACAATCTCGCTAAAGTTTCCATGATCTGCCACCCCCTCCGCCTTTCCCAATACTTCAGCCAGAAAGCCAAAACTCTACTTTCTCTGATCTGCATCACAATTCTCATGACTACATCTATTGGGGGACCGAGAAGCACAAGAACTGAGGAAAAAATAGCGGTAGGAATTGCCCCATAGTTCCCCTACAGTCTTGTGACTATAGCTTCTCTTGTCAGAGTGAAGCTTCTTCCCTCAGAGTGGTTCACTTGGAGCCACAGCTGCCATCCTCTTTGCCCCTAACATGCCATCACGGTAGTGTTTAAGGGCTGCAGTGAGAAAGAAGAGAAACAAAGGAGGGATTTCCTCTTACTCTTTATGACACTTGGAGTCTTGTTTCCTGCTTTTGTACCTATAAGAGAGGACTCCTATTGGAGTTATTCCCACCTCCACCCACTGCATACCTCTGGGTTTTGACTGGTTTTGAGTCTGGGTAGAATGATTCTGGAGGGGAAGACATGAGAAATTCCTACAAGTGTCATATTACATCAGATTGTGGTCTCTTTTCTTAATACACCTGCTAGCATTTATTTTCAGAGTCATAGCTACTTCATGCATTCTGTCCAGAGTTTATAGTTTGCTCAATGTGAGAGTGTCACAGGGTAGAGTGTGTTCACTCCACCCAGGCTGGAGTCAGAAAGTTATGGATAAGGTACTCTTTTATAGTTAAGCTTTTTCTGTTGCATAAGGAAACATCTCAAATTGTATAACCTGATACATCATTTTAGTCTCTTCTGAGAACATTTTATTTCACTACCAGTACAAAGCTATTATGCTATATGTTTGACCTGATCTGATTAAATTCAATCTAAAGTCTTTGGTGAATTTCATTAACTGAAATTACAACTTTTTTTTTCCCCATCATGACTGACAGATTCAACATCAAGTCTTTTTTTTTTTAAAGATTTTATTTATTTATTTGACAGAGAGAGACACAGTGAGAGAGGGAACACAAGCAGGGGGAGTGGGAGAAGGAGAAGCAGGCTTCCCACTGAGCAGGGAGCCCGATGCGGGGCTTGATCCCAGGACCCTGGGACAATGACCTGAGCCTAAAGCAGACACTTAACAACTGAGCCACCCAGGCACCCCATCAACATCAAGTCTTTTGAATTCAGAATTGCCTCAGGACATAAAGAACTTACAGAAAATGTAATTTAAATAGATGACCATAATTGTATAATAATGTTCAAAAAGAGGTATCAAACTTAAATAAAGTGACAATTCTACTATTTATAGGACCAGGTTGGAGGGAGAGAGGGATTAGTATTCCACAGAAGCCATTAATAATATGTGGTCCATATGAGGTCCCATATGGGACTCATAGTCTGTATTACAAAGGACTGATGTAGAATGATCAGAGGCGCCAACACTAACTTGCAGTTTGTCTCCCAATACCATGAAATACAAGAGTAGATCCTCTGTTGAATTAATATTCACATGGGGTCCCTAAATTATTACGTAAAATTATAGCCAATCAGTAAGCTTTAGAATCCCTTCTGTTAAACATAATGAATATTCCATTTTACATCCAAGATTTTGAGCTTTCCCAGATTCCAACCAAGTGTCAGGATAATTTTTACACTTATTTGGCTCAAGAATAAGATTGACTATATTAATAAGCAAGACCTCAGATTGTTCTTATAACAAGGATATTTGAATGCTTGGATTTTTTTTTTTTTAAGATTTTATTTGTTTGACAGAGAGAGACACAGCGAAAGAGGGAACACAAGCAGGGGGAGTGGGAGAGGGAGAAGGAGGCTTTCTGCGGAGCAGGGAGCCTGATGCAGGGCTCAATCCCAGGACTCTAGGATCATGACCTGAGCCGAAGGCGGACGCTTAACGACTGAGCCACCCAGGCGCCCCAATGCTTGGATTTTCCTGATACTGTTTACATTACGGTAAACAGATGATCAATCTTTCATGTTCATATTTTGCTCCACTCCAGAAGCCTTTTTCTTATGGTAAACCTGTTTGCAAAAATAAACATACAAATACAGAAATGGCAGCACAAGATATGCATAATTGAGAGTAAGTGTAGTAGGCAGAATAACAAGTCCCCAAAGATGTTCATGTCCTAGTCTTTGGTACTTGTGAATGTGTTACCTTACATGACAAAAGAGACTTTGCGAGTGTATTTAAGTTAAGGATTTTGAGATGGGGAGATTATTCTGATTATCCAGGTAGACACAATGTAATTACAAGTTTTCTTATAAGGAAAGAAGAAGACGGGAGAATCAGAAGAGGAGATGTGCCAATAGAAGCGGAGTTTGAGTGACGTAGTATAAGCTAAGGGACATGGATCACCTACAGAAGAAAAAGCAAGGAGTCAGAAAGGCCTCTAGAAAGCCTCTAGAAGGAATGTAAGCCTTGATTTTAGCAACTTAACACAGTTTTTGGACTTCTGAGGTCAGAACTATAATATAATTAATTAATTTGTGTTTTTTAAGCCACTAAATTTTTGGTAATTTGTTACAGCATAAAGAGGAAACTAATAAACTAAGTTTCCAGTTACATGAGGGAATCATGATGGCTTATGAAATTCACTACATGTATCACAATAATTTGCTTGGACAAAAGCTCATCAGAAAACTGTGTGGAAGAAAGAAGAAAAAGAGAGATGATGGATGGAGAAGGCAGGGAGGGGAAGGAAAGGAGAGGAAAGGAAGGGAAAGATGATCATTTTGTGAAAGTCCCAAGGCCAGCTGGAACTTTAGGTCAGCTTTTCAGGTTCCAGTTGGAACGTCAGGGAATGTAGTTAGCAGGAAGTAATGTAAGTCAGACTCCATTCTTGAGAAGGAGCAGCTGCCTAGGAAGTAATCTGAGAAGATGCTAGTAAAACATCTAAGGTTCCTAATTTAGGTAAACAAGACCTAGAGGTAAGTAAAGACCCCAGGGCTTTTGGAGACCTCTGCCCTCCGCAAGTCGCGAATGCACTAGAGCCCAAAGTGATTGGGTGGCTAGGGCATGAAGGGAGACCCAGGCAAAGGCACCGTCTCCTGCCATTGCGTATTCCTGGAGTTCAGGCTTTGCTCAAAGGAAAGCCAATCACCAGCAGACCTTGTGTCCACTCTTGTGTTTTCTCAAACACAGTGAGGAAATAATCAGAATCCAAGTACTCTGGGATTACCAAGTGGCTGCTTTGGTTTGCTGGATCTCTGTAAACTAATGCAGAAGTACAGTAAATGTCATTTTTTCTTTCATTCACTTTCAAAAATTTCAGAAAGGTGTTTATTCCATTCTTGGGATAATTATGGCTCATATTTAACTATAAATCAATATGTAAAGTTGAGCAAAAAGAGAAAAATGGTCAACTCTTAAAAAATATTGCATGTCAATGAAAAAAAGAAGTTCTGTAGTACAGCAGAGTAACTTGCTGCCTGAACAGGAGGAAAATTTAGAGAATCTCTCATGTTCAATTCTAAATGATTGAATAGGACATTTTATCTTTGAAACGAATTTGAGCAGTCATGAATAGGGCTCAAGGGAGTCTGCGTCAAGAATAAAAATATATACTGGCTGGTTGAAGGGTTATAAACAAAACAAGTAGAGTATGATAAATCAGCTTTTGTAGAAACCACTTTGGAAAAATAGTAGACATATATGAGAAATTTAGAAGTTACATGGAAAAGATGAAAAGAGGAAAATGATAAATAAAATTTAACTTTCCCTAGCAATTGGCACTACTAGAGTTGGCTGATATATCTGAAGAGTGCCTTAGCTGTTACTGAGCAAACTCTGTCCCGTTGAGTAATTCAACAGCTCATTTTGCAATAAATGGAACAGAAGGGATGAATGTACTCCAACCACAGACAACACTCCGGGCTATCTCTTGAGCAGCAGAACCCTGGTGGCAGTGAAGGTCTGCATGTTACCAATTAATGTCCTTGATCAAGGGTGAGGAAGAGTTCACCTATAGATCATGCACCTAATTTGATGACAATAAATTTTGGGGGAAAAGTAAATTAGGTTGCAACTCCACTTTTCAATTCATGGTTGAAGAGCAACAATGGTTGCTTCAAATAGAGGAGTTTGGCAAAAATCAATGAAAGCATTCTTTGAGAATCAATTGACTATACAGGACTTTCAATAAAAAGTATTATAAATTGTATTTTTTAATCGTGTGTTACAATCCTTTATATCAATAAAATTTATAAGCCTGTGTGTGTATACACACACACACATATATATGTATATACATACATTTTCCAGAGCCAATTATTAAACATTTACTAGTATGTTACTACTTGTAGGTAATACTTATTTCCTAAAAATCAATTAGAATTCATTTGAAAAGATAATTGTGTATAAAATAAATACAAAAATATTATGGAAATATTTTATTTCATAAAATTGATAACAGTATTTGATTTCTTTATTGAAAACAAGTTATTAATTATTAAAGTGGAGAATCATTAAAATTATACAAATATGCCTGAAAATATATGATTTCAACTTAAATGTTTATGACAAGTTGCCAATTTGGGGATTATAAAACTAAGGTTATTTCTCTCGGCATGTGTACACTCATTAAAATTCCCTTTTGTCTCTCTTGCATAAATCATATCTGTTAATACCAAGAATTTGGGGACATCTGTGATCCAATGTATATAACTTTCCTGGGTCATACCAGCAGGTAACCTGCAGAGCTGAGACTTGACTCCAGGCAGTCTGGGCACAGAACCTGCATTTGTAAGCAGTGCACGGCTCTGACTCTCCCGTGTGGATGCTGGAGAATAGCACTGGCCACTCGTGTTCGTTGTGCATGAGGCATCAGCCAATATGTCTGACAGAGGCACAGGGGCAAGGGGTCTTAAGAAAATCTGTTATGAGAGTTACTATAGTTTTACTTTATAAGAGCAATAACTAGTTTAAAGGTATCATAAAAAATCTTAATTTAAAACTACAATGAGATACCACTTCACACCCACTAAGATTGCTAGAATAAAAGAAGCAGATAATAACAAGTGTTGACAAGGATGGAGAAATTAGAACCCCCATACACTACGAGTAAAAAAATGCAAAATAGTGCAGCTGTTATGGAAGACCATCTGGCGGTACTCAAAGGGTTAAGTATAGAGTTACCAAGTGAACCAGTAGTTCCAGTCTTATGTCTACCCAAGAGAAATGAAGACCTCTGTCTACACAAAGACTTCCACACAAATGTTCATAAAAGCATTAAACATAACAGCCAAAAAGTGAAAACAACCCATATGCCTGACAACTGTTTAAAAAATCCCAAGAAAAATATTAAAATACACATGGATAAATATGACATGAGATACACTTATTCTATGTGAAGAAAATGTTACAACTTTGATGAGAGACATAAAAGATTTTATTTTATTGAAAAAAGGAGATATATATTTGTATAAACATAATTTTGTGCTGTGTAGGCACATAATATGATGGAGAACTCAGGATTATAAACAGATTTCTTTCCAACTTATTTTAAAATTTTAATTATTTACTTTTGGTGGAAATCTTACCTTTCCCCCTCTTACTTGTTAATAGGATTCTAAAGTTTACTTGAAATTTAAAATTACAGGGGATTGCCTTGAGATTAAAAAAAAATAAGAATAAAGAGAAGAGATTTATTCTACCACATAAAAGGTATTATCAAGCTTTGATACAGGTGAAGTATGAAGAAGCAGATATTCTAACTGAAGAAATCAGGAACAAAATTTAGTTTATCATAAAATTTGTATACAAAATAATTGGGGAGGGAAACTGTTATTGAATAAATTATAACAAGACAATTGGTAAAAGATAAAATTCAATTTCTGTCTCACAAAATACACTGAAATAAATTATAGATTGGTTAAAAAATTCAACCTACCTGAAATATAAAGCCACAGAAGGACTAAAATGAAATGATTATAGGTAATGTCAGTTAACAAAGAGCATGGTAGGAATGAAAGTTAGAAAATAAACCACAAATCAGTGTGTTGAAATATACAAAAATGTAAATCTTCTGTACATCAAAAGCATTATAACATTTAAGATGAAATGGCAAAGGGGAAAAATTTGTGCAACAGATAAATGCATCCTATCTGTAATATATAAAGTGCTCTTACAAGTCACTAAGAAACAGACAACCAAAAACATAAATAACACATACAATTAATTTGTTAAAATATCTACTTATGAAAACATGCTGTTATGCACAAGGAAAAAATTAAGTTCAAATTCAGACATAATGAGATATTACCTTTTACATAGTTGGAAACAATGGAAAAGAACGATAATTGATGTTATCAAGAGTGAAGTAAAGGGACATTCCTGAAAATTTTTATTTCGCTATAAATTTCTATAAACATTTCAAAGACAAGTTATCCTAAGGGGATAATTAGTGATGTCAAAAGACTAATATATAAGGACATTCATAGTTGTATTATTTATTTTGACCAAAAATGACTAAATAAAACAAACTTAATGGTCCCAAATAGGGTAATAACCGACAAATTATGGTAAATCTACATGCGTGAAAATTATGTAACCACTAACAATCATGGTTCCAAACAATTTAGCCATATGAGAAAACACTCATGATATGTTGCCAAAAACTTTATGCATGTAAGTTTAATGATTCTCACGTGTACACACACATGCACCAAACCATTTTTATAAAATCACTCACACATTAATGAAAGAAAAGTTTATGATGATTACCTCTAGTTAATGGTATCATCAATAATTTTTAGATTCTCCTTTAGGTTTAAAAATTTTTCCAAATTTCTATAATGAACCAATTTACTTTACCAGTAGGAACTGAGTATTAAAAAAACCAGAAAATTTTAAATTGAAGGTATTGCATAGAATATTTACTGAACATATACTTTGTGTCTTGCACTGTTCTTGGTGTTAGGGCTTAACCAGGGTATAGATACATTTCTGCTCTCTAGAACCTTACATCCTACTAACAGATCACACAAAAACGTCTTCTCCAGACTCTGCTGTGAAAAAGAATTTGTTTTAGGGGCTTAAAAAGCAACTAACACTGAGTGTAGAATCTTTTTCTAAATCAACTAACTCAGAAGGAGTTTACCTGTGTGAACATTGATTAACTCTGGACTGCTCACAAGTAAGCCACAGGTTTATGTCCAAGTGATGTCACAATAGAAAATATGGGTGATTTAAGTCCAGACTCACTCCCTTTCCTAAAACTTAGAGGTTGCAGTCCTGTTGTTTCCAAAGCTTGGCATTTGAAATGTCTGTATCTTTATAGAAGATTCACAGTATGTCTGCTGCTTGGTTTGTGCAAATTCATTAGTAGTCTCAGATCCACAAAGACAAGCCTATTTACAACCAATAGTAGGAAAAAAATACTTATTCTATCAATTCTTTTTCTCTTTAATAAGTTCATTTATATCCACATTCTTTCATCCACATTAAGTTCTAAATTTCTGGAGGATGGGAACCCTAGAGGCTACTTGGAAATTTGTACAGATACTAACTTCAACACATTAATTCTTAATAAAGACTCTAATGCTTTAGGATGATTAACACAGGGTAACTCAGAACATAGTAGAAAACTGTGCACATTACCTGATTGATGACTTACCTGGGGTGGTGTATAAATATGCTCTTACAAACTTGTGCATACATGCTTTGCTAGCCATGCTGAAAATCATGTTTCGAGACTATTTACACAAAATAGAGCAGACACTGCCAAAAGAAAAAAAAAAAAACAGAAAGAAAGAAAAGTGTTTTAGTCTTAGTCAACAAAATGTCTATTCTTATATTGGAGCCTACGTACTTCAGGGGCACAAGGTAATTATGTGTTTCTTTTGTGTCACCGTATTTATGGAAGAAGAAATTGTCAGGGCTAGATTATTTTTACATCAACATATATGTTGAATCTGTGAAGAAATGGTTTATGGTAGCCCTATATTTTATTTGTTCTACTTTTTTTCCCTTCCTTCCTGGGAAAAATAGATTTTTGGCTATGTGGCATATGCACTATTTTGCTTAATTAGGACACATGGTCAGTTATTAAGAGAGCTAAGAAAGGTCCTCAAATCTACCTACAGCTCAGAAGAAAATCTTTTGGCTTCCTAAAATCAGTATTTTAACCTTTTATGAGTAAAATTCTCTGTAGAGCTTTTAAAAACACTTTTTTGGGGGGGCTCATTTTCAATGATTACAGTTTTAGCAGATTTGGCAGGAACCAAGGACTGCTGTTTAAAACAAACAAAAACTACTTACACAGGTGATTCTTACGTGTCCTGAGGGTAGAGAAGCACTATTTGAGATGTATTAAGAACTCAATGATTTTAAAATCATGTTAGGAAATTAACAGTTCATACGATGGAGTTTTTTCATATAACTTAGGTATATCAACTTAGTTCAAATCAACCAATATTTGTCAAAAATCTATTATATACAAGTCCTCTGACTGGGGAAGACAAAGGTATGCTAAACATAAAACAAAAACCCTATTGCACAGTGACCCTAATAATGAAACTCCAAGGGAGAATCTGGTAAGATCTGCAAGAGATAAGAAAGGTGCCATGAGGGGTGGAAGAAGGAGGGAAGTCTTATCACTCCCACAAGATCACGAAAAGCATTATTAAAGAAGTAGTTGAGACAGACATTGAAGAATTGGTGGGAATCTGACAGGCTGAAGTTACAGGGGCAGGCCAGGGCAGGGCCCCACAGGAGGAAGGAAGGGATGGATGGGGGTGCAATCTGGCTGAAGCTTAAGTAGAAAAAATAAAGTGAGAAAGTCCTTCTGGGAAATTAATTCCATAGTCAAGAACTCAGTCCAAGGAAATGAAAGAAATTCCCTTACCACCATAGAACTTAATAAAAACTCATTTTCAAAGAAAGAGCTCAGAGAAAGGAATAGTAAAAAACAATAGAATGAACTGAAAAAAAATAGAGATTTTGCAGTTAAAGAGACAAAATAAGGAACAAAACAGCAATATTGGAAACACATACATTAAGCACTATAATAAACAAAACACCATGTCCGAAATTTCATTATTGAAATAAAGGCTTTAGATAAGGATTGGTGCAGAGGGGAAATAGAAAAACAATTAAAACATTTAGATAGATGACACCATATTTCATTAAGTCAAAGCTACCATCAAGTGTAAGACACATTGTTATTTTATGTACCACCCAAAAAGGGAAAAAGCACTGCTAATAACACCATGACCCATGCTGTCTTATTTCTTAGCATTTTTATATTTACTGATGGAGCTCATTTAATCATAGACACAGATGGCTTTATATCAGGTATGGTTCTGGCGCATACAAAAAGGATACATTATCAAGATTTATAACAAGATAAATTAGTTAAGACATTCCTAGTTTCTCACATTGTGTCCAATTGTCCTCAATCACTTTTCAACTCAGAGCTGTTGCTGCCTGTGTTTTTCCATCTGATGTCTCCATAATACAACATAACACAGCATCCTCTAATTGTGACTGCTATCACTTGGTAAGAAAATATGGCATTGAGTCATTCTGCCATTGATGAGTATTTGTTTCAAGGATAATCCAACACACAAATGGCAGATGTACCTGAATAAAAAAAAAAAAATCAAAGAACGGATTCTTGAAAATGTATTCAAATTGTAAGGACAAAAATTCACTTAAAAAGATTTACTCTGTTCCAGAAAAAATATACATAGAATTTGGACATGGAAAAAATGCTGATTAAGGTACCACATTTCAAGAATAGGCAATAAGACTGCTGGAGTTCAGATCACAATCCTTTTAGTTTCCATCTGTGATCTCCCCGGCAATCTGTGCTACCTCTGGGGGGCCAAAATGTCCGTATCTCAGAGGGTTTTCATGAGGATTCAGAAACTGCCGGGAAGGGTGTTCAATAACTGTTAGGTTAGAAACAATCATTCAGAGTTCCATGCTGGCTGACATGAAGTAACAGGGACTGGATTTCTTCTCCCTCCTGAAACTAAACCACTGGACCAACTGTATGGAACAAAGGTTTCCAAGACATTAGACCCACCCTCCCCCTTCGGGGCAACAAACCACAGTGAACCCCAAAAGACTAGAAATAAATGAGATGTGCTCTACAACTGCCCAATTTTTCTTCCTGGGGAGAGTTTCTGTGTCACAGTGTCGGAGAAGGGCCCCCAGGCAGAGCCTGGGTTGAGGAGATGGAGATGTGCTTTCTGTGAGGCCAGGTGCCTGGAACAGGCAAGGCAGAGGGCCAGAGAGGAGAGAGCTGCCCAGAAGGACCCAGGAGGTCAAGAAACCCTCCTCCTGTGTCAGCACACACGAGTGAGGAAGCTACCTGAGAACCACTGGAAGGGTTTAGGAAAATAATTTCTGATGTTCACACAGGGCCAGAAATTGTTCTGTTCCCAAGAATCAGATTGGAAAACCCTGAGAATTCATGGGCCATTGGGGATTGAGGCATGTGCTCAGATGCCTCAGTCATAGGAAAAGAATTAGCTCTAGACAAAATGCTACTCTGGGCCCTTCTAACAGAGCTTGGACGCAAGATCCAAAATGTTCTCAATGTGTTAAATGTTTCTCAATAATTCCTTTGGTGACATGTCTGACCAAACCTTTTGCCTGTTTTTTTTTTCCCCCAGCTGGATTTTTTATTTTCTATTATTGAATTTTAAAAGTTCTTTATATACTTTTCCAGTTTTATTGAGATATAATTGAAATGTAACATTGTATTAGTTTAAAGTATAAAACATATTTGGTGTACATATGTATATTGCAAAATGATGAGTTGACATCTATCAATTCACATAGCTACAATTTTTTTTTCTTGTGATGAGAACTTTTAAGATCTAAATATACAACACATATATTCTGGTTACAAGACCTTTTCAGACATGTGGTTTGTAAATGCTTTCTCCCACAGTGTGGTTTGTATTTTCATTCACTAAATAGTGTCACTCTAAGGGCAAAGTTCTTATCTTGATAAATTCCAATGTATCAACTCACACACACAAATGTTCATAGCAGCTTTATTTGCAATAGCAAAAACCTGGAAATAATGCAAATGCCATCAATAGGTGAATGAATAAATTCTGGTGTATTTATATAGTGCTATACTACTATTCAGTAATGAACTATATAAATGTATGAATGAACTGTTCACATATTCAACAACTTGAATGAATCTCAAAGTAATTATGATCAGTAAAAGAAGTCAGGCCAAAAAAGGGGGGGGTACATAGTATATGATTCCATTTATATGTAATTCCAGAATACGCCAGCTAATGGGCCGTGACACAAGCCAATTAGTGTTTGCCTGGAGAGAGGAGGCGGGAACAGGATGAAATGATTACAAAGGGGCCAAGGATACGTTTGGAGATGGTGAATACATTTATTATCTTGATTAGTAATATACATATTTTGAAACTTATCAAGGTGTACACTATAATCATGTATATTCTATTTTATGTAAATTTTACTTCAATAAAACTCTAAGTGTTAGTGAGTGACTCAGCCATCCAAGCATAAAAAACAAGTACTAAGAAAGGTGGGAAAAATAATCAAGCTAACCTCAGATTTCTCCATGGCCATATGACTTTATTTATTTAGTGCTTTTATGAAGAGAGTTGATGGACTTATCCATGTATATAAGGGCCCAGAGGCTATGGCATCTAAGATAATTTCTTTAAAAGAAAAAGTAAACAATTGCAAATCATTACAAGCGTGACAACTGTTACAGGCTAGTCCAAGGTGCTCCTGGAAAGTATCTCAGGGACCTGATCCAGTCCGAGTATCTGGGTAAAGCCCAGTCTGGCCAGAGCACAACTGTGCTAAGATAAAGAGAAGTTTGGGGGTGAAGAGAAGTCAAAAGTGTGTCTTGGGAAGAAAGAACATGGGCAAACGAGGGTTTTCCCTTATTATGAGCTAAAATCTGCTTTCAAGGAAATGGTGCCAGATCTAGGAAACTCCATTCAGATGTTTAAGGGCTTGCCCAAAGTCACACTAGGAAGTGACAAGGACTAGTCAAAACCTGAACAGCTCTATTTGACCTATTTGATCCAAGAAAAAAAAAAGTATATAATTTAACTATCTGAGCTAAAAAGGGGAAGAGTAACATTACCATTGGGAAAATACAAGAGACACATGCAGAAGTTTCCAAATGTCTCTCTTTTAAAAGAAAATTAGCCAGCCTTGTGAGCAAAGCAGAATGTATAGCATTGTCAAATCACTATGTTGTGCACGGGAAACTAATGTAACATTGTGTGTGCCGACCATATATATATAAACTTCCGGGCTTACTGGTTCTTACTGGATAAAATTCAAACACATTTCCATACAAAAGCCTGCATTATTTGCTCACTGCCTAGTTTTCTGCATGTATTCATCCTCTCTCTTCACGTTCCTGCCAGTCACATCCAGCAAGTTCCAACTTTCCAATACATTGCTGGCCTCCATGTTCTCTAGGACGGCTCCCTCTGCTGGAAAGCTCGCCCGGCCGCCCCCAACCCTCGAGTCCTCCGCCAAGGGGCGCTCACTGGGTGGAGCGACCTGCACCCAGGTTCGCTGCTGTCTATCCCTGAGCCATCGCAGGGGATGTGCTCCGCCAAATCTGCGCCACATCCCTGTCATTTTTCAAACCTCTAAAGGAATGATGAAAGAGAGATCTAAAAGTTAAGGGCCTTAAAACTGCAGCATCTCATGGGTGATGCGCAAACACCGAACTCCCCGGGAGGATTGGAATCACGCTGTGAAGCAGTGGCTTTCAAATATTTTAAACCCTGGAGGCCTTTTTCTCGCACGAAACGTTACCTAGGATTCCAACATACAGTATAGATTAAAGTAGGACTTTATAAGTAGAAGTTTATTATTTCACATACGTAAGGGCCGTCGATAAGAACAATGGGGCGGTTTAGGTACCTGACGCATTTGAGTGTTTGTGCTTTTTAATTACAATTTTATTAAAAGTTTTTAATGTGTCTTTTTAAAAAAGCACTCAGACATTTGCAGACCCTGAAGCAGTCCTGAATCTGGCTTGAAAATTACTGCCTTAAGTCGGGAGGAGTAGGGCTTAGGCAGGAATCAACGGGCATTCAGGGAATTCAGTGGTGTTGCTTGATTTAAGCCTGGGTCTTTCCAATTCTGAAAGCCTGCGCTCTTTCCATTGCATCACTGCTCTCCAGGCTTTGTGAATTTCGCCCTGAGGAGTTACAGACAGGCATTTGCACAGTCCTGAGTTTCTAATTAACAGACCAGAAAATGCACTGGCTGGAGGTGGGGAGTGGAGGACCCCGGCAACTCTGCACTCTGCAAAGGGCTCACCCTCCTGCAAAGCGTGCGGGGCCCCAATCCTGCGACCTTCCAGGAAAAGCACATTCGGGGAGGCCACAATTCACTGGGCTTGGGCAGCTTAACAGTGCTAAAAAGGGAAAGTATTTGACTTGGTCCCAGTACTTTCAGGGGATCAGCCAGTATCGAGTGCATTTGTGGGGTTCCTTCAACTCAATCGAAGCAGAAGGTTCTGAATGCGGTGGTTGTGCACAAGCTTGGCAGCAATCTGAGCCACCTCCAACCCCCACCCCCCCGCCGCCCAGGATAACAGGCATCTGGACACTGCAACGAGAACTATGTAAAGCTAATACACGCAGACGCTGTGGGCTTCAGCTTGTCTAAAAAGGCAGGGAGCTTGCATGGTATATTAAATTCACTGAATTTTACAGCGAACATCTGGCCTCAAGGACAGCTGTGGTCAGGTTTAGTGAAAGACTTCAGTGAAAAATGGTAAAGTCAAAATATTTGAGCTTCTCTGTTTGCACTAAAGCAACTTGTTAATCAGTCGGTCTGCACTGGGGCTTAATATTTACCAGTTTCACTTTAGTTAAGGCGAAGGTAAACTTCTCAAACAGAATGAAACATCATCCCTTGGATCAGGGGAATCTTATTCACATAGCACTGTCTTTTCTGTTTGTGAAACATATATTTTTATTGTTTCAAAATTATGAATGTGTCTCTTCTCATCCCTAGATTTTGCTTACCTTGATACCATTTGGTACTTAATGATGAATACATAGAGTGTGAAATGATGAGCTTTTAAGCAGCCTCCCTGCACGTCTGAGATTGAATAAAAGGGTATGTAGCATAAATAACAACTCTTAATCATAACCATGAAAGCAAAACTGAGGGGTTTTATATTCAACACAGAAAAGTTACATCTCAAAACTGCGGAGTACATTTAGCGGCCTGTTTCTAATCTGTCAGAAAGCACAACATGGATTTAATGTGACCCTGAAGGATATAAGGAAAACAGGGCTTGGCCTCTGATCCTCCATTTGAACCTCGTTGAATTAGTCCAAGCACATTTGAAATGAATCAAGATGGTTAACATCTGCCTCTCTTTATTAGAAAAATTCTCTTTTTATTATAAATAAACACTTTGTCCGGGTATGATTGTGAATTCCATTAGTCCATGGACTTGTGCTTCCAGAGCAACTTGAGCATTGGGCCAGAAGCACAAAGTGTGTTCTGAATCTCTCTAGAATCCATCAGTGAACACACATAAAGAAACCCTTAATTAGCTTGTACATTGCAGGCTTTTGCCTCATCCTAGGGAGCAGCTGATCCAGCTGCACTGCCAAACCTTGGAACACTGTCTTGATTTTCCTGACCTACATCACAACCGAATGGCGCGGAGGTGCTTGGAACTCCCAAGAAACACGCCTCAGTCAGCATTTTGCTAGTTATCAGAACACAGAAGAGGCCCACCCGACCAACAGTCACTCTGCCTTTTAGCTGCCTCAGTGTGGGTGTTCACTGATACCAGATGAATACAGTAGCCCAGATGAGATAGTCCTTTAAGGGGCTGCGGGTATGAGAAAATAGGACTTTAAAAAGAGTTTGGGTCCCCACCCGACACATCCTCCATCTTTTCTTTCCTTCTGCTCTCAAGAATGGACCAGATGTAGCTTTATGGTTGCTCTTCAGAGAGACCCCACTGCTGTTGCTTATACCCCATTTCATGGGGCTAAGGCATAATGGGGTAGTCCTGTGAATTTAGGAGGGTGGTTTCTCCCTAAAATCTGGAAAAATTCAGAGTCTGTTATTGAGAGTGAACCCTGTTCACTGAAAGAACTATATTCTCCCACTCTTACCTTACCCTCCCACTCAAAAGAGACCGATTTGGATTTGAACAGTACATTATTATAGTATGACTTTGAACATGATACTTAACGCCTTTAGGACTATTTCTCTAGGTCAAAAACAATACAACATCGGCATCTGAATAAAAATCTCCACAGTGTGCCTTCACTTACATTGTATCATTAATGCCTCCTGAACACCCTGTGGTGGAGACGTGACCAGCCCATTTAACCCAGGAAGAAAATTAAGGTCTGATATTTTTTGTACTTGCTAAGATGTAAAATGGGACTAACATCTAGTCTTCCCATTTCTCAGTCCAGTGCTCATTTCAAAGCACTAAATCTAAGGCACCTAAAAAAAGAGAGAGAGGATCCTGAAAACTGTCACTATCCTACATTTTACAAGTCCTGATTGAAAGAAAGTCTGTTTCTGATATATGTCAGACTCGGTACTAGATCAATGCACTGAAAATAAACAAAAAAGCCAGATGAAATAATTTTTTAAAAATCTTGTTAAAAGATTTTTTAATATTTTCAAAGACTATTTCAATAGTCATGCTATAAATGCCTTGAGAGGAGGGRACTGTTGTCTGTTTCTTAACACTGCTGCATCCGCCACACATAGGAAAGGGGATGGCCTATCGCAGGCACTCCATAACTATGTGTTGAATGATGGCTTCGGTGAGCTAGCAAGGGAATAATGAATACTTGGGCCAAAATCTAAGTGAACATGAGAACCTAGAGAGGCAAGCATAGCATTTCATCCAGTATTTGTACCTTGAGAAGATTTGCAGAAGCTAACCATTTAAGCTTTTATGATCCTGTGTGGTACAGAGACCAGAAAGGAAAGCATAGGCCCCTTCCAAGTAAGAGTCGAATGGGAAACCTGCTCCCATAAAGTGGAAACACCAAGAGGTTATATCTTTAGTATGAGAGTAAACTAGAAATAAACTTTCCCCCACCTTCCTACCAGAAAATGGTAAAAAGGAAAAGAAAAAAAAAGGAGAAAAAGAGAAAGAAAATTGCCTGTCTCAAATCTTGGCACCGAGCGGAAGGGGAGACAAGACTGAGAAATTATATTTACAAACTAGCTCTCATGTGGATTTGCTGCCCTAATTTCATAGCATCTGGATGGCCCCAAAAACTTCAGATGGAGTTGTTTAAATAATCCTTCATTGGATGCCACCTGGCAGAGGAAAGCAATATTCCTTTTCCAAAGTATCTACCTTTGTCTCAGTTCTTACAAGATTTACACATAAATGCAAATCACATAGGAAAATTAGCAGCTCACATTGTTAAAATGACTAAACAGATGAAGAAACAAGATATCTCCAAGTGAGAAACAGCAGGGTTGAATACTTTGTGTGAAACTTTAGACACAGAAACAAAACAACTATGTTTGCAAAGTTGAAGTAAATATAATATATGTTACAAGTTTGCATAGACAGAGAATAAAATATTGTAAAAAAAACAAAGCAGGTTTGAAAGAAGAATCAATACTTTTAGAAAGGAAACATAATGATGAAAATTTAAAACCTCAGCATGTGTGTTTGGAAACAGATCAGACAAAGCTGGAGATGAACCATGAGAGACTATGGACTCTGAGAAACAAACTGAGGGTTTTAGAGGGAAGGGGGGTGGGGGGGATGGGTATTAAGGAGGGCACATATAGCATAGAGCATTGAGTGTTATATGAAAACAATGAATCGGGGATCATTACATCAAAAACTAATGATGTAATGTATGGTGATTAACATAACAATACAATAAAAAAATAAAAATAAAAAAACTAATGATGTATGGTCACTAATATAACATAATAAAATAAAATAAAATAAAAAACAAAGCTGGAAATCAAAAGATAAATTGGAAGATTGAGCTGAAGGATTTATCCAGAATGTAGCACAAAAAGACAAAGAAACAATGATTATAAAAGAGAGTTAAGAGACATGAAGGACAGAGTGAAAAGCTCTAATTTATTCTTAGTTGCAGTTCCAGAAGTAGAAAAGAGAAAGAATTTGGCAAAGGAAATTCTCAAAGAGAAAATTATGAGAATTATCAGAGTGAGAGATTCAAGACTTGAAATATGATTATACATCATTTTAATACTGGGAAACGTGAATGCCAAAGCAGAGGTATTAAAGGAAACAAGAGATGAGAGTCAATTTGCCTTTAAAAGTGTCGGACTGACAGGAGACTTCTCAAAAGCCACATGGAAACCAGAAGATAGGGCAGTGGAATTTTCATTGTACTAAGAGGAAAAACAAGTAAACAAACAAACTAAACCCAGAAACCTTTCAACCTAGGAGCCTATGCCCAAGAAAAATATTTTTTTTCAGAAATGAGCTTGGATATTTTTAGACAAACAAAGAACTGATAGGTTTTGTTGCCCATAGAGCTCACTAAAGATTCTATAGTTTGTCCTTTGGCTCAAAGGAAAGTAATTTCCAGGTAAAGAGTTGGAATGCCAGGAAAAACAAAGAGCAAACAAAATAATAATATTGGGTAATATTTAATGACCATTGATTGAATAAATCCACAATAACTCTTCTGCAATAACAAGAAACAATATACACCATGAAAATAGCATACAATTTGAGAAGGAGGTGAATGGAGCCAAGGTATTCTAAGATCCTTATATTTCTGGGAAGAGGATAAAGATATTAATGAAATTTAATGTTGATAAGTGTGCACGTCATAATTTCTTAGGTAAACACCAAAAGAATAGAAACTAAATGTACAATATCCAAAGAAGAGGAGAAAAAAGATGGATTAAAAAACAAATCCCCAAAAGCCCAAAAATGAAAAAATAAACACACATGAGACAACCGAAAAAAAAAGTAAGACAATAGATACAAACCAAAATGCAATATATTAGACATTTACAGCAAATGTAGACTAAATAATTCAATTAAAATGCTAAAGTTGTCAGGCTGAATTTTTAAAATGCCAACTCAAAGTGTTTCCCAGTAATAAGGACACGAAAGACTAAAAGTAAAGGGATGGAAAATATGTATCAGGAAAATATTAATCATATTAATAATTTTAAATACACTAATAAAATTAAATAATAACAAAAGCCGCTGCATGTTAATAATTTACAAAATAGATTTTAAGGCAAAAAGATTTCCTAGAAAGAAGTTAATTTCAAATTACAAGTGATTCAATTTACCAGCCAGGCATAGCAATTGTAAATGTGTTTGCACCGAAGAACACAGTCATGCTAGAAAACCCCATTAGCCCCATTGCTCTTAATGGGAAGAATGCAGTGATGTCAGACCTTACACCTGCCCAGCAGATATGTGCTTCTGGAAAAAGAAAAGGATGCGTCTGCTGTAAGCTAGTTTTAGTTGACAAGAATATATATAGGATTTAAGTTTTATAGCATATAATTGAAAAGATCCCCACCGATGGCCAAATAACTTATAGTGTGTTTATGCAACGGACAACTACAGAGTAGTGAAAATCCAGGAACCACAGCTTCATACATCCACAGAGAAGAATCACAAAAACACAAGCAAAGTTGTCAAGTCAGAGAAAGTACATGCAGTGTGATTCTATTTGTAAAAAGCTTTAGAAACAGATCAAGCTAAGCAATGCATTATTTGGATACATTCAGAAGTCTGAAAATCATAAAGGAGAGCAGAGCAATGATTATCACAGAAGCCAAGATGCTGCTTACATTTGGTGGGGAGAGAGTGGGTATCTTAAGAAAATGGCACAGTCTATTTCTTTACATGGGTGTTGAGTTCTTGGGAATTTTCTGTATTATTATTTTTAGCAAACTATTTATATATTTAAAATATATATACAAAAGTGAAGAAACAAGAATACAGGGGTGCCTGGGTGGCTCAGTCAGTTAAGTGTCTGCCTTCAGCTCAGGTCATGATCCCGGGGTCCTGGGATCGAGCCCTGCATCGGGCTTCCTGCAGAGTTTCTCCCTCTCCCATTCCCCCTGCTTGTGTTCCCTCTCTCGCTGTGTCTCTCTCTGTCAAATAAATAAATAAGATCTTTTTTTAAAAAAAAAGAATACAGTTCAATGAAAGAAGCGAAAATTCCCAGCATCCCAGCACCAAAACTCCTCTACATCCAAATCACTTGCTATCCTAATGGAAGAAGAAAAAAAAAAGTAAGCTAAAGTATACAAAATAAGGAATGGCAAGTCACTAACGCCCTCTCAAAGGTAACTCTATTCTGGCTTCCAACACTAGCAATCAGTTTTGCCTGTTTTGAACTTTATATAAATGGAATTACATAGTATACATTCTTTTATTGTCTGGTTGCTTTTTCCCAATATTTTGTTTGTGAAATTGACTGGTGTTGTTGCATGCATAGTTTTTCATTCCCTGCTTTATTATTTTTAAATCATACATATATGTATTTTATATACTTTTCCATGCATCTGTTTTATTTCACAATAAAACAAACAAAAATAAAACTTTGAAAGATCAGATTCAGTAGTTGGGTAGTTGCTGTTACTCTTTGCAAGTCCCTTGAAGTTGTAAATCTTAAGTATCCAAATATTTTAGACGTTAAATATTTCTAGAGAGGCTGGAATGAAAGTCATTTCTCAAACACCTCACTCTTTCTGTGTTAGCTGCCAAGTCCAGACCAGACACAGGGATAACAGATATGGACTCTGTCAAGTAAGTTCACCTAAAGTCTGTTTATAAGACCAAAATTCAAATAGCAAAAACAAAGTTGTGCTTGCTCAGCCAGATTGCCTCCACTAGGTCTGCTCCCAACCAAGTTATGCAGCTGGTAAATCATCACTGGCTCGACTCTTCCCAGCCCTCACCCCCTCACACGCACATTCACCTGTTTGCCCTTCTGATCTGGAGCCCCCACCCCTGCCCCATGCTTAATCCAGATTTCTCCATGTGTGATGAAAAGGATTCTGATAAAATGATTTACAGTAAAATGTGAAAAAGAAGGGATTATGCACTATTTCCAGAGGCTGTCTACATTTTACAAGGGTAACGGTAAGGGCAAAGTTCAGCCACAGTGATGATACACTGGGGAAGATTTGGGGTGGATGGTTTACCTGCCATCAGTAGGCATTACCCTCGTTTGCCTGCAGTGAGCAGCCCCCAGCCCCTGTGCACTGGGAGGCTTTGTTTCTTCTAAGCGAGGGGACTTCTGACAGCAGGAAGGAGACTTTTTAGCTTTATTCCCGTGGCCTCCAAGCCAGAAACCACAATTCAAAGATGAAAGCTAATCTTCACAGCAGAAAAATCTTTCTGAGTTGCTGTCACTGAAAAGAGCAAGAAGTCAACCCCAGCAGAGGCTGTGATGGGTATGCCCAGTCCCTGCCCGGCCCCCTCAGCAGGCTCAGTACCGCCAGGAACCGCC
Organism: Callorhinus ursinus; assembly: GCF_003265705.2. Taxonomy (NCBI): domain Eukaryota; kingdom Metazoa; phylum Chordata; class Mammalia; order Carnivora; family Otariidae; genus Callorhinus; species Callorhinus ursinus. The sequence goes on from NW_027397135.1 coordinate 4,274,521, forward strand.
TGCATTGGTAGCTGCCTCTGAGGGAGGAGACTTACCCGACCAGTGGGAAACAGGCTTGGGGACTGCTGCCGGAAGCCAGACCTAGGCATGCTCCCAGCTGCACCTGATACTGTTTCCCTGAGGATGTTGTGTTCATCCATTTACCTCGGGGGACCACATTTTCTGATTTGCCTCAAGACTCCTGGTTTATGCCTGTTATCTTGGAATCCCGTTTGTCCTGGATTTTTTATTTTCTAACAAAGTATTATTAGTAGTAGTTGCATTAAAGTATCTTGGACAAGGTTGGATACACTTCTTTTTATCTCCAGCTTCTGCCATAATCTCATCTCGGCGTGGGGTTGGTACATGATCAGGGAGCGGAGTTCTCGCTTTATTGCCTGGTTATAGCAGGAAGACAACCAGCGATCACCCACTCTTGTCGTGAGCCTTCCGCGTGAGTGTTCTTCACACCTCTTTACTCTTGACCTATCCCTCTTCTTATAAGTCCAGGATCCTGAAAGATTAGAATACATTTTTTCCTGTAAAATTTTCAAATCCCATTCTCATTTCAAAGCCTCATAATGTAGCTTCTATCTTCACTACTCCCCTGAAACTCCCCCAGAAAAAAATCACCCTATTGACATTTCAAGAAAAATTATTTTTTGCTAGTACTTCCTCGATCTTCTGCATAATTTGATACATTTGCTATCACACTTCTTGGAATTCTGTGCATGCCTGGATTCTGGTAACCCCTGTCTCCTGATTTTTCTTATCCCTCCAAGTCCACTCTTTTTCCTCCCTCTTCACCCCTACCTGAAACATCTTTCCCAAATCTGAGCATTTCTTTTCAATCTCCTTCATGGGAACATTGGTGTTCCCAGGATTTCCAACATGCCTTGGAAGGGTCCTCACTAGACTACTGTCCCAGGGCAAGCCCACCAATGTTGCTGGGCATCTGCCACTATTGGACAGTGACCCCAAACTGTCACCTTCACTTTTCATGAGCACATCAAATTCATATATTGACTTGTCCCCTGAAATGTGTACACTTAGTTGTCACATGCCTATCTCACAGCTCAAGGGGCCCCTCCTGACTCATTATTTCCCTCTAAAACCTGTTCCCTGTAATCCCTAACTTTGTTTCCCATGGCTCCACCATGCAATAGTCACTTAGGCCAGAACCTGGAATTCATCTGAGTTTCTGCACCCCCTCACTGTCCAGTGTTCTGTGAATCATCAGAGTTACTTTTTGCCCTACAGATTTTTGAGAAGGCTTCTCATCTTTCATATCTTCTATTCTCAGGCCCTCGATCCCTAACTTTTCTCCCTGCTTCTCCTTTCTCCTTACACCCTCACCACTCCACGCTGACACCAGGCTAATATGAACACATCACTCAGTTCTTTAAAGCAAACCTGTCATGGGTCTCTATTGCCTGTAGAATCAACTCCAGGCTCCCAAGATGGCAGACGCAGCTCCCCCTGCCTCAGTCCGTCAGCTGCCTCTCTGTGAGGCACTCCAGGAGAACCACACAGAAGCGCCTTCTCTTCCCTGCTGACATGAAATCTGAACATGCATAAACCAGCAGCAAGGTGATGTAATCCCATCCAATTTTCACAGATAATATCCAGGGTGGAAATGTTTCCAAACCACAGCTGAAAGACACATGTGGTTTTATTCGGCATGAAATTCAACAAGTAATTAATACTCAACTCTGTCATGCTCCTGGAAGCAGGGCCACTCTTGGAGCTCTGGAGAGTAAGAGTGAGACCCTCACCCTGATCTCTCCTGATCCCGTGCCACAAAGGAAGGCTAAAGCCTTTTGCACCTACAGTTGGGGAATCACACACCTGTGTTGGCTGCTTCTTGGGGTGCAAGGAGGAGTACTGAAGATTCTGGAGGACTACACAGAGAGCATCCTGGATCAAGACTGTTTCAGGAGCTGTTTCTGGGACTGATTTCCCTCTAGCACTGTCTAGCAACTGCACACAACTAAAGAAACTCTAGAAAAAAAACAAACATGCAATCATACTAAAGGTTTATACTATACTTAAGGTGTCAGATGCTAGAAAACCTCACCTTTAAAATCAGCTGAAGGAAACCACAGCGCCAAACTGCAGGAGTGGTCAGGCTTTGGCGAAACTTCATCTGGAAAACTTACCTCAAGGGCATTTTTATAAACACTTGCTATAACCAATGTGGAGTTTTCCTTTTCATCCCGTCCTTTCTTTTGGCCCTTCTCCTACTGGACATATTCATTTCTCACTTGTTCATGCCGTTCACTGGTCTCCAGCTCTGCTTGAGAATATATTTCAGTGGTTTGAATATATTTTGGGTTTTCAATCCTATTTTGTTTTTTAATATTTTGGGGATCTCTTTGAGAAACAAAATAAAACTATGGACTTTGTCTCCAGGAAAAAAAAAAAAAACTGTACATACAGTTGAACTTTTGCTTCTAATTCATGGAATTCGTAGGCCAGCCCCCTCCCAACAAAGCACATCCATGACCCTCATAGGATCGCCTTTGTCTTTTAGATGACAAGCTTCAAGTATTTGACGAGAGCTCTCACATACCACTTCCTCTCTCCTCTCTACCTCCCACTTGGCTTACACAATCTTTCCTTGCTTGTCTTGTTTCTCTCTCAAATTACATCTGTCCATTTCCTGGGAGGCATTGAGTTTGGTTCTATGGGTTTGGCATCACCCATGTCCCTTAGGATAGGCCACTGCATCTCCCTATCAGGACAGTGGTGGAGGAAATGTATCTGCCATCGCGGGCTTTCCCCAAGGCTCCATGGCAGACACACAGAATGTTCTGGCAACTTAAATTCTCAGGCTGCTTCTTGACATATCCAGCTCCACTTGGTGGGTCTACAGGCACCACATGGAAAGGTCTAGTCAGCTGTAACCAAAGGGAGCACAGTAGGGGAGGCCAGGACCTGGTGTCTGAGCTCCCCGGGGGATGAGGGCAGGTGTTGTGTTGGAACCAGTTGGCCATGAGGTGTAGCTGCCAGTGCTCGGCGCCCTTGAATCCCTGGGTCTAGACAGGTTGCGGGTGCAAAGTCTGTGATAGAATCTTGGCCAACCTATGAAACAAACCAATGGGACAGCACATTCATTCCTTCTTTCTTTCATTTAATGAACCAGTTTTCACTGTGCTTCTACTAAGTTCTGGGCTCTGGGCTAGGTGCCTGGAAAACAAAACAAAACAAAACAAAACAAAACAAAACAAAACAAAACAAAGCAAATATGGCCCTACCTTCATGGAACTTCTCTCTAATGGGTGATACAGACATGATGGTGGGACCCTTGAACTCCGAAGGTATGAACGAGGTTTTAGAGAGGACGTAGGAAAACGTCTAGCACACTTCGTTGGAGGTGATGTCAGGGAGGGCTTCCTAAGGGTGCTGACATCAATGTTAATATGTAAAGGGTGAGGAGGTGCTGGCCAGATGGTGTGCGTGCGTGCATGGTGTGTTGGGAGTGGAGGGGAGATGATGTGGAGAGGGGGTGCAGAGCAGTAAGAGAGGCTGGGGGGGGATGACGCATCTGTAAGAGCTTCAGGAGATGGAGGAGGGCCCAGAAGGGCCTTCGGCACCACTGTAAAGGTCACTTACACTTACATTCTGAAGGGTTTTTCATCACGGTGTGATCCAAGCAGAGGTGAGTCTCAGAGCAGTGCTGGTGGAAGTCCGCAGTGTTTGTCAGCTTGTCGCAGGGCTGCCTGCCCCACAGAGCCGGCTGGGGAACAGGCTTTGTTCCTGTGCTTGGGGGTCGGGGGCAGGGGGCACAGAGCCACCACGGCCCCATCCTCCCCTGGCAGCCAGCAAGGAGTAGAATCCAGAGCTCCTTGTTTTGTGAACATCCTCTCTCTTATCTCTTATCTACCCATTTGGCCCTGGTGCCCCTCAAGTCACAAAGAATGTCAGTCCATGGAGCCGACTTTATTTTTCCTACCTGTCCTTAGGGGAGGGGTGGTGGTGACACCGAGAATTCACTAAGGGCCGCAGGGAATGACCTAGGAATAAGTGTATTTTTTGCTCTTTGCCAAATCTCACCTATGGCCATGTCTGACTCTCCTTGGGGTTTTGGAAACCTGCACAGAGAGCCTGAGACTGAAGCTTTTACTGAAATATCCCTGTTCCAGGGCCCAGAGCAGAGAGGCCACTCGGAGCCTCTCTGCCTGAGGCAGCCCCGCTCCTGCCTGCCCACTGAGTGGCCATCCCAGGGGCTGAGTGCTGGCCGTGGCTGAATCTCTGCCTTCCCGATGATATTCCCAGGGAAGTGACTGAATTGTTGAGAAAAGGAGCAGCCCTGTGGGAGCAGAAGGAACAGGTGGGTCTTGTCTCTTAAGAAAACTTCTCCTTAAAACAAGCTTTTCAGTGTCTGTTTAAAGACGGCTAGACTCGATACACAGAAAGAGCTGTTTACACATCTTGTGTTTGATGGAGATTCTACGAGGTGAGACGTGGGGCCTGCTGGTTCAAGCCTCTGGCCTAGCCCCACTGGGATGCAGCTAGCAAGGAGTCCCTTTCATCCTGGAAATAACCTGCTTACCTTGGCACCCATGCCTGGCGGTGGCCCAGACCAGCCCCGCCTGGTCTCAGCAGTTTGCTGGCTTGACCTTGTGCTGACCCCACCCCCTTGGGGCAAAATCCAGGCGAGGCAGCTGCCTGTTAATTTGCAGGAGTAATAAGACCTCTTCTAAATGCTTATCAAAGTGCTGAACGCTCAATGTGAGCTCTGAAAATCACTTTCACCAAAAGATCCCCGGTGCCTGCCCCTGCATTTGGTTTCCAGAAGCTCTGCATGCAACCACTGGGTGTTTTACCGAGCTCTCTGTTTTTGCAGCCAGCTTGTAAGTCCTGGATGACACTCGTTAAATGGATTTCTGAGGACTTGTGTACTGCCTGTTTATGAGCCAAGCTGGAAAACTCAGCCTTTTCTGGGGAAGATTCCTGCCTGCGATGTGTGGGTGGGTGTTGGAGGGCATCCGGGATTAGCTTGGCCTGAAAGCCGGACAAGCGTTTGTTCTGGTGTTGAAAGCACTAATGTAATGCAGTCCGAGAATGGGAATAAAACGCCAGGGCTGCTATCTGCTCCTCAAGGCCAAGGTTAAAAGGAACTGAAGCCAAACTTTGCACTGAGTCCAGTAACCCCCGAGTATTTCATACCACAAAGCCCCACACTCAGGCAGCCCACCTCCCTCTGCTTGGAGAATTTATTTTTCTTTGTCTCCTATATCAAAGCAATTTGCAAATTCTAGTAAGTTCACTCACTAGTAAATATTCTTGGAACATTTACAGTGAGAGATAGAATCATGAAACAGATACCTCCCATGTCTTTAAGAAGCCTGATTGTAAGAGAAGAAAAACAGACTCTCAGGATTGGAAAGGGGAGAGAGTCATCTAGGCCGGCCATCCCTGGGAGCCCAGGTGTCCCAGGCTGTCTCCGTATAGGGCAGATTTGGAGCCCAGGACGAACACCCCTGTGACTCACCATGCCCTACAGGCTTTGGTTCCTTTTCCAGGGAGCAGCTCATCTAATATCCCAAACCTAAAGTCCTCTGTCCTTCCTTGTGCTGTCTCTAGAGTCTTCAAGCATTCCTCTGAGAGGCCGTCCATGGAAGAATGTTTTTGAAGTCATCAAAACTCATTCTACGCCTAAGCCTGGTCTCTCACCCTGTATGTGGAAGGCTAATTCTTTAGGTCTGGCATCAGCATCTTCTTTTTAATCTACAATAACTTCGTCATTTTATATTCACTCCAATATTTCATTCTGGATCAGGGGTTGACAAATGGCAGCCTCTGGGTCAAGTCTGGCCCACCACCTGCTTTGGTACTGTATACCATCTAAGAATTGTTTTAATATTCATAAATCATTGGAAAATATCAAAACAAAAACATGTTGATGACACAGGAAAATAATATATATATTCTATTTACATGCTATCCTTAATTTTACTTCTTGGCCTGCAAAGTCTAAAATATTGACTGTGTGGCCATTTACAGGAAAGCTTGCCAAACCGTGGTCTAAATTTTAATTCTGTTGTTGAACATAGACTAATCCATCCCTTCTGCACAAGGGCTCCGATCTGATAGGGATGACGTTTTACCTCTTTTATAAAATCTCGAAAAATGTATCCAGACCAGGACAGGGTTAAGGAGAGCATATACCCCTAGAGCCATCCTCCAGATAATCTCAGTCTAATAATCAGTGTAGGGTAACTCCTCTAGTTCAGTTGCTCATAAATTTACCTTGTGTTTAAGGATATCAAGAAAACCAAGTCAAATATCTTGCTTACATTCAGATATACCAGACGTGCTAATACCTCTCACTCTGGTTCTCGTTTAGCAGTTGCTTCAGCAAATGCTGAGGTAAGTCTGACCTAACTTATTCTTGGGTGCTAGTCTCCCTTTCTAACACGCAAGATTGGGGACTGAAGTTTTCCAGGACTCAGCAGCTGCTCTCTGGCCTGAGCTTGAGAAGCCCCTCTGTACTGGGTACAGATACTGGGTACTGGGTACTGTGCTCACTTCTACAACAGGTAAACTCCACAGTCATAGTGGGATTAATGCAGTGAAAGTCTCAGGGTCGTTCATGATTCTTATGACTTCCAGATCAGGGTTTTAGGATGTAATTACTCATGGCTCTGTCACCCCAAAGTCTTTGGAAGGAAAAGAGAAGGTGGAGAAGGTACACCTGCCTCTTAAGGGCAGATACACGTTCTATCAAGTGGGAAGTTGTTCCAGTCTCTCCCCAGCTGAACTCTAAGGTATGGAAGGGAAACATTAACTTTCGTAGGTAGCTGGCCATCTCTGCCATGGCATTTCCTTTTTTTCCTTTTCTGAATCTTTTTTTTTTTCAGTCATGGCTTTCTTTTCTTTTTTTTTTAATAATTTTTTATTGTTATGTTAATCACCATACATTACATCATTAGTTTTTGATGTAGTGTTCCATGATTCACTGTTTGTGCATAACACCCAGTGCTCCACGCAGAACGTGCCCTCTTTAATACCCATCACCAGGCTAACCCATCTCCCCACCCCCTCCCCTCTAGAACCCTCAATTTGTTTTTCAGACTCCATCGTCTCTCATGGTCCATCTCCCCCTCCGACTTACTCCCCTTCATTCTTCCCCTCCTGCTATCTTCTTCTTCTTTTTTTCTTAACATATATTGCATTATTTGTTTCAGAAGTACAGATCCGTGATTCATCAGTCTTGTACAATTCACAGCGCTCACCATAGCACATACCCTCCCCAATGTCTATCACCCAGCCACCCCATCCCTCCCACCCCCCCACCACTCCAGCAATGCTCAGTTTGTTTCCTGAGATTAAGAATTCCTCATATCAGTGAGGTCATATGATACATGTCTTTCTCTGATTGACTTATTTCACTCAGCATAACACCCTCCAGTTCCATCCACGTCGTTGCAAATGGCAAGATCTCATTCCTTTTGATGGCTGCATAATATTCTATTGTGTGTATATACCACTTCTTCTTTATCCATTCATCTGTCGATGGACATCTTGGCTCTTTCCACAGTTTGGCTATTGTGGACATCGCTGCTATAAGCATTGGGGTGCACGTGACCCTTCAGATCCCTCCGTTTTTATCTTTGGGGTAAAAACCCAGTAGTGCAATTGCTGGATCGGATGGTAGCTCTATTTTCAACTGTTTGAGGAACCTCCACACTGTTTTCCAGAGGGGTTGCACCAGCTTGCATTCCCACCAACAGTGTAGGAGGGTTCCCGTTTCTCCACATCCCCGCCAATATCTGTCGTTTCCTGACTTGCTAATTCTAGCCATTCTGACAGGTGTGAGGTGGTATCTCATTGAGGTTTTGATTTGGATTTCCCTAATGCCGAGCGATGTTGAGCACTTTTTCATGTGTCTGTTGGCCATTTGGATGTCTTCTTTGGAAAAACATCTGTTCATGTCTTCTGACCATTTCTTGATTGGATTACTTGTTCTTTGGGTGTTGAATTTGATAAATTCTTTATATATTTTGGATACTAGCCCTTTATCTGATATGTCATTTGCAAATATTTTCTCCCATTCTGTCGGTTGTCTTTTGGTTTTGTGGACTGTTTCTTTTCCTGTGCAAAACCTTTTGATCTTGATGAAATCCCAATAGTTCATTTTTGCCCTGGCTTCCCTTACCTTTGGCGATATTTCTAGGAAGAAGTTGCTGTGGCTGAGGTCAAAGAGGTTGCTGCCTGTGTTCTCCTTTAGGATTTTGATGGATTCCTGTCTCACATTTAGGTCTTTCAACCATTTGGAGTCTATTTTTGTGTGTGGTGTAAGGAAATGGTCCAGTTTCATTCTTCTGCATGTGGCTGTCCAATTTTCCCAACACCATTTGTTGAAGAGACTGTCTTTCTCCATTGGACATTCTTTCCTGCTTTGTCAAAGATGAGTTGACCATAGAGTTGAGGGTGCATTTCTGGGCTCTCTATTCTGTTACATTGATCTATGTGTCTGTTCTTGTGCCAGTACCATAGTGTCTCGATGATGACAGCTTTGTAATAGAGCTGGAAGTTCGGAATTGTGATGCCGCCAGCTTGGCTTTTCTTTTTCTTATTCCTCTGGCTATTCGGGGTCTCTTCTGGTTCCATACAAATTTTAGGATTATTTGTTCCATTTCTTTGAAAAAAGTGGATGGTATTTTGATGGGGATTGCATTGAATGTGTAGATTGCTCTAGGTAGCACTGACATCTTCACAATGTTTGTTCTTCCAATCCATGAGCATGGAACATTTTTCCATTTCTTTGTGTCTTCCTCAATTTCTTTCATGAGTATTTTATAGTTTTCTGAGTACAGATCCTTTGCCTCTTTGGTTAAATTTATTCCTAGGTATCTTATGGTTTTGGGTGCAATTGTAAATGGAATCGACTCCTTGATTTGTCTCTCCTCTGTCTTGTTGTTGGTGTATAGGAATGCCAGTGATTTCTGTGCATTGATTTTATATCCTGCTACTTTACTGAATTCCTGTATGAGTTCTAGCAGTTTTGGGGTGGAGACTTTTGGGTTTTCCACATACGGTATCATATCATCTGCAAAGAGTGAGAGTTTGACTTCCTCTTTGCCGATTTCGATGCCTTTGATTTCTTTTTGTTGTCTGTTTCCTGTGGCTAGGACTTCTAATACTATGTTGAATAGCAGTGGTGAGAGTGGACATCCCTGCCGCGTTCCTGACCTTAGGGGAAAAGCTCTCAGCCTTTCCCCATTGAGAATGATATTCGGTGTAGGTTTTTCATAGATGGCTTTTATGATATTGAGGTATGTACCCTCTATCCCTACACTCTGAAGAGTTTTGATCAAGAAAGGATGCTGTCCTTTGTCAAATGCTTTTTCTGCATCTATTGAGAGGATCATATGATTCTTGCTCTTTCTTTTGTTAATGTATTGTATCACATTGATTGATTTGCAGATGTTGAACCACCCTTGCAGCCCAGGGATAAATCCCAATTGGTGTTGATGAATAATCCTTTTAATGTACTGTTGGATCCTATTGGCTAGTACGTTGGTGAGAATTTTTGCATCCATGTTTATCAAGGATATTGGTCTGTAATTCTCCTTTTTGATGGGGTCTTTGTCTGGTTTTGGGATCAAGGTAATGGTGGCCTCATAAAATGAGTTTGGAAGTTTTCCTTCCATTTCTAATTTTTGGAATCGTTTCAGGAGAATAGGTATTAATTCTTCTTGAAATGTCTGATAGAATTCCCCTGGGAAGCCATCTGGCCCTGGGCTTTTGTTTCTTGGGAGATTTTTGATGACTGCTTCAATTTCCTTAGTGGTTATAGGTCTGTTCAGGTTTTCTATTTCTTCCTGGTTCAATTTTGGTAGTTGATACATCTCTAGGAATGCACCCATTTCTTCCAGATTATCTAATTTGCTGGCATAGAGTTGCTCATAATATGTTCTTATAATTGTTTGTATTTCTTTGGTGTTGGTTGTGATCTCTACTCTTTTATTCATGATTTTGTTGATTTGAGTCATTTCTCTTTTCTTTTTGATCAGTCTGGCCGGGGGTTTATCAATCTTGTTAATTCTTTCAAAGAACAAGCTCCTAGTTTCGTTGATCTGTTCTACTGTTCTTTTGGTTTCTAGTTCATTGATTTCTGCTCTGATCTTTATTATTTCTCTTCTCCTGCTGGGTTTAGGCTTTATTTGCTGTTTTTTCTCCAGCTCCTTTGGGTGTAGGGTTAGGTTGTGTATTTGAGACCTTTCTTGTTTCTTGAGAAAGGCTTATATTGCTATATACTTTCCTCTCAGGACTGCCTTTGCTGTATCCCAAATATTTTGAACAGTAGTGTTTTCATTTTCATTGGTTTCTATGAATTTTTAAAATTCTTCTTTAATTTCCTGGTTGACCCATTCATTCTTTAGTAGGATGCTCTTTAGCCTCCATGTATTTGAGTTCTTTCCAACTTTCCTCTTGTGATTGAGTTCTAGTTTCAAAGCATTGTGGTCTGAAAATATGCAGGGAATAATCCCAATCTTTTGGTACCGATTGAGACCTGATTTGTGACCTAGGATGTGATCAATTCTGGAGAATATTCCATGGGCACTAGAGAAGAATGTGTATTCCGTTGCTTTGGGATGGAATGTTCTGAATATGTCTGTAAAGTCCATTTGGTCCAGTGTTTCATTTAAAGTCTTTATTTCCTTGTTGATCTTTTGCTTAGATGATCTGTCCATCAGTTAGGGGGGTGTTAAAGTCCCCCACTATTATTGTATTGTTGTCAATGTGTTTCTTTGCTTTTGTTATTAATTGCCTTGTATAATTGGCTGCTCCCACGTTAGGGGCATAGATATTTACAAGTGTTAGATCTTCTTGTTGGATAGATCCTTTAATAGGATATAGTGTCCTTCTTCATCTCTTATTACAGTCTTTGTTTTAAAATCTAATTTGTCTGATATAGGGATTGCCACCCCAGCTTTCTTTTGGTGTCCATTAGCATGGTAAATGGTTTTCCACCCCCTCACTTTCAATCTGGGGGTGCCTTTGGGTCTAAAATGAGTCTCTTGCAGACAGCATATGGATGGGTCTTTTTTTTAATCCAATCTGATAGCCTGTGTCTTTTGATTGGGGCATTTAGCCCATTTACATTCAGGGTAAGTATTGAAAGGTATGAATTTAGTGCCATTTTATTGTCTGTAAGGTGACTGTTACTGTATATTGTCTGTGCTCCTTTCTGATCTATGCTGCTTTTAGGCTCTCTTTTTGCTTAGAGGACCTCTTTCAATATTTCTTGTAGGGCTGGTTTTGCGTTTGCAAATTCCTTTAGTTTTTGTTTGTCCTGGAAGCTTTTTATCTCTCCTTCTATTTTCACTGATAGCCTAGCTGTATATAGTATTGTTGGCTGCATATTTTTTCGTTTAGTGCTCTGAAGATATCATGCCATTCCTTTCTGGCCTGGCAGGTCTCTGTGGATAGGTCTGTTGCCAATCTAATGTTTCTACCAGTGTAGGTTACATATCTCTTCTCCTGAGCTGCTTTCAGGATTTTCTCTTTGTCTCTGAGACTCGTAAGTTTTACTATTAGATGTCGGGGTGTTGACCTATTTTTATTGATTTTGAGAGGGGTTCTCTGTGCCTCCTGGATTTTGATGCCTGTTTCCTTCCCCACATTAGGGAAGTTCTCTGCTATAATTTGCTCCAATATACCTTCTGCCCCCCTCTCTCTTTCTTCTTCTTCTGAGATCCCAATTATTCTAATGTTGTTTCGTCTTATGGTATCGCTTATGTCTCGAATTCTGCTCTTGTGATGTAGTAGTTGTTTATCTCTCTTTTTCTCAGCCTCTTTATTTTCCATCATTTGGTCCTTTATATTGCTGATTCCTTCTTCTGCCTCATTTATCCTAGCAGTTAGTGCCCCCATTTTTGATTGCACCTCATCAATAGCCTTTTTGATTTCGACTTGGTTAGATTTTAGTTCTTTTATTTTTCCAGAAAGCGTTTCTCTAATAACTTCCACGCTTTTTTCAAGCCCAGCTAGTATCTTTAAAGTCATGATTCTGAACTCTAGGTCCAACATCATACTAATGTCAGTATTGAGTAGGTCCCTGGCAGAGGGTACTACCTCTTGTTCTTTTTGCTGAGGTGATTTTTTTCATCTTGTCATTTTGTCCAGAGGAGAACAGATGAATGAGAGAACAGAATGCTAACAGGTTAACAATGTCTCCAGCAAATATACTCTATAGAAATCAGAAAAGATCTGAAACCAGGGGACAAGAAAGGGAAAGAAAGAAGAGGGAAAAAAGCGGAAAAAGAAAAAGATAAAAACAAATGAAAACAGAACAAAACAACAAAAACAACAGAATATGATCAAATATGATCAGGCTAGTGCATAGATCAGTGCCACACACTGGCTTTTGGGCATATTTTGGTCTGTCAGAAGAAAGTGCCTTCTAAAATTTTAAAGGAAGAAAGACATATATGTACAAAATAAGGGTTGATACAGTGAAGGGATGGCAGATGACTGTAAAAATGAAAATTATAAAAGATTTTATAAAAGGACTTGATAAGATAAGAAGTTGTTTTTAAAAAGAAAGAAGAAGATTTAAAAAGAAAAAGAAAAAAGAAAAAAAAGGGAGAGAATGTGATCAGGCAGGAGACTAGAACAAAGCCTTACACTAGTGATTTAGGGTATATTTTGATCTGTTAGAAGAAATTGTATCTCAAAATTTTAAAGAGAGAACAACTTATATATATATGCCAAAAATAAGGGTAACTACTATGAAGGGATAAAAATATGACTCTAAAAATTAAAAATAAAAAATATTTCTTTTTAAAAAGGGATTGATAAGATGTTGGTTGAAAAAGGGAAAAAGAAAAATTAAAAAAAAAAACAGTTAAAAATTTAACTTTGAAAATCTAATGAATTATGGTAAAAAAGCCATGGATTCTATGTGCAGTATTCCCCTAGCGCTGGAGTTCTCCTGTTCTCCTTGATCGGTAAACTTGGTCTTGGCTTGCTGGCTGTTCGGGTTGATCTTTTGGGGGAGGGGCCTGTTGCCGTGGTTCCCAAATGTCTTTGCCGGAGGCGGAATTGCCCCGCCCTTGTGAGTCCGGGCTAAGCAAGCTGCTCAGGTTTGCTCTCAGGAGCTTTTGTTCCCTGCAAGCTCTCGGTACAGCTTTAGAGGACCAGGGTGAAAATGGTGGCCTCCCAATCTCTGCCCGGAGGAGCTGAGAACTTGGGGCCCCGCTCCTCAGTGCGCCCCCAGAGAAAAGCAGTCACTTCCGTCTCCCTGGTCTCCGGCCGCTCTCCGTGCTCACCCGGCCTGTGACCGAGCGTTTCTATCTCTGGCCCCCGACCCCGTGTGTAGTCTCCAAACCCAGCAGATCCCTGCAGTGCGCTCCCGCGCCGCTCCTCCCGGGGGAGGAAGGGGAGTCTCCCTGGATCTGCCGCTTGTTGGGTCCCTGCTGGAGGAGCAGTGGCCCGACTGGGCCGCGGATCACAGTTTATGGCCACCCCGAGCTGAGAGCCCGCGACTCTGCTCCGTCTCTGCAGCTGGCTTCCCCGCTCCGATACCTGGGAGCTCTGCTGCACTCAGGCACCCCCGGTCCTTCTGTGACCCCAAGGGTCCTGAGACCACACTGTCCCGGGAGGGTTCCACCCCCCGCTTAGCCACTGGAGCGACGTCCCTCCGCGGAGCCAACTTCTAAAAGTTCCGATTTTGTGCTCCGCGGCTCTAGCACTTGCCAGAAGTGGCCGATGGAGGCCCCCTCCCCCGCCGTCTATCCTCCCGAATATCGCCTCAGATTCACTTCTCCGCACGTCCTACCTTCCAGTAAGTGGTCGCTTCTCTGTTCAGAGAGTTGTTGCTACTCTCTCCTTCGATCTCCTGTTGAGTTCGTAGGTGTTCAGAATGGTTTGATCCCTATTCTGCTGAATTCCTGAGACCAGACGACCTCCAGGTCTCCTACTCCTCCGCCACCTTGCTCCCCCGGTCCTTCCTTTTCTGAATCTTTGCAAGTATCTAAATTTCTTTTTTCTCTTGCTTTTCCTCTTGAAGCACTGTCAGTAGGCATCTGTACTGAGGGCAGGACATAACTATTTTTTTAAAAAATAAGACATTCTATTAGAATTACTTCACCTACTAAGTGATTTAATTTTGGCATTTTTTTAATTTCACTATTCTCCCCATTTGGGTCTTATGATCATTTCCTTTAATGGAGATCAATGTAGCAAAGACATTTGGTTGCCTGCGATAGAAACCCAATTTAAATGAGCCAACCAAGGGGCGCCTGGGTGGCTCAGTCAGTTAAGTGTCTGCCTTAGGCTCAGGTCATGATCACAGGGTCCTGGGATCGAGTTCTGCATTGGGCTCCCTGCTCAGTGGGAGTCTGCTTCACCCTCTCCCTCTGCTGCTCCCCCTGCTTGTGCTCTCTCTCAAATAAATAAATAAAATCTTTATTAAAAATTGAGCTAACCAAAAAGAAGATAGGGTATACACAGAAACAAAAGACCTAAGGAACCATAAGCTTGGGGATTGGAACTGGCCTCTCTCCCTCCATCTCTTCCATGTTCATGTATCTATCTGATTTCATTCTCTCTCACTGGAGGCAAACACCAGCAGCCCCAAGTCCTAACCCCAAGTGCTCCTCATCTAATTTTAGATGAAGAGATCTTGGGCAAGAATTCTGATTGGCTGGACTTGAGACACCTGCCAGTGTCTGAGACCAATCATTGTATCCATACAAAAGGGAGTAAAGTAAGGGGCCAAGCCCAGGCCTTTCCACACCACCCCTCCCCCACGGCTCCCTGCTCCCCCCTGACTCTGGATGACCTCGGCCAGGTCTGTTTGCTGGCAAACAGACAGAAGCAACCCCATTCTCTCTGGAAGTAATCTAGGACGTGGGGATTCTGTGGTTCTCTGTCATCCATACACATCCGACTGCAGGGACACACATCTTGTTTTCCTTTTTATTTTTAATTTTGTGTTTTTGTCTTTTTTATAAAACACACCTGAAAAAATACGTTTGCCAGTAGCAAAGTAAAATATACTACATGTTATGGGTGAGAGCAGAGTGCTGTAAAAGTTTGGAGGTAAGAGAGATCCTACGTGACATTCGGATTAGGAGGTGAAGGATGGGCAGGATTACCACCACAGCAGCGGGGGTGGGGGGCTGGGGGAGGGGAGGCAGGCATCAGCGAACTAAGGTTCTGAGAGAATCCTCGGGGGTGATCGCAATAGAGAGTGTCAGGGCCACGGGCAGAGTGGAAGGGTTCCAACAGGCGCCCCGGGGAACCAGGAGTAGCAGGCTTTGGCTGAGGCCTGTGAAGGCCAGAGTATGAGGATACATAAATTCTGGTATGTCTGTGTGAGAAACAGTCTCATTTCCTTATCGTCTCTCATTGTAGATTCCGTTTCCCTCATTAAATTCCAAGCTCCTTGAATCCCCGGGGAAAGGAGCGCCTTTATAGAAAGTCAGCTGTGTGCTGATGTTTTTTCTAAGTCTTCATAAATCATGTGAACCCTTTCATAAATCACGGAGAGCTGCCGTGGTCTCACAGCTGGTCTCCACAGATACTTCAGGGGAAGGCTTCTATTTGTCCCGGGCAAAACTACCAGGACTTGGACAGTCCCAGACCCCCTCGTTCCTAGCTGCTACCCCTGCGGGTACCCAAGGCCTCTCACTGCCTTCGCTCCCCCCTCCCACCCACCGCACCTATGAAAACAGGAAAGACGCTGTTATCAGTCACTTATGCTTGATGATGGATTGATTAATTGCACTTTAACTGAAATCCAGTCACACAAGTATCACCTGGCTTCCAACCCTTCATTTGCATTTAATCCCTTTATCTTCCAATGTGGAATGAAAGGCTATTTTCTATGCTAAAAGAAATTCCAGGCTTTCACTGGTGGTGGCGGTGATGAGGAGAGAGAAAAGCAGGAAGAAATCAGAAATCAGGAAAGGAAGAGGGACGGGCTGTGAAACAGGAGAGAATATAGAAGAGGTAACAGAGGCAGGTGGAAACTGACATTGAGTGTGTCTGATAAATAAGATGCTTGTTAAATATTTATTGAGTGAGTGCTCATGGAATGCAGACATGGATGGATGCTAGGTTCAGAAAAATAGATTTTAAAAAAATTTTCTGCTTCAAACTAGACAGCAAGTTCCTTGGGGGAGAGAAACAGGACTTTTTTTTTTTTTTTTTAATTCCCTGGCACCTAGGATATATTGCCCTACTCAGTAAATAAGCAGAGACGTAATAAATGCATGCTGATTGAGGTGTTATATGTGTATTTAGCAAGTACTGCCTGAATTTGTTTCAGGTTTGGAGTCTGTTGATAAAATATTTTCTTAAGAGCCCCAAACCTCAATCTTTACTTCTAGACACTTGGCTTTTCAATTAGCTGTGCCCCGTAGGTCCATGGTTGATCTCTCTGTACCTCGGGTGCCTCATCTGTGAAGCAAGTAGTTGGGGTAGGTGAGCAAGTTTGAACCTGTGCTCCGTGGAGCCCCACAGATTTCTGGAAGTGCCCCAAAGCCATCATGAGTAGAGGGGAACAAGGAACAGGCCCATCGGGGCAGAAAACCTCCGCCGCAGTGGTGCCTTTAGCTGCTTACCACCACTGCCTGCAGGGGCTCTGTGTCCAGGAAAGCAGATCCACTCTTACCTTTCAGTATTTTAAAGTCTTGAGTAAATTTTTATTTGGAGGAGTGAACAGTTCCAGGACCACTACACTTGATTTCTCAACTCAGAATTTCTTTAACTCCCTTATTTATTATTTTAGGACATTTTTCCTTGGGTAGTATCTCATAGCAGCTTCTCAATTTCTCATGATTAATGTCTTTTAATTAGGGATTTAAAACAATATAATTTCAAAGCATTTGCCAAATGTCTTCACATATTAGATGCTAGACTGCAAATAGAATTAGCCATAATCTTACCATTACTATTAACATATTTGATGGGCTCTCCAAAATAGTTGCAAAATCTTCAAGCTATATTCAAAATATTCATTGAATGGCAATAATTAAAATTAATTTTTGGAAACATCACTGTGTTCCTAATCAGAAAGTTTAGTCATAGTTTCTGGATTCCTGGAGGGGAGGCAGTTTCCAATTAGTGATTTCTCTGCTGTGTTGTAATAGAAAAATATCAAGTCTCATATTAATGAAGAAGAGAACACAAATACTCAACTGGGTGATAATTGGTGAATTATCTGGCTTAAGAAGATATGGGGAATTTAAAGTAAACATATGTTCAACTTCTGGCTTGATGATAACTGTAGTCAATATGTTTCACCTAAACTGGTATTGGCTAACAAAAGAAACGAGGTGAGCAGCGATAGGATAACTTACGTTACATGAGTTGCAAGTCAATTTGGAACTCATAGACACCTCTGTGCCAAGAAGGAATAATTGGAGGCCAAGCTCCAGATAATTAATGTTGAGGTGCAATTATATGTGTGGTTGTGTTTAATGCGGCCCATCCAATATTTCTGGCACACAGAAAGATTGTACTTCCTTGCGGTTCGATGGCATCATGTGACTAGTTCTGGTCATATCTGATGTGGGTCTATTCTGAGCTAAGCCTGAATGCTAAGACGAGACCTCCCAGCACTCTCTTTCCACCCAGCGTGACTCTTGGCAGCTGGGTCACTGAATCCCCACAGATACATAGTTGCACCGTGTCACTGAGAAAGAGACCATGGTGGCTTTTGCCATTGAGATGTGAAGTTTCATCACTGTGCATAATCTGATAAAATATGTGAAAGAGAAATTTGTTTTAACCAGGTGGTAAGTAGTCTTTCTCTTCTAAGCAAATTGGGAAATTTGCTCAAAGCCAGACCATGGGCAGGGGTTTGGGAGATAAGGCAGCCTACCCCTTCTGAGAAAGCCTAAAACTGCATTTATTCCTCAGGCTCCCATGGAATACTTAAATACTCTCAGGGACACTCAAAGAACCAACTTTAATTGGAAGCGTATGACTTTGCTTCTCCCATCTTGAAGTTTTTAAATGGCATGTGTCATATTTTTTGAAAACAAGACCAGTTGGGGTAAAAAAAAAAAATAATTCCCTGTAATGTTTTTCATTTGAACAGGACTCTGAAATTTTTCCACAAACCTTTATTTTTCCAGCTTATTTTTTTTTCACTTTACAAGAAAGACTATAAAAAGAAAAAAAAAATCAAAACATCTCCTCTCTCACAATCCTGGTCAGTGTCTTCAAGTCCATTGATGATACATCACACACACCTTTTTAAGGCAACTTTGGGTCTTAATAAGCTTCATTTCCAGGGCTGAGCTAATAGCTGCTGGAAGTGGTGGAGTCCCCATTGGAGAGCAGCGGAGGGGAGCTCTTTCCCGGAATGAGTCACACCATCCACATGACAGCTGAGCTCAGTGGTTCCTATTGGCCAGAGTTCCAGAGTTATTCCCCCCACTCTTGTTTTTACAGCAATATTAATTCCATTCCTATGAACTGAATTTTGGACAAGTTCCTCCCTGATTTTTAAAAACATTAGTAGTGAATCAGGATGGGCCCCAAAACAAGAAAAAACACACAAAACTTCTGCATGATTCCACTCATATTAGACCGTAAGTTCATCAATTCTTGCCCTTATACTTCTTTTCCATCATTTAGTTTACTGAAAAAAATTGAATGAGTGTAATAGTCTATCTATTCTGCAATTAACCACTTGGTCACTAAAAATTTCATTGGTAAAACAAAATGGGATGTAAATTTATTTATTGGGGGGGTACCCCTTGGGAATTTTTTAACATAAAGTTCTCTTTCCCCTCCCTACAAATGCCAAGGACCATCTGTATTTTAGAGTCTCACTCAAAAAGCATGGAAGTGAAGCATTTAATACCCATGGCTACTTAACTAACTTCAGTAGTTATTCAACTTATCTCTTTAAAATATAACACTTGAAACCACAGTGCCCAAATATAGCTTTAATTCCAAGCTGTGATATATTTTTCACATTTAACTGTGGAACTTTATAAATTTACTTTTTGACAACTGAGCTTCATAAGGCTCTGAAAATGCAGGGTGACAGACACAACGCCTAACATGGTCCATTTATAGTCATCACTGGTAAGTCGTCATCTGTCGGGCAACTGAAAAGCAAACATCTTAGCTTTGAGGGTGGTGATAACACCCCTGTATCACTTAGGCTCCCACAGAAGAGCCTGCTTGAACCAGTGACCCTCGTATGCTGGTAGCCCGGCCAACGTACTGCCATCATTCTAACCACATTCTGACACCAACACAGATGCTCTGATTTTATTTATTTATTTACTTATTTACTTATTTATTTAACTTTTGATGCTCTGATCTATTTTAAAGTATTGTTAACAAAATACATTGTTGCCCCTAATTTTTTGGTCACCTGCTGGGACAATATATGAATGATATCTTTAACTTAAATTTCCCTTTTGTGAGTTTCCCCCTTGAAACCACACAGTTTGCTAAGGGTTTGCTTCTCAAGACAATGTTCGCTGGAGACAGGCTTACGTGAAGGAGAAGGAGAAGCATGAACATCATCAACAACAACAGAATTTACAGAAAAGCTCTTTAAATATGATGAACCCTCTGCATTCCGGATTATCTACAGCATTTATAGACAGCACTATGTGAACCAAGTGTGTGAGGACATGGACCATGACCTTAGGTCTGTTCACGAAACAAGTTAAAAAATCATGCTGCAAAGAGTTACGGCTCACAGAGAGCTGCAAAAACGTTGAGCAAGTGTAAGAATAAGAAACAATGCATACATTTTATGTATAAGCAAGAGGCTAAGTAAGGAACATGGGATAATAACAGACTCAGCAGGGAAGGGCTCAGTTAGTGGATTTTCCATGTCAACATCCCAGAAATACTTCTGAAGACACCCAAGGCTATATCAGGCGTGTGTACACAAGCACACATATATGACAAAATAATCTGTCTGAATTTGAACTGCTAATGATTTATTGACATCATCAAGCAGCTGTTAATATTAACTATGATGATTTTAACCTTTTATTAAGCACTTTGCATGGATCAGGTCATAGGTTATAAGCTTGTATTCTGGGTTGGTTAATTATTATCCTCATTTGGTGAAGAAGGAAACAGAGGTGCAGACAGATTGATTAAGTGTTGGCAAATTGTGAAGCTCAGATTGGAGCCTCCATCTCTCTGAATTCACATGGTTGCTCTGAAAATTGATGCTTTGTTCAGTTAACTGTTTGCTTGGTTTGTTTTCCTTAATGCATCGGAGAGCTGAGTAAGCAAATCAGGGAAAAAGAGAACCAAAAAAATCAGGTAAAAACCCTCTGCAGAATAGAGTATCTTGGAGAAAAGAGAGGATGGTGTGACCCCAAGTGCAACAGTTGAGTATTCTTTCCCTTTCCCTCATCCCTGCTCCCAGAAGGAGCCTGGACACTGGCCTGGAGCCACAAGTTAAAAAATCAAACACAGAGTAGAGCCTGAGGCTAAGGCCATTCATTCCCCGAAGGTGACCCCTAGAGCAGCTTGGGCGCCCACACTCAGGGGAGTGCTGGAGGTGCAGAAGAGACACGGAGGCCCACCAGCTTCTGCTGGTCAAGTGCGCGCACACATTAGACTGAATTCCCCGACACTCGAACTGCCTGAATGAAGGCTGCATATGCCTTGAGCTTTCTTAAAAGAAAGGGAATGGGTTTTCCAGACCAAAATTTTCCTGGAATTCTGTGTCTGTGGAATATGTACATATATTAAAAATATGTATGTCCATACACACAGATATATATACATATTCCACATATACATCATTTGATATATGTATATGAATTGTCTAATTAAACTTTTTAATATAATCTCATGTTGAGTTCCAGCTGTGTAATTTCAATATTCTGTGAATGCCTGAAGACAGAAATGTGCCACAGGGCAATACTCCATGACACTACCTGGGGGATTTCATGACTTGGAAGCATGGAAGAGATTCAGTCTCATTCCCAGTCATCTGTTTAAATCAACTTTCCCTAAGACTTCCAGCATCCCAAACAATCTGTTTTAGATGTAGCAGCCAGGATCACAGAGAGAGCAGTTTTAGGCATTTTTAGACTAAAATATACACTTTGTTCTCAGCAACAAACATGACTTTGAGATTATCATCTATATCCTCTTCTCTGCCTTTGCATCCCTAAGGCATAATAATTCTGTGCAGCTCAGTTCAAAATCGAACCTTCTGGACTAGCACAAGAGAAGCAGCCCTCAGGGAAATGGGGTGTGGGAGCCGGCGCACAGTGGATCTGGCCACTGCTGCCTTCTTGGAAGCAGAGTGGGGGGCTCTGCCCTGGTCAGGCCTTCCTGTCCTGAGGAGAGTGAGCTGGGAGTGAATGGCTCCCCTCAGGGAAAACCTTCCTTCTTTCATTGCTGGAGCCCAAGGGATATATTTTTCTTTCTTTAAGATTTCCAGCCTCCCTACTTGGTCTCATTACTGCCAAGTTGCACACAAACATGCCCTTTAATCCAGACGTTTTCCGGGCCCTCTGGCCACATCTTGATTTCTTCTCCTGGTTAGGGTTCCATGCTGGGCCTGGTGCTCACACAGAATTGCACGTGGGGAAATTGCCTAATAAATCATAGTGATCATGGGCTCCTTATATAAATGGGGTTTTTCTTCATATATCTTCTATCTGGTGCAAAATGCATTGAGGACTGATTTTCTATGAGTAATTGTGCAATTTTATGCATTTGCAAGAACTCGGGTCTTTAATAAATCAGACCTTTGGAGTCCTTGGAGTATTTTTCTTTATAGCACAGACCTGAACATTTTGTATGGTTTGTGGTCATTTGTTTTTTTTAATATTCTGGTTGGTTTTCAGTTTGCTTGGTGGTGTTGGCTGCAGACTTGTAATTTCTGCTAGAGTTGAATTTTCCACTCAGAGCAATTTTATAGCTCTCCAGTGTTCATGGAGACCAGAACGAACATTTTTGCCAATTTTGACCAACTTCATTGACAGACTCAGAATCTTAAGTGTGGGCCAGATAATGGACGTAATTCATATCTTACAAGCACCCCTGTTGATTTGCCCAGAATTTGATGCTGGCCTCCTGTGAATAACATTCTCCAGCCTTCCCATCGGGGTGTCTTGGAGTACGCAAGGCCCTATCCCACACGGAACACAAATGTTATCCCTCATTTCTAGCACACACTCTTCGGGGTCAGTAGAATCCTTTGGGAGAGATCTAGTGTCTACACAACCCTGAATATTTTTCCTTTTGATTATGTATGAGGTGAGAGAACATTTAATGTTCAGGGCTGAAGCAGAATTATCACTCATCAAACCATCAGACTGGTTTTATGAAGAAAAACCGTATTATAGTAGTCTACCGCATGGAAAGGCAACATGATTTTAGAGAGGCTCTCTCATTCTGTTTTACAGGAATGATCTCAGGAGAATGACAGATAACTCCGATGTCATTTAAGGATAGCTGACATAAGACAATACTTGCCTAATGTCATATATCAAGGCAATGAAGACTCAACACACGGATCCATTGTACATCATCTAGCTGTAGCTAAAATTAATGCTAATTATTATGTATAAGCAGGAGCTCTAAGTGAGTTTCAATTCCACACGGGGAACAACACCTTCGTAGAAGTTGGGGGAAGGGAATTCGCAACATTTAGACATCTGTTCTATGGCCCATGCCTTGCCTTTATTAAACCTAATTAAATCTGGAAGGAAGGAATCACGGATCGCATTAAAATGTAATGTTACTCTGTAAACAGAGTCACCACTCAAAACAGGAAAATTAAGGAACATACACAAGATCGCACAGCTGATGATTGGCAGACTTGAACTAGAACGCAGGTTCCCCTGATGACTTGGTTATCTCCTTCAACTTATATAAAGCCTTGAGTTTCAGTTTTGAGGCTTAAGCAAAAGTTGGCAAACCCTACTGAGATCATTGTCACTTCCAATTTTCCTGCCCTTACTTTAGAGGGTGTTCCCATGTAAATACACTCCCTTGTGAGTGTTCACTCAGTGCCTACTATCCAACGTTTTGCTAAGGACCAACAAATATACACATGAAATGTGGCGTAATTCCTGTCTTCTAGAAACTTGTGATCTAGGTGGAAAAATGCAAGGGACTCCCATACAATAGTTTAATAATGATGCAAAGTAGTATTGACCACTGCCTTCATTCATTTATTCCTTCTGTCATTCGCAGTCAATGAAAGCTCATTTTCCTAAAGCATAATTTATCAAAACACACTTCCAAAACATTTGAGGTAGCTTACAGTGTTAAAACCCGCATGACACAAAACACTTAAAGTAAGGCCAGAAGACCAGAAACAGTTCAGACAGATGAGAACATTCAGCCAGGAGACTTAGAGTACAACGGGAACCTCTAAATATTGAGGCGAAGTGTAAGAGCCAAAAGGACTTTGCTGTCCTCTTTAGTTCTGCCTGAGGAATGCACTCTTTCCAGATGTGAAATGTAAAAGGAATTTATTCAAATAGATGCATATGCATCAGAGCCTCAGAGGGTCACCCAGGAATTGACTGTAAGTAGCAGAGATGATTTGAGGAAGTACAGCAGAGATCTGTCGTAGGGCAAATGTGTGGGTGGCAGTGTGGATGATTTTAAGAATGAAGAGTATGCAAAATTAAATCCAGTCAATCAGAGTGAGAAAGTCACTTCCTTTTCAGTGGTCTTTCAATCAGACTGTCTCAGATGGTTGCTAAGTCATTGGCTCCAATACTCTCCAAATCTGCTAGCTTTCCCTTTCAATAAAGGGAACGGAGACCTGCGGCCAAATGTGTTCTATAGGTGAGAGTTTCTAAGTGACAATTTAAAACGTGGTTTTGTTTTTCTTCTATTTATCTTCATGGTTTCCTTCTATTTATAACAAGTGAGACCAGTTTTCAACTATTTCTCCTTAGAATAAACTTATTTTTTTCAGAGAGACTTTTACCGATCCTAGTGGTCTAACCTCAGAAACCTACCAATGGCAAGAGTTGAGGAGGGTTTGGGTCCATGAGATGCCTGCATGTGACTGGAGGCAGAATAAATTGGTGTGACCACTTTGGAAAATAATTGAACATCTGCCTATCCCCACGAGCCACTGTCCCACTGGTATGTCCATGCCCAAGACACATTTTTGCACTTGAATAGCAAGCCCTATGCAGCAAAAGGTTCATAGGAGCTGTCTGGATGACAGCAAAATCATGAAATCACCCCCATAGCCTCGGGAAGAGAGGGATGAAAAAACGAATGAATTCACATAATGGAATATTATATG
This sequence comes from Callorhinus ursinus, assembly GCF_003265705.2. Taxonomy (NCBI): domain Eukaryota; kingdom Metazoa; phylum Chordata; class Mammalia; order Carnivora; family Otariidae; genus Callorhinus; species Callorhinus ursinus. The sequence continues at coordinate 4,298,747 of NW_027397135.1, forward strand.
ACCGTCAAAATGAATGAACTACAGCCATGCAGAACAAGGATAAATCTAAATAATATAAAGTGTAATGTAAAGTGAAAAACAGCAAGACTCAAAATATAACCCACAGATTCTCTTCTTAAGGTTAAAAAAACAGCTGAAGTAAAAATGCACATTTTTAGATACACATATTGATTAAGTGAGACTATATAGAAAAGGAAGCAACAGAATGATAAACATAAGCTTCAAGATGATTTTGAGGTGGCAAGATGCAGGAAGATGGTTTGTGGACGGGATCACATGGCTGGATTTAGGTGATTGTCGGGTCCTGGCTTTCACTGAGGGTGTTGGGGTACAGACACTTGTTACATTATTCAAAGTAATTAAGTAATAACAAAAGGAGGGAAAGTAAGCCCTGAGTGGGGTAATGATGAGAGCCTATCAGCAACCAAATATTATGATGAACTCAGATCCATGCTTTTGAGGTCCCAACAAGAAAAATGAGGACATTGAAAGGAAGATTTAGAGCAAAATAATGGTGCAGGTGTACAGAAGAATGTAGCAGACTGAAATCTGAAAAGTGCTGCATTGGGGAAAGGCCCTTCCCTGGAAGGGTAGTTTAGATGGTTCAAATAGACTGAAGCTTGGGAGTCAGGTTGAGGAGGAATTTGGAAAACACCTGAATTAAAAATGCAATTAACTACAGAGGAGGTCAAAACAAGCAAGGAGTTTGGGGAGTTATGGGCACCATGTGGAAACTGTGGACAAAATAGGACACACACACAGCTGAGTATTAGGCAAGAAAGCTCAGAGCATCAAGAACAGTGCTGAGTCAGGGAGGCGTTAGCTCTGATCAGTGCTATGTGAACACTTTTTGACATTTGGGGGCTTGCCTTTCTGTCTCTTGATGTTCTCAGCCTACAGTGTACTTACCAGTAACCCACTATTTTTCAGAAGGAATTTAAGATGACTTGCAATAACATTTAAAGCACAGCAAGGTAGGGGTGCCTGCGTGGCTCAGTTGGTTGAGCATCCAACTCTTGATTTCAGCTCAGGTCATGATCTCAGGGTTGTGAGATTGAGCCCCACTGTCAGGCTCCGCTGGGTGTGGAGCCTGCTTGGGATTCTCTCTCTCACCTCTCCCTCTGCCCCTTCTCGCTCTCTCAAATAAATAAGTAAATCTTAAAAAAAAAATAGTACAGCAAGGTCATTAGGTGAGAAGTAGGTGAAGAATAGATGAGTAAAAATAGGAGGAAGGAGCCAAACTAGAGTCAGCAGCACTCCTCATACCGAAAATGTGTGTGCGCCAGAAAGTTGTCCAACACACTTGCTCTGTAACAGATGTGGAGGAAAAATGAGCACTATCTTTAGCTGCACTTTTGCAGGATTCCCAGGCACATTCTTCAAATATTGATCTCACAGAGTTCTTCAGTTGAATGCAAATATAACAATGTTTCTCTGAGAAAGCCTTCTTGAGAGAGCTAAGCAGGTCCACTGGTTTTTGGTAAATTAACTCACCAATGGGTAGAGAACCTGCAAAAACAGAGGGAGGGTATAAAAGTCTTAAATGATTTCTACTAAATAATAGCAGTTTCTGCAATATTTTTGGCAGGAGCACTCTGAGGTCCATTTCCTGAATTGCTCCTAAAGTGGGTATTCATCTCTGAACAGAGAGGTTCATGTGCTCCAGATTCTTGATGGACAAGTGGAATGGTTGACCTTTGGACGCTAACATGAAAAAATGTGGCCAGACTGGGTCATCCATTCTCCACATCAGGGGAAGGGCAGGAGGTGCAGAATATAAGTGGAGACTGGGGGATGGGGCCTCAGTGAGTTAAAACATTCTCTGCAGGAGATAGAGTAGGATAGAACGTATGGAGTCTAGAATAAGAATAGGGACAACCCAAGCTGGCAAAAGTGGAAAACAACAGCAACAACAAATAGACAAGCAGCGAGAAGATGAAACATCCACAGGAATGTTCATTTCTAGGAGGCACATTAGTGCTTTTTCCCACTTGGAAAGGGGAATCAGTACAGGGCTGTAGGATGTGGAATAGGAAGAAACATGGATCCCTGGAGAAGATTAACTGAAGAGGGAGCTATAGGCTGCTTGGGGCTGGACATCTGAGGCAGCAGCCAGCTAATGAGGCAGAGTGGTTGTTCAGGCTCTAAGGCCCTGAGCATTGCCTTTCAGGTGACAGCCCATCTTTTCATGCCTTTCTTCTGAGTGAGCGCCCTGGCTCTGTGTGGGCACCTGTTTTGCTGTGTATAATTTCAGTTGGTTTTATTCCCAAAGTAACTAACTTTTTTTAGTTGGTAGGGAAATAATTCTTGGTTAAAATCAACCCTTTCAACAAGCACTGGTCTGGAAACTAGAATAGAGAAGATGTGGCAGGAACCAAAAAGAAACCAGTAATAGGGGATTACTCTCAAAATTCCATTTTTTTTTTAACCAGTTGGAACAGACTTGAGCAACATAAGAGTTGAGATTTCTGGTTGAAATACTCCAAGGATGTCACACTGTTCCTCTTAAAATGCCAATAAAGTTGAGATACTAATAAATCAGTCTGAGGCATTCCTTAAAATCCTATAGCTGAGGAATGACTCCAAGAGGAATCCCTGAAAAACACAGATTGTATCCTTTCAGTGTCCAAAACTGTGGGGCCCCCTTGGCTCTGACACCTATATCCTCTGGTAGTTGTATCAGGCATTCATCACTACACCCTATACAATAGCCCCTACTTTTCCCTTTTTTAGATCACAGCAAACTTCAAAACAAATACTTCTGGCAGAGGGGAAGGAAGCCAAAGGAGCCAAAGTGAACATGAATTGGCTAGAGGGAGGCTGCCATCCATGCACCTCAGCTCACCAGGGCATGCACATCCTGGTGAAGACATGAGGAGAGGGAGAAACAGATCGCTAGCAAAAGAGAAAGCTGAGCCCAGTGCTATTACAACTTTTGGTCAATTCCTGATTTTTTGTGCTAAAGTGGTATAACTTCTGAAAAAAAAAAAGAGAAGTATGAGTATTTCCATTGGTCTAACTTTCATGCAAAAGAAAAGTCTTATAAAGTTCCATGCACCTGTAAGCCAGGTACTGTCTGAGATCCCCAGGCTTAGGAGATCTTTCAGGCCATCAGCTCAAGCTAGAGGAGCTGGGAGCTGGTTTCCCAGAAGTGAAGAAGGATGGAAAGGAAGAAAAAGAAGTATATCACTTTCCTTCCGACAAAGAGCTTTCTTTGACATTAAATTCGAGGGTAAAAAATTTCTTAGATCTTAATGGAGCATGTCCAATTTAAAACCTGATTCTTTAATATTTAGTAAAAAAATTTAAGTCCACTTAAAGTGCGGCTTTTTATTATCTTTACTAGAATATATTAGATTGAACCATAGCAAATATTCAACCATTTTTCCCCTACAAAACCCAATTTCATATGATTCAGTCTGATAAATATCCCATTATAAACTATATAGTCATTTAAACAAAACAAAACAAACAAACAAACAAAAACTAAATTGGGTCCAGAATCAGTGATATGAAGCTCAAATTCATGCATTATTTTTCTCATAGGAAATTTTTGAAGAGCCAAAGAACATTTTTTTTTAAATATCTAGCCCAGCCCCTTAATTTCTGTGTTTGAGAAATGAGGCCTCAAGAGGTTAATACTTGTGTAAGACCATACATTTTAGTAAATGTAATGGATGTGAATTAAGGGCTGCCTTCGGGATATTTATGAATCAATCTATAATCTGCCCATGTCACTGATGAAAAAGCCCTATCAACAATATGGTTCTTAACAGAGGAAAAGTGTGCTCATGGGGCCTCCTGAAACATTTGAGAGAGCAAATCACTCTGTTCTCACCTGATGATGTCGTGTGCTTGATGGTGGGGATAAGGGAGGGAAGAGGTGCTGAAAACCCAAGTGTGATTATCCCACCTTTCTCCATGCCGGAGCTACTGGGGCTGGAGACCCACACTGACCAGCGAGTGCTGGGTTTCCTGCACAGGGACATTGGGTCAAACCTTCTTCCTTCCTCTGTCTGAAGCCTAGAGTTGAGACTGAAAGAACGGAGGGCAAACATCACCAAGGATCAATCTGTCTCAGGTAGTTCTAAGGAGGGAGAAATTCTCATTACTCTGTTATATGTACTAAGTCTTCTATATGAAAAGAAGCTAAGACTAAAAGGAACAGAATGGTTGGAGCCTAGCTAATTAGGAATTTGGGGAAGTAACTTTCACATGTAGACAGAGGCCTCAAAAATAACAGCATGAGGCTATCTTTGGGGTTGGTAAATAAGTAGGGTGATTTCTATTTTCTAAGAAAGAAATGGGAGGGTGGGAGTTGGGGAGAAGGGAAGATGAGCTAGATTCCCAAGTAGGTAAGAGGCCCAATAAAGTCTCCCTCTGACAAGGCAGCAGTTAAAAGCCACTGGTTGGGCCTTTACCCAAAAAATACTGAAACCAGCAGTGGGAGCTTCAGAGAGATGCTGAGTAAAGAAGCAGAGTATAGGAGCAGTCACATCTTCAGAACAGCAGCTGTGAAATAGAAGTAAATGCAAGAATGCACCATACAGGACTGCCATTCTGCATGAATGTGAAACTCAACACAATCAATACTGAACAGTTGAATCATAAATTTGGGACTCTTTCAACATCAGTCACAAGAGTTTCATGATACTGCTGTAACCTGGAAACTGAGAGAAGATCAAGGACGTCATCTATTCTGCCCCAAAATATACCTTTTATTAATCCTAAATGCCAACTACTCCTCGCCTAGCGGGTACTTCTCAAATTGAATGATTTACATTGACAAATATTACTACATTCTTTAAAATGAAGGACTATGGTACAGGCATATGTAAAAGAATCCTATATTTTGAAGGTAATATAAAAAACTTTATATTTGTATAGCACTTGATAATTTATACAGATATGTACATGTGCATTATCTATGCCTGTGGGCCTTATAATAACCTTATGAAGTGAATGTTACGGGCATTCTCATTTTACTGATAATTAGTTTCATTTTCTTTATCTTTGTATTCTCTGCATTTTCACATATGGATTTACTAGTATGCCCTACTCCAGTGGTTCTCCAAGTGTGGTCTCTGGACCAGCATCAGAGTCATTTGGGCACTTGTTAGAAAGGCAAATTCTTGTCCCCCACCCCGACCTACTGAATCAGAAACTCACAGTGTTTTAGGTGACTCTGACACATGCTCAAGTTTGAGAATCACTGCACAATGCTCAGCCTTACTCTACTCCCTAAGAAAATCCTGCTGCTGGGTATATGTCAAATGGTTCAGATCACCATGTGCTGGGCTTTAGAATACTCACCTCACCAGCTCCAGAATCTAAAGACCCCAGAGCCAACTTGTTATTCCAGAGCTGACCCAGTGGTTATTTTTCTCCACTTTGAATTTCTAGACTTAACTTAGATTTGGGTCCTGTGAAAGACAAAATGCACCACCCACCTAAGGAAATGCTTTTATGGCAAAATGTTCATTCATGAGGACCACCTCAAACAAAAGGAAGATGCCAACTGGCAAGCCAGCAGGCTTATTAATCATGGCCACCCCCGGGCAGCTATGATGATTCATTATGAGGCAATCTCTTTGCCAATAGCACATTATCTTGATTCCTGTAGCTTTACAGTAAAACCTTAAAATCCTATAATTTCTCGAACTTTATCTTCTTTTTCAAAATTATTTTAGCTGTTCTAAGTTCCTTTGCTTTTACACAAATTTTAGAATAAGTTTGTCTAAATCTGCAAAACAAAATCCTGCTGGGATTTTAATTGGGCATATAGTGAATCAATTTGGAGAGAATTGACATCTTTGCTGTGTGGAGTCTTCCAATTCATAAAACATGACGTATTCTCTCCAATTGTTTTGTTCTTACTTGATTTCTTTCATTAGCATTTTGTAATTTTCAGATTACAGAATCCATATGTGTTTCATCAAATTTCTCTAAATATTTTATGTCTGAACCTCTTTTATATACACACAATTTTTAAATTTCTTATTTGCATGTATCTTGCTAATGTGTAGAAAATATATTTCTATATAATACAGTACACTTTTTCATGTGTTGTGCTTATATCCTACAAACTTACTAAACTCACTTTTGTTCTAGAAGCTATTTTTTCTATTCCTCAGGATCGTCTATAAAGACAATCATGTTATCTGTAAATAGGGACAGATTTTTTTCCCCCATCTGTATGTCTTTTCTTTCTTTCTTTTCTTCTTTTTTGCCTTATTGCTCTAACACTTCTAGGACAATGCTGAATAAGTGAGTTGAGACTGGACAATTAACAATATGACAATAGCAAGCCCTTATCTATGAAATAATTACTTTAAATGTAAATGTATTAAATTCTCCAATCAAGAACAGAATGGCTGAATAGATTAAAAATAGAAAGGGAAGAGAGAATTCAACAATATGTTGCCTATAAGAAGCTCATTTTAACTTTAAGGACACACAAGGATGAAAGTAAAGAGATAGAAAAAGATACTCCATGTTGATGGTAATCCAAAAAGAACAAGGATGGCTATTTTTATATCAGAAAAAAATTGTTAGTCAAAACTGGTCACAAGAGACAAAGGTTACTATATAATGATAAAGGGGTCAATTCACTAAAAGGATAAAACAAATGTAAATATATATGTGACCAACATTGGAGCACCTAAATATACAAAGCAAATATTAACAGAACTGAAGGGAAACCTAGATAGCAATACAATAATAGTAGGGGACTTCAAGACCCCACTTTCATCATTGGATAGATCATCCAGACAAAATATCAATAAGGAAATGGCTGACTTGAATAATACTATAGACCAAGTGCACCTAAAAGACATTTACAGATCATATCATCCAACAGCAGCAGAATACACATTCTTCTCGAGTACACATGGAACATTTTCCAGAACAGATCATATGTTGGACCACAAAATAAGTCTTGGCAAATTTCAGACCAAAATATCAACCTTCATACAAATATCTTCTTCTAACCACAATGATATGGAAGTAGAAATCAAAAACAGGAGTAAACTGGAAAATTAATAAATATGTAGAAATTATACAACACACTCCTAACAATCAAAAGATACAAAAAGTATCCTGAGACAAATGAAAATGAAAATAACATACCAAATCTTATGGAATGCAGCAAAAGCAGTCTTAAGAAGGAGGGCTTACATTAAGAAAAAGGAAAAATCTGAAATAAACAATCTAACTTTACATCTCAAAGAACTAAAAAAAAAAAGAACAAACTAAGCCTAAAGTTAGCAGAAAAAATAAATAATAAAATAACAAATATCAAAGCAGAAATAATGAAATCAAGATTAGACACACAGACGAAAGAAAAGATCCATGAAACTGAATTTCTTTGAAAAGATAAACAAAATTGACAGATATTTGCTAAGCTAACCAAGAAAAAAAGAGACAGGCCTCAAATAAATGAAATCACTAATGAGAAAGGAAACATTACAACTGATACCACATAAACACAAAAGATTATGAGACTACCATCAATAACTATAGTCTAAAAATTGGATAACCTAGAAGAAATGACTAAATACCTAGAAACATAAAACCCAACAACAACAACAAAAAAACAAGAATGAATCAAAAAGAAATAAAAAATCTGAACAGACCAATAATAAATAAGGATATCAAAACAGTAATAAAAACTTCTCAACAAAGAAAATTCCAGAAGCAGATGGTTTTACAGGTGAATTCTATCAAACATTCAAAGAAGAATTAATGCCAATCTTTCTCAAACTCTTCAAAAAAAATGAAGAGGAGGGAATATTCTCAAATTCATTTTACAAGGCATGAATTACCCTCATAACAGAGTTAGATAAAAACACTACAAGAAAATAAAATTATAGGTCAATATCCCTGATGAACATACATGCAAAAAATACTCCAAAAAACACTAGCAAACCAAATTCAGCTGCATAATAAAAGGATCATAGACCACGATCAGTTAAGATTTATGCCTGGTATGCAAGGATGATTCAAATCAATGAATGTGATTCACCACATTAACAAAATGAAGACTAAAAACCCTGTGATATAACCATATGAAAAAGCATTTGACAAAATTCAACATCCTTTCATTATATAAAAACTCTCAAGAAATAAAACATAGAAGAGATGTACTGCAAAATAATAGTGTCCATATATGATAAGCCCACAGCTAACATCCTACCCGATGGTGAAAAAGTTGAAAACTTTTCCTCTAAGATCAGGTACAAGACAAGGTTTTCCACTCTCACCATCTCTATTCAACATAGTATTGGAAGTCCTAGCCAGAGCAATCAGAGAAGAAAAAGAAGTAAAAGGTATCCAAATCAGAAAAAGAAGAATTAAAACTGTCTATGTTGCAGATGACGTGATCTTATGTATAGAAAACCCTAAGGACTCCACCAAAAAACTTTAGAACTATTAAAAAAAAACTCAGTAAAGTTTCAGGATACAAAATCAATATACAAAAATCAGTGGCATATCTACACACTAACAACAAACTATCTGAAAAAGAACTTAAGAAACAATCCCATATACAATAACATCAAAAAACTTGTTTATTTTTTTAAGATTTTATTTATTTATTTGAGAGAAAGAGAGAGAGCATGAGTGGGGGCTGGGGGAGGGAGAGGGAGAAGCCGACTCCCTGCTGAGCAGGGAGCCAGATATGGGGCTCGATCCCAGGACCCTGGGATCATGACATAAGCTGAAGACAGACACTTAACTGACTAAGCCATGCAAGCACCCGATCGTCAAAAATTTTTAAAACTTATGAATAAATTTAACCAAGGAGGCAGAAGATCTGTACCTTGAAAACTATAAAACATTGATTAAATAAATTGGGCAAGACACAAATGAATGGAAAGATATCTCATGTTCCTTGTTGGTTGAAATTAATATTGTTAAAACATCTATGCTACCCAAAACTATCTAGAGTCAATTCAATCCTTGTCAAAATTCCAATGGCATTTTTCACAAAATAGAACAATCCTCAAATTTAATTGGAACTATAAAAGACTATGAAGAACTAAAGCAATCCCGAGAAAGAAGAATGAAGCTAGAGGCATCACACTTCCTGATTTCAAACTATATTATGAAGCTATAGAAATCAAAACAGTATGATACCAGCGAAAAATAGACACAGACCAATGGAGCAGAATAGAGAACCTAGGCATAAATCCACACATATGCAGTTAACTAATCTTTGATAAGGGTGCCAGGAATACACAACAAAGACAAGATAGTCTCTTCAATAAATGATGTTGGGAAAGCTCCATATCCACATGCAAAAGAATGACCTTAGACACTTATCTTACACCATACACAAAAAAATAACTTGAAATTGATTGAAGGCTTAAACATAAAAACTGAAGCCATAAAACTCTTAGAAGAAAACATAAGGAAAAAATTCTTTGACATTGATCTTGGCAATGACTTTTTGTATATGACACCAAAAGCACAGGCAATAAAAACAAAAATAAACTGGTGGGACTACATCAAAAGAAGAAGCTTCTTTACAGCAAAAGAAATAATCAGCAAAATGAGAAGGAAACCTATGGAATAGGAGAAAATATTTGCAAACTGTATATCAGAGAAGGGGTTAATATCCAAAATATATAAAGAACTCATTATATATATGGATTAAAAAAAAATGGGCAAAGGATCTCTGAACAAACCTTTTTCCAAAGAAGACATACAAGTGGCCAACAGGTCTATAAAAGATGTTCAACATCACTAAGCATCAAGAAAATGTAAATCAAAACCACAATGAGATATCATCTTGCACCTGTTAAGATAGCTAATATCAAAAAGACAAGAGATAACAAGCATAAGCAAGGATGTGGAGAAAGGGGAACCCTTGAACACTGTTGGTAGGAATGTAAACTGGTACAGTCTTTATAGAAAGCAATAGTAGGAAGGGAAAAATGAAGGGGGGAAATCGGAGGGGGAGATGAACCATGAGAGACTATGGACTCTGAGAAATAAACTGAGGGTTCTAGAGGGGAGGGGGTGGGAGGATGGGTTAGCCTGGTGATGGGTATTAAAGAGGGCACGTACTGAATGGAGCACTGGGTGTTATATGCAAACTATGAATCATGGAACACTACATCAAAAACTAATGATGTAATGTATCGTGATTAACATAACATAACATAATAAAATTTTAAAAATGTAAAAAAAAAACAAAAAAGAAAGCAATATGGAGCTTCCTCAAAAAAATTAAAAATTGAACTACCATAAGATACAACAATCCCACTTCTTGATATATACCCTTACGAAATAAAATCAGGATCTCAGAGCTACGTGTACTCTTATGTTCATTGCAGCACTATTCATAATAGTCAAGATAAGGAAACAAACTATGTGCCCATTGACAGATGAATAGGTAAAGAAAATGAGGAATATACATACAATGGAATATTATTCAGCCATAAAGAGAAGGAAATCCTGCCGTTGGGACAACATAGGTGAGCCTGGAGGACATTATGCTAAATGAAATAAGTCAAACACAGGAAGACAAACACTGTCTAATCTCACTTATATGTGGAATCTAAAAAAGTTGAACTCACGGATAACTGAGTAGAAGGGTGATTGCCCAGGGACAGGGGGTAGGAGAAATGGGGATGTTTGCCAAATATATATGAATATATTCTGGGGATCTAATGTACAGGATGGTGATTATAGTTAATAATACTGCAATGTATACATGAAATATGCTAAAGTGTTCTCAACACACTCAAAAAATTGTAACCATATGAAGTGATAGGTGTGTTAATTAACTTGATTGAGGTGTTAATCTCACAATATGTATGCATATTAAATCATCACATTGTATGCCCTCAAAAAAATCTCATTGTACAACCCAAATAGATACAATTTTTATTTATCAATCATATTTCAATATAACTGAAAAACATTTCTTTTAATTCAAAAAAATTGTAGGTTTGGGGTTTTCACCAAACTTGGAGTTTTCAGCTATTATTTCTTTATGAATCCTTTCAGCATCACATTCTTTCTCCTCTTACCCTGAAATTTAGAGAAGTATGTTAGACCTTTCATTATTGTCTCCTGAAGTTCTCTTCAGTTGTCTTCAGTGATTTTTGCACTTTGTTGCTCAGATTGGATCATTTCTGTTGGCCTCTCTTCATGTTTATGGATTCTTTCCTTTGTCTTTTCCTTACTGTTTTTGAACCCATCTTTGAGTTTCTTTTCTTATTTTTTTTAAGATTTTATTTATTTATTTGACAGAGAGAGACACAGCAAGAGACGGAACACAAGCAGGGGGAGCGGAAGAGGGAGAAGCAGGCTTCCCGCTGAGCTGGGAGCCTGATGCGGGGCTCGATTCCAGGATCCTGGGATCATGACCTGAGCCAAAGGCAGACACTTAACAACTGAGCCACACAGGCGCCCCCATCATTGAGTTTCTTACATACCTTTTTCAGTTCTAAAATTTTCATGTAGTTCTCCTTTATATCTTCTATTTCTTTGTTGAGAGTTTCAATTTTAACATTTTTCCAACAGTTTGCAAATACTAATTTGAACATTTTTATAATAACTGTTTAAAGTATTTTCCAACATCTGTGTAATCTCAGTGTTTGCTTCTGTCAATTGTCATTTTCTATGTGAGTTTAATCTTCATCATTCATTATGTGCTGAGTAATTTTATATCCTGGACATTTTGATATTAAGTTATGAGACTCTTGATCTTCCTTCAATTTCATGGGATATGTTATTTTAGTTATAGACGGAAATTGAAAGGGCTAAGTTCAGGCTACAAGTTCCAACCCACCTTTTGTTGCTGTGGTTCCAATGTCAGTTTAGTTTTTGAAGCCTTTGTACCCTTGTTTAGATCTGTCACAGTGTATGGTACACAGTGGCCAATCTAGGGCACGGGCAGTTGTCTGTCAGCTTAGTTCTCAAAGTATTTGGTATTGTAATTAGAATTGGATTCACATATGTGCAGATCAGGGGTTCATAAACTTTATGGGCAGCTTTCCTGAGCTCCTCCTTGATCATGGTCTCTTTGGTACATTCAGTTTCCAAGAGACTCTTGTTTTCACTCCTCTTGTTTTCACTCAAGCCAGAAACTTGGTGTTCTAGTTATCACTGTGTTCTGTACACTTCCATGGTTCTACCAAAAAATGGCCAGGCAATGGGAGGACAGAAAGGGGGAAAGCAATGGGAATTTGCCTCTCATTACTGGAATTGTTGCTCCACTGAATGGAGAGATAGGTTTTTATCTGGTATTAGTCATGGTCCTCCAGAGAAACAGAAAGAGGGATAAAGAGAGACATACACAGACACACACACAAGTACACACACACGTACATCAAAACAGAGAAAGAGAGCTTTATTTTCAGGAAATGGCTCACATGACTGTGGGGATTGACAAGTCTAAAATCTGCAAGGCAGGCCAACAGCTTAGAAAGCTGGGGAAGTTAATGTTACAGCTCAAATCTGAAGGCAATATTCTCTCTAAAAGGTGAAATCCCTCTTCCTGAGACCTCAGTCTATTTTCCTTTAAGTCCTTCAACTGATTGGGTGAGGCTCACCCACAGTATGGAGGATAATCTGCTTTACTCAAAGGCAAATGATTTAAGTGTTAATCTCATCTAAAAATTACCATTACGGTGACATCGAGACTGGTATTTGACCAAATGCCTGGGTAATGTGGCCTTGTTAATAAAATTAACCATCACAAGTCCATCCCTTGTCAACTTGACACCCATATACTTTTTTTAAACTACACTTAATAACCAAGTAAAATAACAAAATCATACTCCTACCTAACGGTACAACTCTCCTGTGTAAAACTGAGAACACACTAGCTCTTTCTCCAGAACGGGATACGAAGTACTTGGGTGATGGTCCTCTTCTTGACATCCTATAACTTAAATCTTATAATGTAAAGTTAACAATACTTAAATACCCTGAGGTTAAGTCAATACATCTTATGTCATATACTAAAAGGATAGGAGAGAGAAGAAAAAAAGATATTCTCTTGATCCACACACACATTCATAAGAAAATAAGAAAGAAATACCCATGATAATTACAAATTATACCTCTTCAAATTTTTGGTTCCTTCAGCTTCCTATTAGCAGCTACTTCCTGGCCACAAGAGGATTGCTTGGGTCTGGGTCAGGAGAGAATAGAGAAAAGAATAAATAAATAAATAAAATGAGGGATTTTCCCCACTCTGTGCATTAAGAGTTCATGTCCCAACTCCTTGAGCCAGAGCTATAGGGCTCCTCTTATGAATGTGCCTTGAAGTCAGCTTCCAGGGTTTGGGATGTGCCATGGGTTAGGAGATACTAGAAGAAAAACAGTAAGCTCACTGCCAGATCAATGGTACTTCAAATTTGGACTCTTTTTCAATTTTCCCACTGCTATTTTCTTCTCAGCATCCTTAGAAAGCTGGCCCATGCATTCTGTCCAGATTTCTAGTTGTAATTACTTGGACATAAAGGGTGGGATGTGCTTATTTCTTTTCTTTTTTTTTTGTTTTGTTTTTTTAAATTTTTTTATTGTTATGTTAATCACCATATATTACATCATTAGTTTTTGATGCAGTGTTCCATGATTCATTGTTTGTTCATAACACCCAGTGCTCCATGCAGAACGTGCCCTCCTCAATACCCATCACCAGGCTAACCCATCCCCC
>NW_027397135.1:4317421-4380838 GCF_003265705.2 Callorhinus ursinus
GATGGGTCTTGTTTTTTAATCCAATCTGATAGCCTGTGTCTTTTGATTGGGGCATTGAGCCCATTTACATTCAGGGTAACTATTGAAAGGTATGAATTTAGTGCCATTGTATTACCTGTAAGGTGACTGTTAACTGTCTGTTGTCTGTGTTCGTTTCTGCTCTTTGCTGCTTTTAGGTTCTCTCTTTGCTTAGAGGACCCCTCTCAATATTTCTTGGAGGGCTGGTTTCGTGTTTGCAAATTCCTTTAGTTTTTGTTTGTTCTGGAAGCTTTTTATCTCTCCTTCTATTTTCACTGATAGCCTAGCTGGATATAGTATTCTTGGCTGCATATTTTTCTCGTTTAGTGCTCTGAAGATATCTTGCCAGTCCTTTCTGGCCTGCCACGTCTCTGTGGATAGGTCTGTTGCCAATCTAATGTTTCTACCATTGTAGGTTACATATCTCTTCTCCCGAGCTGCTTTCAGGATTTTCTCTTTGTCTCTGAGACTCGTAAGTTTTACTATTAGATGTCGGGGTGTTGACCTATTATTATTGATTTTGAGAGGGGTTCTCTGTGCCTCCTGGATTTTAATGCCTGTTTCCTTCCTCACATTAGGGAAGTTCTCTGCTATAATTTGCTCCAATATACCTTCTGCCCCCTCTCTCTCTCTTCTTCTTCTTCTGGGATCCCAATTATTCTAATGTTGTTTCGTCTTATCGTATCACTTATCTCTCGAATTCTGCCCTCGTGATCCTGTAGTTGTTTCTCTCTCTTTTTCTCAGCCTCTTTATTTTCCATCATTTGGTCTTCTATATTGCTGATTCTCTCTTCTGCCTCATTTATCCTAGCAGTTAGTACCCCTATTTTTGATTGTACCTCATCAATAGCCTTTTTGATTTCGATTTGGTTAGATTTTAGTTCTTTTATTTCTCCAGAAAGGGTTTCTCTAATAACTTCCACGCTTTTTTCAAGCCCAGCTAGTATCTTTAAAGTCATGATTCTGAACTCTAGGTCTGACATCGTACTAATGTCCGTATTGAGTAGGTCCCTAGCTGATGGTACTACCTCTTGTTCTTTTTGCTGAGGTGATTTCTTTCGTCTTGTCATTTTGTCCAGAGGAGAATAGATGAATGAGAGAAAGAAATGCTAAGAGGTTTACAACGTCCCCAGCAAATATACTCTAAACAAATCAGAAAAGACCTGAAACCAGGGAAAAAGAAAGGGAAAGAAAGAAAAAAGAAAGAGAAAAAAGAAAAAAAAAAGAAAAAAAGACAAAAACAAAAACAAAACAATACAAAAAAAACAGAATATGATCAAATATGATCAGACTAGTGCATAGATCAGTGCCACACACTAGATTTTGGGCGTATTTTGGTCTGTTAGAAAAAAGTGCCTCCCAAAATTTTAAAGGAAGAAAGACATATATGTACAAAATAAGGGTTGATACAATGAAGGGATGGAAGATGACTGTAAAGATTAAGTTATAAAAGATTTTATAAAAGGACTTGGGAAGATAAGTTGTTTGAAAAAAGAAAGAAGATTTAAGAAAAGAAAAAAAGAAAAAAAAAGAGAATGTGATCAGGCAGGAGACTAGAACAAAGCCATACACTAGTGATTTAGGGTATATTTTGATCTGTTAGAAGAAACTGTACCTCAAAATTTTAAAGAGAGAACAACTTATGTGCCATACCCTTATATGCCAAAAATAAGGGTAACTACTATGAAGGGATAAAATATGACTCTAAAAATGAAAAATAAAAAATGTTTTTTTTTTAAAAGGGATTGATAAGATGTTGGTTGAAAAAGGGAAAAAGAAAAATAAAAAAAAACAGTCAAAAAATAAATTGTAATAAAAAAAAAATCATGGTAAAAAAAAAAAAAAAAAAAGCCATGAATCTATGTGCAGTATTCCCCTAGCTCTGGAGTTCTCCCGTTCTCCTTGATCGGTAAACTTGGTCTTGGCTTGCTGGCTGTTTGTGCTGATCTTCTGGGGGAGGGGCCTGTTGCTGTGGTTTCCAAATGTCTTTGCCGGAGGCGGAATTGCCCCGCCCTTGTCGGTCCGGGCTAAGGAAGCTGCTCCGGTTTGCTCTCAGGAGCTTTTGTTCCCTGCAAGCTCTCCGTACAGCCTTGGAGGACCAGGGCAGAAATGGTGGCCTCCCAATCTCCACCCGGAGGAGCCGAGAACTTGGGGCCCCGCTCCTCAGTGCGCCCCCAGAGAAAAGCAGTCACTTCCGTGTCCCCGGTCTCCGGCCGCACTCCGTGCTCACCCGGCCTGTGACCGAGCGTTGCTATCTCTGGCACCCGACCCCGCACGGAGTCTCCAAACCCAGCAGATCCCTGCAGTGCGTTCCCGCACCGCTCCTCCCCGGGAAGGAAGGGGAGTCTCCCCGGATCTGCCGCCTGCTGGGTCCCTGCTGGAGGAGCAGTGGCCCGACTGGGCCGCAGATTACAGTTTATGGCAACCCCGAGCTGAGAGCCCGCGACTCTGCTCCGTCTCTGCAGCCGGCTTCCCCGCTCTGATACCTGGGAGCTCTGGCGCACTCAGGCACCCCCGGTCTCTCCGTGACCCCAAGGGTCCTGAGACCACACTGTCCCGGGAGGATTCCACCCTCCGCTTAGCCACTGCAGCGACGTCCCTCCGCCGAGCCAACTTCTAAAAGGTCCGATTTTGTGCTCCGCGGCTCTAGCACTTGCCAGAAGCGGCCGGCGGATGCCCCTCCCCCGCCGTCTATCCTACCGAATATCGCCTCGGATTCACTTCTCCGCACGTCCTACCTTCCAATAAGTGGCCGCTTCTCTGTTCAGAGAGTTGTTGCTACTCTCCTGTTCGATCTCCTGTTGAGTTCGTAGGTGTTCAGAATGGCTTGATCCCTATTCAGCTGAATTCCCGAGACCAGACAAAATCTAGGTCTCCCACTCCTCCGCCATCTTTGGGATGTGCTTATTTCATCTCACCCAGAAAGAGGACCTTCCACCTATTCTTTTTTACCTTATTTAGTATAAATACTAAGGAATTTTAAATTGCACATGTGGCTCATATTTGTGGCTTACATTATATATACATCAGATAGTGGCTGGTTTAGAAGTTTGATGGAAAAGAAAAAAATCCATATAATTAATATCAATGAAGTACCTTCTCTGTGGCAGACAGTTTGCTACGTGCTGGGAAACCATACTGAATAAAGTAGATTTAGCCCTTCTATCTTGGAATAGTCAGGGATAAACAGACTTTAAATAAATAAGTGATCATACACACACATATATACACACACACACACAAATACCATTATGTTTGCAATGAGCACCACAAAGGAAATAAAGAGTCTGCCATAGATTCCCTAACCTAGGACTGGGGCCAGGATGGAGTGCTGTGGAAAGTATTCCTAAGGAAGTGGCCTTCAAGGCAAGGCTTAAAGGTAAGTAGGACTTTCCCAGGTGAAAAGGAGTGAGAAGGAACATTCCTGGTAGATGTAACCCCATGGGCTGAAGATCTTAATACCAGAAGGAGCTTTTCCTGAGGAGAAGAAAGAAGGTTGGTGTTGATGGGGCATAAGGAAAGAGGAGACTCATGTTGGTCGAGCAACGTGTGCAGAACAGCCTGAGGAAGAGCCCACAAGAAAATGGTCCTTAACATACACCCAGTGGTATGGTTCTCCACCAGGGCATCTAGGGTCCTTTGGCATCCCCTTCTGAGAGGAAGCAGTCTCAGAAAAACATGCCTCAGTATTTCTGAAGACTAAACAGAAGGATTTCAGAAGGCTGAGAAGATCCATTGTTTCCTAGACTACCTCCCCTGCATCTATAGCCAGTAGAAGTGTCTCTGGTGGGAAAAAAGAAAAGAAGAGAAAAGAGTAATGTCTGTGGCCATCCTTTTTCAAAATGTCAGCCTAAGGACCATGGAGAATAAACCCTCAAACTTGTGAAGTTACTTTGCAGTTTCTCTGGCATGATACCCTCATTATAAAGGCATATGATGAATAACTATGAGGTCCAGAACACTCATACGATAAGTACAAAATAATAAAGCAAGTTAGGAGTGGCAAAACTGGGAGAGAGCCCAGAACTCCCCCATGTTTGCCACAGTCAGAGCAGAAGTGCTGACCCTGACATCTTTGCAGACCAGGCCCCCTTCTGCTTCCCTAACTCAGCTCACACTGGCTGTGGGACATAGTCTTTATCCTTGTGGTCTTCTTATATATAACGAAGATACTGTAGGAGTTCTTCAAAACCACTGCCCTGGTGTAGATTACCTGACTTTTGTGACTTCCCTACCGCCAAAGAGTGGGATTAAATCAGTTCTAGAATGGGACTTAAAACCTTTATTTGAATAAGGTCATATTAACTTTAATAAGAGTCCTGTGCTCACATTTTTATGCTAAAGCTCCCCATTTCCCACTTATCAATTGTATCCACACTAAACCTACTGATACAAGAAGTTCTTGGTTTCCTTTGTCACAAAACAGAACAACATTAAGAGACTCCATTGTATAATCAGCTTGACACTTGTGAGTATACTCATTCAGTTGCTGATTGGACAGTGGGGGCAACTGCGGAGGGGCTTTGTGGCTTGGATCCATTTATCTGGCCACAAGAGGCCTTTGGACATGAGTTATGACTTTTCCAGTTCTGGAAAAGAGAGATCTTTTCCTAAATTGCAGCAGCCATATCTGGTGAGTCATAGAAGCATTCATACCTAGAGCCACAGAAAGAGTCCAGCCCAGTTTGATATTTATGAGGTGACATTTAGTCCAATTGATGGAGGGCTTTCATGTGTTTATTTAACGGCAGTCCCAGTAAGGGTTAAGAAACATGGGCAAGATCTTGTGGAGCAAAGGCCCATCTCACAACACATCGTCAGTGTTTGTCCCCCAACTTCACAGGCAGACCAGAGATTTACTTTTAACTGTTGGATAAACCCTATTTGATGGTCCCTTTTTCTCTACATGTCTGCCACTCAGAGCATAACAAGCAAGTGCAGAAGAGAAAGGAATGATCAGAGATGAAAAGTTGGCTCTTAGAGCCGTGCCAAGAGCTGGGCAGACGCTTGAAAATGGGCCTTTATCGGAAAGCTCGGCCCAAGTCAGAGGTTTACGACATGGGAACCACTTTCATTGAAGCAAAAAGCAGAAAAGACTGGTTATAAATCGAGGCTGGCTGAGAGGAATTGTAATTCCTCCCACTGCTGGCCAGAGAAAAAGCAAAAGTCTAGTCACCAGGGAGGGGCCTGCCATGTCTTCTGCCTCTGCTCAACGGGGAGCTCTTTTCCTCCTACCCCATTGACTGTTCCCTTACTCCACATACTGCTGCTCGTTCAAGGCACAAGACTTTGTGAATTTTGGTTTTGCTGGCAGCTAGCATTGCAGGATGCCAGCTAAGAGTAATGACGTTCCAAAAAAGGCCAAGCTCCATGAGCTTTTCAGCAAGTTGTACCTGGAGAAGAAAGAGTGTAGGACAGATGACATGGCTGTTTACAAATATCTTAAGGACCTCCAGAAGGCAGCAGGGCGTTAGGCTTCTTTGGAGTGGGGGCTCCAGCATGCAGAACGGTGTGAGGCTTGATTTAAGGCCAGCTGTTTTGTCCTCTTGCTTCCGTGAAAACAGTTGCCAGATCATGAGAGTTTGAATTTGCCAAGCATTGCAGTCGCAACCTGGGAGTGAGATGTTAGCTGGGGTAGGTAATCACTCTGCCGAGACGATTCCTTTTTTCCTTTCAGATATGTGTTTTGCCATCTGCGAAAATAATATGGCATCGTTGCTAATCTAGTCATTGTAATCATTAACTAGAAAATTCGTTTTCCTTTATATTTATGATTTTAAAGTTCACTGTAATAGTAATTATTATTTCATGACACCCAGATTCCATAGAACTTTCCAGGAAAATATGACTCCAACTCGAAGGGAAAAGGAATACATGAGAAATCCCATTTTGACATAGCACTGGAACACTTGTGTTCAATTAGATAAGGGACACCTGCCCTTAAGCCTCCCCACCCTTGTATTCACATCTTCAAATTGTTATTTCCTTTGATTTGCCATTCCAGAATCTCTTTCCCAGACTAAGACATGCATGGCAATGGTCAATAGTTTCTACTCTTCCCTTTCAATAACCGTTGAGATGTTTTCCAATTAAACATTAGATGGGAGAGGGATTAATCATGTTCGGAAAAGGTCAGATGCATTGTGAATCCACATTTCTTAGGTATGTTCTGAGTTTTCATGGCCAGCCAGCAGCAGAACTGATGAGGGTGGGGCTGGGGATACCAGGGCAGGAATCTAGCGACACAAACTATGGCAGGAGCTGGGAGCTACTGCCCCAAGCCCCTCCTGGGCCAGAGAACTAGGCAGGGCAAGATGGGCAGCCCTTATACATGCCCAGCCAATAAAGAACATTATCAGACAGCCAACAAAGATGCCCGTGTGGTGATCCCACTATGAGCTGTCCGTTTCTCTCCGGGTTGGAATGTTTAGAAGATGAGTAGGCTTTTAGCTGCTCAAGAAAGTTTGCCTCCAGTAGAAGAGAGATTTCAAAAGCTCCCTATCCTTCTCCTTGTTCCTGGGCCTCTGCCAAAGTCCAGGCATATTCTGGTAACTTCTGGGAAAGCCACCTTCTTCCCTCAACAGAAAAACAAATCAACCCAACATTCAGACCAGCAGATGGCTTCCAAAGAAAATATAAATGATCCACCTGCTGAAGCAAGATGCTGACATAAAGTTGGATACACTTGCAGATGACTCACTGTGATGGCTTTCTTGTGGTTGTCAATGTGCAGGCTTCTCATGCCCCTGTAATTGCGGGGTGGACAGCTCAGCCAGCAACGTAGCCTCAGTCTCTTCTTGGGGGGACCTCAGAGATCTGTCTCTGCCCTGACCCTTTTGGGCTCTTCCATGCCAGGGATCTGGCCTCATTTACCTGGTAGCCACAGTGTTCAACCCACTTCCTCCCTGTGGCTGGCACTTGTGAATGCTTGTGGAAATGAATTTGAATCCAAGGCAATCGATAAGGATGACAGTCTCTCCAGCTGTCTTTCAGGACCTAGGTAGGCGGGTTTACTTAGAACCAGTCTATTTGGGAAGCATTTCTGGGAAAGGCCAGTGAAATGCTAATGTTCCTACACTGGGTTGTTTTGCCTAGATTCATAGAACCTCAGATTTAAGGGAGCTTCTCAAGGTTACCTGGTCATACAGATCCTCTGAACTCAATTTATGCTTTTTCCCTCTTGGGCAGCAGTGGTTCTTCACTCTTGTAAAAGGCACATATCCCATCACCATCTCGCAAGGAGAAATCCTCTTTCGTCAAATAAAACCTATACTCAGATTTCCAAATCAATTCTAGTTCATGGATGAGAATCCCTTTCTTTTCTTTCCTTTGTTTATAAAGGAAAATGGGAAAAAAATAGGAGGATAATGTAACTGTGAAGTATTATATAGTAATCCTTAGTTGCATTATTTTTTAACAGTAGAAGACACTAATAGTGCCTCATTTTAAATTAAATCAAAGAATACTAAATCCATATAGTGTAGTATTTTGTGTATATATCACATATATAATGCTGCGTCATTAAACAACCTTACTGACAATGTTCCATGACCCCCCCTTATTTTACAGAAGAGAAACTTTAGGGACACAGAAGCCAAGGGCATGCCCACGGATATGTAGTGGCAAAGCCAATTAAAGGAGAAAGAAACATAAACAGAGATGGGGAAGAAACAAATTCCAGGCAAAAAAAGAATTAAGAGACAAAATGGAAAACAAAGACAGAGAAAAGAAGCAAAGGTAGGGAGAGGAACCAAAGGAGATTCTGGAAGAAGTAGAAAGAGAAAAATTAGAACAAGGCGCAAACAGCGATGAGGGGCAGGACAAAGGAGAAATAGCAAAAAGAAAGCTTCATATAAGAAAAAACTATAACTATAATGATTGAAAAGAATGGACTTTTAAGTCTTTTTTTTCAAAGATTTTATTTATTTATTTGAGGGAGAGAGAGGGAGAGCACAGAGGGAGAGTGCGACGGAGAAGCAGGCTCCCCGCTGAGCAGAGAGCCTGATGCAGGGGCTCGATCCCAGGACCCTGAGATCGTGACCTGAGCTGAAGGCAGACACTCAACCGACTGAGCCACCCAGTTGCCCCTGTACTTTTAAGTCTTATTTTCTAAGTTCAAATACCAACTATACTTCTTACTAACATGCGATCTTTACTCAGCCTTCCTCATCTGTCAAATAGGAACAACAGCAACGCCTCCCTCCAGAATCACTGTGAAGTGTGGGGACGTGGCCAGCTCTCTGAGCTTTTTGTTCCCATTATCGTCTGCTTACCCATCCCCCAATCTGGAGCCCACATAGCTCCCCGAGTGTCACATTCACTGTCAAAGTCAAGTAATAGGCGTTTGTGAACACAAGTCCTACTGACTTTTCAAGTCTTGAATATGAAAGATCTTCTCCTAATGCCACATTTTTTTTTCAGATTTGGATAATTAATCTGTTCAAAGTATAATTATGGTGACTAGATTTCTGGAATAGTCTGGACTTCAAATATTCTTTCCCATTGTCACCGTAAGTAACCCTGTGACCACGTACTCCTGCATCCTCACGTACACAAACACATTATATTGCTGCCTTAGCAACAGGGGGCAGAAATTGTCTTGGCTAGGAACACAGGAGGACTAACTCACGTGCTGGTCAGTGGAAACGTACACTTCTGGAAGTCTTTTAAGCAAAGCCTACACCTGGGCAAGTGTATCATCTCCATGATGAGCCCCAGCCCTCCAACTGAAATTAACGTAGGAAAGTTCTTATTTGTTCTTCAATCCATGCCCCCTCCTCCGCCCTCCAATCCCTACCCACCAGCTAATACTTTGCACACCCTACTCTGGCATTTCAGAGCAAACTTTGAAATATCAATTTGGATGCATTTTGTTCTAGAGAGAATGGCTATGTGAAAATCCCTAAAAGTCAAGATAGGTCTAAAGCCTGGACAAATGTGATATTTGTCTTGGACAGCTCAGACTTTCTGAATTCACACAGTCATAAAATAGACAGAACTTTGTGTATCATGGTCTGCCCCTATCAGATTTCTCCACTGCTGTGATGAACCTATAATCAACATTTACTAGAAAAATTGATATGTCTTTATCATTATTATTTTCAAAATTGCGCCTTTGGTGGAACTGACTCAGAGCGAAGTACAAATACTAAAACTCATTAAAATTCATAAAACACCAAATGGCAGCAGTAATTAAAACAACTTAATTTCCCCCTCGGGGTAATCCAACATAAAATTTCATGGGAATCTTCCAGTTGAGAAATCCCAAAGAGTTACATAAAGTTCACTCTGGCCCTCAGATAGTGTCAGTTCTCTGTTGTAGCTCAGCTTCTACACCCTTCTACGTGCTTTGAATTGGGTACTTTATAAGGAGGCTATCAGATTCCTTACCATCCTTCTGCTCCCACTCCCTTAAATGTGGTAAGTGAGCAAAAATATGGGTTGGTTTTACTCACTTCTGCTTCCCCTCAAGTTTCTCTCTCTTGCCAGGGGGATTTTGAACTAAGGGTCCTATGTAGACGTGCCGACCCAGGAAAGGGAGAGAGCAGGGACTAATAGGAAACATTGAAATGTTGAAGAAATGGATAGGCATGCTGCAGAGAGATGTGTCTGGGGGCCGGGGGGGGAGCGGTGTGGTGAAGACCAGACACAGGCGGGTCCTGTCAGGACTCAGTGCTGTATCCGGTTTTCTGGGGCACAATTGTTCAGCTGTAGCTTTTCTTTAAGATTTTATTTATTTGAAAGAGTGAGCGGGTGAGAGAACATGGGCAGGGGAGAGGGAGAAGCAGACTCCCTGCCAAGTAGGGAGCCTGATGTGGGGCTTGATACCGGGGCCTCCAGGATCATGACCTGAGACAAAGGCAGACGCTTAATCGACTGAGCTACCCAGGCGCCCCTCGGCCATAGCTTTTTAATTGTAAGTATTTTAAATGCATTCTATTATATGTACTGTGTGTATATGCATTATATACATAGTATGTATATGTATTATATACTACAAACACCTACGTACCCAGTACCCAGCTAAAAAATTACATACTGAAAATTTGTTGAAATCTCCTGTCTCCCTCCCTGGTTTCTGAGTTCATTCTCTTCCACACACACAGAGCAGAGCATTATCAGTGACTGGGGTGTTCAGAAGAGCCCCCCATATATTACACAGAGAGTAGTATTTTGTGTGTTTGTGTATTTATTTAAAACACTATGTAGAATTGCATGAGCATTGCTTTTGTTGTTATTTTAAATTCAAGGCCAGCTTATGTTAGTATCACTTTTCAGGATAGTATTTTCTGCCACTAAATGGCCGCGCATTGTGGACAAGAAGTGATTTAATTTGGAGGTAAAGAAACGAAAGAAAAGCATATTTCCTATCAGCAACTCAAAGCTCTGTAAGGGCAGGAATGATGCTTCTGTCTAGCGCTTCATTTTATTTCCACTACCTACTGCGGCTGTCTGACACGTAGTTGATGCTCAGTGAATATCTATCAGGTGAGCAGATGGAAAGTTGGAAAAAGAAGAGAGCACTAATGCAACCATCACTGCTTGGCTTGCGCCACGGCTCTTCCTTCTGGTAGCTCAGTTTGAGGGCTGGGAAAAGTCCTTCACTCCGACAGCATATTAAGGGCAGGGGCCTATTTCAGTTGAGGAAGTCTGCAATGCATTTTGGGGCTCTAACCAGAGAAACAATGCAACTATTACAATTTTCTAAACTCTAGTAAAATGTAATCAGACAGGGCCCCAGTCCATTCCCTTGGTGTTGAAGAGAAAAGGAGAAATTGTTGGACAAGAGGCTAAATTATCTTGTTTGCATGATTGGATTTCCTTGAAATACAAGGTCACATATGGCCAATGGAATTCTTTCTACTCATAAAAAAGTCCAGATCAAAACAACTGAATTGAACCCAAATTTCACAGTTCTTTTCCCTCGAGGCTCGACTCAGAAGCTCAGAGACATCAATGACCGATGATTTTTATGACAAGCTCCAGTCTTGGCATAATGGGGTCCCTCAGTTTTAAGGCCCTTTCATTGGTGATATAACAGCTCTGTTGTCGGCAGCCCTCGATGACATCACAGTCATAAAACTCAGCAACAGCAAGAAGATTGTCTCGGTGGCGAAGTGGGAATTGTGCTGCAGCCTGCACCACTGCCATCCTGTGTTCTTTGTTCAACTCGGAGCTCAGGCGGCGCGGGCTGCACCCAGTTACCGCCTCCGACTACCGCACAGGCCGCTCATCTGGCATTAATGCTCCCGGCTAAGAAAGGCTAGCTGGCTCTGACATCTTGCTGCCAGCATTCTCTTCTACTCCGGCCTTCAGGATTGGAAACTCAGGTGGCCATATCCATGAGGCCCTTTGATGAGCGTCCAAGGCAAGAAACATGAAATTTCATCACCAGAAATGTGTCCCTTTGTATATCAAAAACTTTCTAGCTTCCTTAGACTTGGAATAGTCCCAGGAAAGGTCAGTCACCTGTCGGTGCGGAGAAGAAAGGTGTACTGATATCACACACGCAACTCCTTCCTGCATAGCTGGCGTGTCCCCACCCCCCTGGACCCAACCCAACCACCAGCCAAGTGCGCAAGGCGCATGCCCCCAGCTGCGGGGCTCTCTCGGGCGCAGAGCACCTGTTCTGGCGCATGCACCACCCAGCGGGAGCAGGAACTGCCGCAGAGCAGAGGCGTGCACAGACTTAGCAAGCTGCCATCTGTGCTGGACCAGGAAAAATTGTTCACTCACCCTCCATTTGCCTCAAATGTTATTAAAAGCCATCAAGAACAGAAATAATGTAACACAACTGCACCACTGTAGAGACAGAACGTTGCTGCAAACATCTGCAGAGCTCAAATGCCAGTGTCCCTTGGTAAAAAGCTGACATGAAAACGGCTTTAACGGAAAGTGAATATGGGAAGTCACATCCCCAGAAAGCAGCACCTCAGCTCCCAGATACTCTAAGGAAGGAGGAGCTTTGCAGCGGATGCCCTGTGCCCGTCCCTGCCACAGAACAGACCCCGGCATTTTCTATGTGGGCAACGCTTGGGCCCTGACTCCTCAGCATCTCGGAAAACAAAAACAAATGATAGCCAAACAGGATCTAGGAATTTTATTCTCTCAGAGAAGCTAACGGGGTTCCTCGAAGGCCCCTGAACTGAGGGCCCTTTCTGTACTGAGCTTGCATCTCCAAAGTTTAGCAGAGCAAGGGGGCCACTCAATTTTCCTGTCCTCGGGGCAATATTTCCTCCTTATTAAACAGCTAGAGTTTCCTGAGCGTGATCTTCAAAATCTGCGCTTCGGTCTCCCCTGAATTCAAGCCAGCCATCCTCATTTCCTCAATTACAGTGGGCCAGGAACACTCTTCTTTCCTCACAGGGGTATTGTGACTTTTAATTGGTCCTTGCAAGGGTTCCCAAAATCCCTTAGCACCACCTCCACGAGCTCCTCGCTCTGGCTCCCGCAGCCGCTTGGCTCTGCGGTGTCGCAGGGAGCCGAGCCGACTCTGCTGGATCTGGGGCTTCCTTCCAGGGGCATCTCTTCTGCTCATCGCTTGAACCTGTGAACATCCTGGGGTGAACTGACCTCACCAGCCCTTCTTGAAAAGTCTTAACTACAGCTTCTCTGAACGAGTTCAACAGGAATAAATCCTCCCACTCCTTCTGAATACCACTTAATTACTACCTGTGCCTCTGCTCCAAGGCCCTGAGAGAAAGATTTTTATCGTCAGGCTTGTTCAGCAGGTGTTTCTCAGAGAGGGTTCTGTGGGACACTCATTCTGCAGAGTACCGATAGGTGCCACATGCTACACACACCGCCTGCTTGCGCACACCTAACATACACATCATACAGCTATTACACACTGCATGCAGTATACACACTCGTCCCTTTGCACACACACATATGCTGCACACTGCATGGATGGTGGTCAAGAAAGTATAGAAAAACCTAATGAGTGTAAAAACTACTATTTTGTACCAGCTCACTAGAGCCTTTAGTGTTCTAATATGCATTACAAATTTTTAAAACTTGGGTTTTAGTATGTAGTGTTTCCCAACATATTCAAACACAGAGCTACTTCTTTGTGGAGAGAACCCAAAATGACCAGGGGTACCATGGAACACACTTTGCATAACACTCTATTACAGCAATTAGAAAAACCACTTACACATCTAAAACTGGAGTGACGGTAACAATTACTCTTAGTAATATGAAAAACATAAACATTTCCAAAGCATTGAGAGATTAGGTCAGGGGTCAGCGCACTATGGCCTACAAGCCATATCTGGCCTATGGCCTGTTTTGATACAGCCCTCCAGCTGAGAATGTTTTATATTTTTAAGGATCTATGAAAACAAAACAAGCAAAAACAAAACAAACAGAAAAACAAAGAAAATGCAACATAGACCATAAGTGGCCCACAAAGCCCTTTACAGAAAAAGTTGGCACAGCCATTAGCCATTTGGACTGTTTAAACTTAATTAGGGGCACCTGGGCGGCTCAGTCAGTTAAGCGTCTGCCTTTGGCTTGTGTCATGATCCCAGAGTCCTGGGATCGAGCTCCGCATGGGGCTCCCTGCTCATGGAGGAGCCTGCTTCTCCCTCTCCCTCTGCCACTCCCCCACCCCTGCTTGTGCTATCTCTCTCACTTGCTGTACCTCAAGTCAATAAATAAAATGTTAAAAAAAAACTTTAATTAAAAATTAAGAAAAAGTAAAACTTCATTTCTCAGTCACATGAGCCATATTTCTTTTTTAAAAATTTTTTTATTGTTATGTTAATCACCATACATTACATCATTAGTTCTTGATGTAGTGTTCCATGATTCATTGTTTGTGTATAACACCCAGTGCTCCACGCAGAACGTGCCCTCTTTAATACCCATCACCAGGCTAACCCATCCCCCCACCCCCTCCCCACTAGAACCCTCAGTTTGTTTTTCAGAGTCCATCGTCTCACATGAGCCATATTTCAAGTGATCAATGAATGGTGACATGTGGCAAAAAGCCACGACACTGAAAAATGCAGATAGCAAATACTCCCATCATTGCAGAAAGTTCTATTGCATTGTGCTGGTCAAGATGAAACTTTCTATTGAGGTAACACTATTCGTGGTTGTTCCTAGAATAAGATTTCCTTCTCGCTGTTGCTTTGTTTAAGGAATTTGATTGAGGCCGTGGGGACAATGTGAGTCTTGCAAAAGAGTTCTGACTGGTTTCTGATAGATTTCCAGTTGAATAAGTTTGCCCCCGGAAGCCTTCACTCGTATGTTGATCTTTCTTCAGCCCTCAGAAACTAGATCTATGGCTGGCCCTGTCGTGCCCCCAGACCCACATAAGCGCCTAAGACAAGCTAGTAGTTGACAGGAATTCTCACTAACCACTATTTACATAGTGTCAAGTCTTGAGTATTTTGGCTTGCCTCTTCTCCTTCAAGCTCCTGCCAGCCTTTCTGTGTTTCTTTTTTTTCTTGAGTTTCCCTTCTGTCCTCCTTCCCTGCTAAATGTAATTCCCTTCACTTTATTATTCAGACGAATTTTGTTCCTCACCTCTTCCTTGGCTCTGGGCCTGTATTTACATATTTAAAGACTCATAAATATACTCTGCTAAACAAAATGTCTACTAAATTACTCCTCAGCAATATGGAAGAATTGGCAAAAGC
Organism: Callorhinus ursinus; assembly: GCF_003265705.2. Lineage (NCBI taxonomy): Eukaryota > Metazoa > Chordata > Mammalia > Carnivora > Otariidae > Callorhinus > Callorhinus ursinus. The sequence continues at coordinate 4,332,088 of NW_027397135.1, forward strand.
CTTGAAATCCCCTCTCTGCTTTTTCCCACCAATATCTATAACTGGACGGGAATAGTGTCAACATTTAGTTCCTAACGGAATATATATTACATCTCACTCACTGAAGGTTAAGGGCAGAGTTTTTGTCGAAATGGCATTTCCCCTTGCTACCCTAGGAAATGTGTGCTGTCAGCAAGAGCAAGGAGAGCATTAGAAGAGAGAAGGGGGTCAGCACCATCAAATGCCGTGGAGACAAGCGAGGATGATGACTATACCAGACCATTTTATGGGCTTCCAAGAATTTCTTTAATATAACATTTTTAGGGCAGCAGTTTCTAAGATAGATAATCTGTTGGGCTACAAGTTAAGTCTCATTAGATTTTAAAAGATAGATATTATGCAAAGTGTTTTCTCTGACTATAAGAGGATGAAGTTAGAAAGCAACAACAGGTAAAACTGGAAAATCCAAACATTTGTGAAAATTAAATAGCACACTTTTAAACAACCAATTGATCAAAGGAGAAATCACAAAGAAAATTAGAAATACTTAAACACAAATGAAAACAAAAATATAATATACCAAAACTTATGGGGTACATAATGGGACATTTATAGGTATAAATTCTTAGTTTTTAAAAAATAAAAAATTTCTCTATCCATTCATCTGTTAAAGGGCATCTCAGCTCCTTCCACAGTTTAGCTGTTGTGGACATTGCTGCCATAAACATCGGGGTGCATGTGCCCCTTCTTTTCACCAAGTCTATATCTTTGGGGTAAATACCTAGTAGTGCAATTGCTGGGTTGTAGGTTAGCTCTATTCTTAACATCCTGAGGAACCTCCATACTGTTTTCCAGAGTGGCCGTACCAGCTTGCATTCCCACCAACAGTGAACCAAACTGAGGGTTACCGAAGGGAGGGGGATAAGGTATAGGGTAACCAGGTTAATGGGTATTAAGGAAGGCACGTGTGGTGATGAGCACTGGGTGTTATATGCAACTAATGAATTGTTGAACACTACATCAAAAACTAATGAGGTACTATATGTTGGCTAATTGAACATAATAAAAAATAAGAAATAAAAAATTTCTCAATTCAACAACATAACTTTACAACTTGGGGATCTAGAAAAAGAAAAACAAACTAAACCCAAGCTAGAGAAAGAAAAGAAATAATAAAAATTAACACAGAGATAAATGAAATAGGGAATAGAAAAAACAACACAGAAAATCAATAAAACAAAAAGTTAGTGCTTTGCAAAGATAAACAAAATTGACAAACCTTTAGCTCTATAGACCAAAAGAAAAAAAAAAAAAAGAAAGATTCAAATAACTAAACTCCAGAATGAAAATGGGGACATTACTGTTAATTTGGCACAAATAAATTGAATTATTAGAGAGAACTATGAACAATAATACACCAACAAACAGATTACTTAGATGAAAAGTCTCCTAACCAAGCAAAGCCTGGACCTGATGGCTTCACTAGTGAATTCTACCAAACATTTAAGAAAGAATTCATAGCCATTTTTTCTCAAAATTTTTTCAAAATAAGAAGAGGAGGGAGCACTTCTTAACTCATGCTATGAGCCCAGAATTACGGTACCAAAGCCAGAGACCCTACAACAAAAGAAAAGTGCAGATCAAGATCCCTTACAGACATTCATCAGAAATCCCCAACAAACGACTAGCAAACCAATTTCAGCAGCATATTAAAAGGATTATATACCATAATCAAGTGGTATTTATTTCTGGAATTCAAGGATGGTTCAGCATACAAAAATCAATCAATGAAATGCACCACATTAACAGGATGAAGGAAAGAAACGACATGATTATCTCTATGGATGCAGAAAAAGCACTTGACAAAATTCCACACCCTTTCATGATAAAAACACTCCACAAACTAGGAAGAGAAGGAAACTACCTCCAGGAAATAAAACCTATATATGAAAAACCTACAGCAAACATCATACACAACAGTGAAAGACTGGAAGCTTTTCCTCTAAGATCAGGAGCAAGACAAGGATGCCCACTCTCACCACTTCTATTTGACTTAATTCTAGAAGTACCATCCAGAACAATTAGGCAAGAAAAAGCAATAAAAGGCTTCCAAATTGGAAAGAAAGAAGTAAAGTTAGCTCTGTTTGCAGATGATATAATCTTATATGTAGGAAACAATAAAGATAGTACATACCAAAGAGGACTATTAGTGAGTTCTGCTAAGGAGCAGGATACAAAGTCAACACACAGAAACCACTTGCAGTACACAAACAATAACCAATCTGAAAAGGAAGTGATGGAAACAATTCCAGTTACAACTGCATCAAAAATAATAAAACACTGAGGAATTAATTTACCCGAGGAGGTGAAAGACTTGACATAGATGGAACTGGAGGGGATTATGTTAAGTGAAGTAAATCAAGCAAAGAAAGACAATTATATGGTTTCACTCACATGTGGAACATAAGCAATAGCACAGAGGACCACAGGGGAAGGGAGGGAAAACTGAAGGGGGAGAAATCAGAGAGGGAGACAAACCATGAGAGACTCTGGACCACAGGAAACAAACTGAGGGTTTCAGAGGGGAAGGGGGAGGATGGAGTAGATGGGTGATGGGTATTGAGGAGGGCATGTGTTGTGATGAGCACTGACTGTTATATGCAACTAATGAATCGTTGAACACTACATCAAAAACTAATGATGTACTACACAGTGGCTAACTGAACATAATAAAAAAAAAGAACATGAAAAAAAGAAAACCATAAAACGTTGCTGAGTTTTAAAAGGCATAAACAAATGGAAACACATCTCGTGTTCATGGATTGGAAGGTGTAATATTGTTAAGACATCAATACTTCCCTAAGTAACCTACAAATTCAATGCAATCTCTATCAAAATCTCAATGACATTTTTGCAGAAATACCAAAATCCATAGTAAAATTCACAATGAAGCTCAAGAGAACCTGGATAGCCAAAATGTTTTTGAAAGAGAAGAACAAAACTGAAGGACTCATATTTCCTGTCAAGACTTACTAGAAAGCTACAGAAGGCAAAGAAAGTATTGTACTAACATAAAGACAGACATATAGGCCAATGGAATAGAATAGAGAGCCCAAAAGTAAACCCTCACATCTACGGCCAAATGATTTTTCGCAAAGGTGTCAAGGCCATTCAGTGGGGAAAAGAAAATCTTTTTATTAAATGGTGCTGAGAAAATCCAAATATCTAGATGTGAAAGAATGAAATTGGACCCTTACCTAACACCATAAACAAAAATAAAAATAGATTAGAGACTTAAATGTAAAACCAAAAATTATAAAACTCTTACAGGAAAACATAGGGAAAATTCTTCATGACATTGGATGTGGTGATGATTTCTTATATATGATACCAAAGGCATAGACCTGGATCAGATTTCATGAAAATTTAAAAATTTTGTGCATCGTAAGACAATATCAGCAGAGTAAAAATACAACCCATGGAATGGAAGAAAATGTCTGCAAATCATATATCTTATAAAGGACTAATATTCAGAATATTGAGAGAACTTTCAAAACTCGTCATCAACAACAACAACATAATCTGATGCAAAACTGGGCAAAGAACTGGAATAGACATTTCTTCAGAGAAGACATATGAATGACCAGCAAATACATGAGAAGATGCTCAGCATCATGAATCAGTAAGGAAATGCAAATCAAAAGTGCAATGAGATACAACCTCACAAAAAAGCTACTCTCAACAAACCGCCCCCCCCGCCCAGAAATAATAATAACGTGGATGTGGCAAAGCTAGAGCCTTGTGCACTGTTGGTGGGAATGTAAAATGATCTAGCTGTTATAGAAGACAGCATGGTGGTTCCTCCAGACATTAAAAATAGAATTACCACATGATCCAACAGTTTCACTTCTGTTTATATTCCCAAAAGAATTGAAAGCAGAGTCTCAAAGACATCTTTGTACACCCCTGTGCATAGCAGTATTATTCATAATAGCTAAAGCATGGAAGCAACCCAAGTGTCCATCAATGGATGAATGGATAAGCAAAACATGGCATCGACATACGAGGAAGTATTAGCCTTTAAAAAGTTAAGGAAATTTTGACATTTGCTGCAACATCTTGAGGACATTATGCCAAGTGAAATAAGCCAGTCACAAAAAGACGAATATTGTATGATTTCATTTACATGAGATACTGAGAGTAGTCAAAATCATGGAGATAGAAAGTAGAATTGTGGTTGCCAGGGGCTGGGGAGAGGTTCACAATGGAAGTTAGTGTTTAATGGATGTGGAGTTTCAGTTTTACAAGATGAAAGGAGCTCTGCAAATAGACAGTGGTGATGGTTTCAAAACATTATGACTGTATTTAATGTCATTCATTGGCCACTTAAGAATCATTAAGATGGTACATTTATTTTCTGTGTATTTTGCCACAATAGAGAAATTTGAAAGAAAAAAGTTCCGATGGCTCTTCGTTACCTTCAAACTAATCTCCCAAGTGTATCGTCCATATACAAGGTTTTTCCTAATCTTGTTCAAATTTTCCTTTCTAGGCTCATATCCCTCCACACCTGCCCAGGCACCCAAATCTCCAAACGCAACCGACTGTAACCATATTAGTACCCACTGAGGGCATTCTGGTTCATCTGGGCTGTGCTTCTGCACTCACCCACGGCAAAGTGCCTACCTGTACACACCTGGATCTTTACACATGCTCTTCTTTCACCTGGGATGCCCCTGATTCTTTGATTCATTAATTTAACAAATATTTACTGGTAGTTAAATTTGCTTTGATTCTTGGTAGTTACCACTAACTACCAACTATATCTGTCGATAAAGAGAAGAGCTTTGGTTTTTAAAAGATCAGTCTGTTACCACTTTTTCCAGAAAGGCTAACTTAGAACCTGTTGCCTCTATCTTTACTTTAAGAGAGGGAATTTGAGTCACCCTTTATAAAAGTGCTGGGTTTTCTGTGTTTTCTCATTGAAGGTGGAAGACCTCCCCCAAGTAAGGTCACCACCTCACAGCATGCACCCAAGCCCTGACCAAGACCACAAGCAACTTCTTTCTTCTGACTGTGTGGCTAGATGGTAAAACAAATGAAACAAAACAAAACAAACACAGTAATCTGATGGCTTGGTCACTGAATGTAAATCTTGTATTGATTTTCATAAATGGCATTGATGTGAGGCATTAATGCAGAGTGATGAAGGGCACAGCCTTTCAATTCAGACAGATGTGGGTTCAAATCTCAGCTTCCCAACTTATTACCTGGGTGACCTTGGGAAATTTGCTTAACCCCACTTAACTTCCATTTCCTCATCTGAGAAATGGGAATAACTTTGTCAGGAATTTAAATTTTTCTCACAAATATGAGACATGTGAACAAACAGAAGCCTGCTGGCCATATTCTGGGCACTCAATAAATCTATTCTGTTGATTTTTATCACAGTCTAATTGAGATATAACTCAGTACTCACATACTGTACAGTCCATCTATTCAAAGTGTGTAAGCCAATGATTTTTAGTATAACTATGCAACCATCACAATAAATATTTTCAATAGTAATAATAATAACCCTGTGGAAAAGCTGATGGTCAATCACAGGTCTGAATTCTAAGAACAGAGAAAGGGACCCAAAAAAGCAGGGAATAAAAAAATTAGGAAAGAGAACAGTAAGAATTACCCAAACTGAGGGATATGCTACAATTTAATGTGCAACACCCATTTCATGAAAGAGAGTCACGACTGAGACCCTGAATTACCCAAACTAGCCTTCGGTGCTAATTCAGATCACTTCCCAGCTTCCCCTCAATCTGAACAGAGTAGACCCAGAATTAACTGGGGATTAAAAACAGCAATATACAAAAGTTATTTGTCTTCTGTGGTGGGCAAATATGAACCTTTCAGCACTACTGCTCCCAAAAGTGACAGGAACATACAGCTCTGGGCAAAAAAAGGTGATAGTATTGCTATATATGACAAATCTTTTCCTCAACGAGGTCCCCATTGTTCCAAATAAGACAAGGCTCTTTTACTGCACCTCCTAGAATGTTCCTTTTGCTTACTTCCTTTTATAATCATTTTCCTTGTCATTTCGGTTTTTCCCACTAAATGCTCTTCTCTTGTTGTTGAGGGAATGAAGTAGTACTATTTCAGTAAACAGACTTCACTGCCTCTAATACTCATACTCACTCGGTCCCCATGTTTAAAGACTTGGTTGGAAGCAGAGATTGTGCAAAATAAGCTCAGGAGAAAGGCAAAGTGCTTATTTACTATGAATGAAGCATTTGGGTCGGGAGGGAAGCCTATCTTGTGCACATCACTCTGCTACAGAGCCAAGACCCTCTTCTTGTCATCTAGCATGCAGACCAGCTGTGACTCCTGAGGCCAAGGGCTCTCTGGAGAACCCAGGGGGGCCAGCTGTGGTGCCCTGGCTTCATAATAAAGCCATGGATCTCTCTTGGTGCTATTTTTCAGTGTCTTGCTCCCCCCTTTGTCCCTCCCTGTCATTTAGCTCAAAGAGGCCCTGCTGCATTAGAAGTGGCTGTGAGGACAGTCCCCTAATTTGCTCCCCCCTTGCTTACAAATGAGGAGCTTCCTAGCATATAGTATCTAGAGCTTACCATTTTAGCCCTGAAGTTATTGTGCCAAACAGGAGTATCCTGCCACCAGTCCATTGCTTGTGAGCAAAGAGGGAAAGAGTTCAACATGAAACTATACTTGAGGGAAGACCATTTCATTTATCTGACTCATTCTTCTTCTCCAAAGGGGAGAATTGATCTGGTTTGGTCAAGTTCAAAGACCTGTCACGGAGCCTTGTTTTCTAGCAGTAGAAGAAGCACAGCAGTTTGCAAGCATACATAGGTGTGGGCTTTCTTTCTCTGATAAAAAGGCTCAGTGGCATTTCTTTGAGGGGCGGCCCCTGTTGCACCCAGAACAGACCCAGGACCAGAGGCACGATTGGGCTCTACCCAGAGGCTGCTTCAGGTTTCCCCTTGGGGATACCTCATTTGAGGTATGACAGAGACCAAAAAGAAGCATTCACAGACTTGCCCTCCACAGGACAGGCCTGTTTATCATACCTCAGGTCAATGACAAGAGAGAATTATACAAGGCTGGTACAGCCGGCAGGATTCCATCAGAGAAACAGGAAACTCGCTAGGCAAAGCAATCATATAATTATTCCTCACTCTGGAACACTTTGAAAGAAATGGGGGCATTATTATTAGTGAGTACAAAATATATAAATGGGACTGTCCCAGGTAAACCAGATGTCACAGCAGCCTCACTCCAGAAACTTCAAGTAAGGAGAGCTTTCATAGAGGGAACCAAAGTTTCACTTCCTCCAGAGGGGCTGGGAGAGCAAAGGTCAGGTTTAGGGCTGCTGGGACTGGCTCAGAAGCTGGAGCAAATCTCAGCAATTACTGGGCAAGTGACCACCAGTGAGTTCAGCTGTCAAAGTGTGTGGTTGTCAAGAACTTGCCTATGCTTATACAACTACATGCCACCACCACTTCTCCAGAATGTGGCAGGTCACCCTTCTCATTTGCCTTCTAGATCTTAAGCAAGAGCCAGTAGCTGGAAGACTAAGCCAGACCTTGCAAAGACACTGTGGAAAAGCCTGGCAGGGGCACCAGACCATTATCAGCTGAGCCACGCTGACAGAGAAATGCTAAATTGCTACATGGATTTATAGGAAGAAGGGAAAAACAGCTAGATGGGCAGAGAGAGGGATGCAGAAAAAAGAAGGAGAACTCTGAGCCATTGCAGTCTGGCTTCATGGTTCGGAAGGGTTAGAAATAAATGAGAGGAGGGAGAAGCAAGAATAGGGCAGCTCACCCACTGTAAAGAACTGGAGTGAGATAGAGGGGTGAAAAAGAGCTTTAGGACACTGCATGTGTTGAGGCAATTCAACACTTCTCTATGTCTTCTAGAATCTTCAGCAGAGGCTTACATTATTTTTCAAGGGTTTTTGAATCAGTGTGTTTTGAATGTGATGCAATTAGTACCCAGACATCCTCCAAGTCACATAGTTATATGCCCAGGAGGGTAACAAGACATGTGGTTCAGGCCAGCTTTGTAAAGTGTACACTCTGGCTTGGGGCCAAAGTCCCGGCTAAAAAACAAAGTTTCTTCTTGTTCCACTTGTTGGTCATTTTCCTGTGTCTATATTTTCCCTCAGGGACACAGGGACAGACATCTCTGGTATGGGGCAGGATTAGAGTAATACTTGGTACATGGCCATTACCCACATACGCGCACCAAACGTGACCTTGAATTCTATCAAGACAATCACCCCATTTGGGAAGGAAGACCCCACATGAGATTGGAAAAGACTTCAATAAACAAATGAAAATCTGAGGACCACAAAAAGTTACAAGAGAGGAAAAGATAGTGGTGTTTATTCCTACTACTTAAACTATTCTCATGAAACATGTACTTAAATAATTGGTTTCATGTTTGTCTTAATTGTGAGGGTATAATCTCCATGAGCAGTGACCATGTATATCTTTTCTTCACTTTTGTATTCTTATGGCCTAACATGGTGCTGAGACTAGCAGAGCATGTGTCTTTATATTTGTTAAATAATTGTTCAAGATACAGAGACTGCTAATTTCCTCCCAATATCAATTCCCCATGTTGCAGTATTTCCTAGATCTTTTCCTTATTTTTGCTTGTATGTGTGGTCACTTACTAAATCCCATTCAGAGTCTGAGGTAGATTGTCCAGCTTTTTAGTGCTATGGCATTTGGGTTTCCAACCACCTCCCAAAAAACTGTTTAAGGGAAAGAGCTTCTGTGGAATGGATATGACTCCATTTAATTTTCTGACCTTCAGAAATGTGAACACATCACCTGAGCTTTGCTGGCAACTTTTGGTACACTTGTCAGGAAGGAAGGGAATTCCTGGAGAGAAGGATTATGTCATGCCTAAAGGAGAACTACATTGGTAAGTCCTTCTCCGACAGATGAACAGAGAGAATTCTCTAGATCCCAATTTCCTGCCTAGAAAGGAAGTCAGCGACCAAAACAATCAGAATGGTAGATTATAAACTTTTTAGAATGTCTTGACATCTACTTCTATTTCTCTGCCCTCCATAAAGCCATTTATATGAAAAAGGATACATGTGCCTTCATTTGGGAACAGAAACAAAAAGAAGTGCCCAGAGACTGTGCCCTCCTCATCCTGGGGCAGGATGGGAAGAGGCGAACAATAACCTCCACAGGATGGAGTAAGAGTGGCTACCACCAAGTCAAGAGATGTGGGTGAGAACACGGGGTCTGCTTTGAATGAGAAGGAACAGCCAGTGGATGACCTGGGTCTGCAACAGAAAGGCCTCTATCTGATTCCCCTGAGAATCTATTTTGTCCCAGCTGAGCAGTACCAGCAAAATCAAGGCTTTATTGAACATGTAAATATTAGCTCCTTGATTTTAAATTTCTCTGATACAAGTTGATCTTTGATTCCTTGACTAGTTTTTTTTACAACACAGTTCCAAAACCCTTTCCTAAAGATTGCATGTGTAGACTGACATGTTCTTCCCAGCTCTTCATAAGTCCTTTAGCATGACTATTCTACTCAATAAAAAAATGTATTGCATTAGACTAAACATATAACATAATACTACATGATGCAAAAGTCAATCTAAGTGAAAGCCAATTATTCCAACAGCACATTATGGATAACTACAGAGAAATGTCAGGGTCTTCATTAACTTACGAAATTAGAAACCTGCTATTGGTCTCAAATGCTTTTGTCATTTTTCAGTTGGAAATAATTTCTTTGAATTCCTTCTGGAAGTAATACCAAGTAGATATTCTCAAAAGTGCCCCTAACACAACTCAAATACATTCTGGATAAATAACCATGAGCATATTTTTAAATTAATTGTGGAGCTAGCAGGAAGATAAAGGAACTCCCCAAAGATTTCTCTCAATCCCCAGTCCCCAAAGAAAAAAAGTAGTGAATGGAAACACAAAGGAGTGAGCAATAAATGAATATAAAACTGAAGGCAGCCCTGGGCCAAATACTGATAACGAAGAACATAGAATTTAGGGGATTAACGTTTGCATGCCACAAACAGGAGATCAAGCTATAGGCCTATACAAGGTCAGGGAGCTAAATCCGAGACCTCAGCCCTCAACGTTAAGCTAGAACAATCAAAAGAGATGAAAAACAGTGCAGTGCCAAAGGACTATGTGGCAGTTATTACTGGTACTCACAAATACTTCTAGCTCTCCTCCCTTTGTTGGACCAAGTTTCTAGCCCTCTTGCTGGTGGCCGAAAACAGCTGTGGCCAATAATCTAGAGAGTGACCTGTGTCGCTTTCATGTAAAACTCTTGGTGCTTAATTCCACAAGCTCTCTTCCTCTGCTGTGGTAAATTCTAAAGCATTAATTGTAGTGCATCATATTAAATTGGAAATACTACAGAATTGAAGTAATATGTGTTCTAAGCCACTGTATGGAAGACAATACCCCTAAAGAGCTTCTTGGATCCATATCAGACTTTACACACAAAAAAATAACTTTTATAGTGTAAGTCACAGAGAGTGTGGTATAAGTCACTTGTAGTTGTTTGTTGGAGTTGTTACCCAGTATTAATTAGCCTATTCTGATGGATACATAGTTGCCTACAAAGAAACATGTCTTTTTCCTCCTGCTGCAAATGAGATAAAATAATAGTGATTTCCACTGAAAATTTACAATCATAAGTCTGCTCTCCTGCAGATCTAGAGTTCAAATGCAACACAACCTGCATTCAGGGAAATCTAAGCCTAAAAACTGTAATTAAAATGTTAACATGTTGTTCATACAAAACTCACCTATTTTCTTTTTTTTAAATTTTTATTGTTATGTTAATCACCATACATTACATCATTAGTTTTTGATGTAGTGTTCCATGATTCATTGTTTGTGCATAACACCCAGTGCTCCATGCAGAACGTGCCCTCTTTAATACCCAACACCAGGCCAACCCATCCTCCGGCCCCCTCCCCTCCAGAACCCTCAGTTTGTTTTTCAGAGTCCATCGTCTCTCATGGTTCGTCTCCCCCTCCGATTTCCCCCCCTTCATTCTTCCCTTCCTGCTATCTTCTTCTTCTTCTTTTTTTTCTTAACATATATTGCATTATTTGTTTCAGAGGTACAGATCTGTGATTCACTGTGCAAGACTGTTGAAAACCTCACCTATTTTCTGAAGAAAATTACCACCAGTGTTTCCACAGCTCATGTTCAACCAGATATGAGCTTTCAGTAAGGACCTCAAGGACCACTAATATTAAAATTATAAAATTCAGAATATAAAGTCAATATTTATGAAATATTTAAAAACAAATACAGACTGTAAAGTATTAGTAAAGAACACAAAACTAAGAAAATGATCAGGAAGATTTCTTTAAATCTTTTAGAAATAGATACAATTATTTTATTGAAAGAAAAAAAGCACTTAATGGATTAACAACTGAAGTGATAGTAAACTTATAGTTTGAATGGAATAAATTTACTTGGTATGCAGCATAAAGAGATAAGGAGAAGAAAAATATGAACACACACACGAAAAAGGTAAGACATGGAAGATAGCACATTAAAAAGTTATTCTTTGTAGGATCTTAACCAACTAACAAAAGAACCTAAAGAGACTGCCTTTTAGGGAAATGGCAAGACTAGTTGATGCTACAGGAAGACTCCACAGTCAACAAGTTCCAGCCATGTGATCAGAGCTTCCAGTCAACAACATAGTGTTCTGTTCTTCAGATTAGCAACTAGCTGTCATATCCAAGATCACTAGACAACAGAGGAAATTCCCAAGCAGGAAAGACAGGGTCCCCAAAAGCAGAAATAAAAACAACTTGGAGAAAACAGACAATGTAAGATAATGAATGTTTTAAATAACTATTATTCTCAGAAAGATAAGAAACGATATTGCATCCATGAGACAAGAACTGGATGCTATAAAAAAGAATAGTGAGAAAACTGGAAAGAGCTCTTGGAGAACATTGGAAAGAGCTCTTGGAAATTAAAATCATGGTAACAGAAATGAAAGACTGAGTAGGAGTTGTAAGAGAAAGGAGGAAATCTCCCAGAAAATTGAGTGAAAGGAAAACATGAAAAATAACAGAGTAAAGATAAAAATAAAACTTGGAAAGTTAATCCAGAGTGAACAGAGAATTTAAAATTTTCAGGATTGAAATTTTAATTTTCCAATGAAAGTTACCATCTATGTCCAATAAAATGGATGAAAATGGACATGCAACATCTCACATGATGAAATTTCTGTACATGAAAAATGGAGATTTTAAGAATTCACTTCTTAGAAGCAATGTTGGGACCAAGAAAAGAGTGAAATGAGATTCTCAATATTCTGAAGAAAAACTGTAACCCAGAATTATGTAAGAATCAAACTATTATTCTACTGTGAGGGTAGGATAAAAAATATTTTAAACATTCGGTATGTAAAATGTTTACTTCTCATGCATACTTTCTTAGGAAATCAGTAAAGCCTATATCATCAGTCAGTTTGCCAGCAGAAAGACTGAAAAGTAGTGAAATCATGTCTAATGTGGGCAGGCAGCTGGGTGTGGTGAAGCATTCTTGTTCTAAAAATGATACAAAACAATTACCACCTGTTGGCCCGAATGACCATGGGAGGCAGTGGTTAGCTAGAACTCCAAAAGAATAGCTTTAACTTCAATAAAGGCTGTGGAGAGGAGCTTATGGGCTTCAGTAAAGGAACATAGGCAGCCAGTGGAGACTAGGAAGAAAGGAAGTCAGCTCTGATGTCATTCCCCTCTGAGCTCCCGCTAGCATCTCCCACTGGCCTAGACCATTTGGAAACCAGAGGGCAAGAAGTTGATGCAGTGCATGAAATCAGCCTCCTAGGGCAAAGGTAGAGTAGAAATGTATGGAGAGTGAATCTGTAGGGGCAAACTTCGATTGTCTAGCATTTTCTCCCAAAACCAACGAGTCTGGTAAAAAACCAGGCAGAAATTGAAACCAAGAAACACGGTTTCTAACTCAAGAAAGAAGCAAAGGAAATTCCCAAAATGAGGTGAAAGAACGACAGGAGTGGACCTGGAAGGTAATCAGCACATTCTGGAGCAGGTCTGAGGTTTCCAAGAAAGGGGGCTCCAAAAAGGGGGAAATGGCATGTCTAATCTGCTTACAGGTGGCTTAGTTAACTAAGACAGTTGAGATGTGTGCAAATGATATATTGTATTAAACCAAACAATTTTTTTTAAAGATAATTGTTGACTTCAGGGAAAACAGACATTTGAAAGATTATGGGAAGAAGTCCTAGTGTACTACATGATCAAATGTAAAAGGATAGGAAAAAAAGTGCTAAACAAGTAACCAAAAGAAAGTAGGTGTAGTTATATTAATTTCAAACAATCAAGGTTTACATAAGATTATTTACTGGAGAATAAAAGAGCTGGTGCCTGATGATAAAAATTTGAAATTACCAGATTTTCTGTCCCCTAATATCTCAAATATAAAAGTTTAAATTGTAAAATATATGAAGAGAAACTGACATATTCACTATCATAATGGGAAAAATTTGACATCTTTTATTGATGTCTAACTGACCCTCCAACTAGTAAAAACACAGAGAATTTGAACAACAAAATTTACAGGCTTGAGATAAATAAATTAATAGATAGATAGAAACTGGGTACTCAATAATTAAAGAATATATATTTTCTGTATACTCTATACACATCAGAGCATTTATTAAAATATCACATACTAAGCTCTTAAGAATATGTGAACAAATTTGCTATTATCCAGATTATGTTTCTTGACAGCAATGCAATTAATTTACAAATTAAAAAAAACTAAGAAAAAACTATTCATATGGAAATTTTAAAATGTACTTCCAAATAATGCATAAGTAAAAGTAGAAATCATATTGTAAAGTACAAACTGAATGATATTTAAAATACATATTTAGGATTTTAAAGTTAATACAAACACTTTAAAACTTGTTGAATAAATCTAAAGCATTTCTTAGAGAAAGTTATTTTTAGCTATAAATGTTTTATTAGAGATAAAGAAGGATGGGGTGCTTGGCTAGCTCAGTCGGTTAAGTGACCTACTCTTGATTTTGGCTCAGGTCATGATCTCAGGGTCCAGGGATCGAGCCCCTCATGGGCTCCGTGCTCAGCACAGAGTCTGCTTGTCCCTCCCTCTGCTCCTCCTCCTGCTCTCTCTCTCTCAAATAAATAAATAAATAAAATCTTTTAGAAAAATAAAAATAAATACATAAATCAAAAAAAAAAAAAAAAGGAAGGAAGATGAAAATTGATCAGCTAACCTTCCGGATAAAGAAGTTGCAAAAAGAATCACAAAATAAATTTTAGGAGACTAGCTGAAAGAGATAATAAATACATCATATATTAAAGATATAAAAATCAAAGATAAATTAGAGATGCTAAACAAAGCATAAAGTTGGTTGTTTGAAAAGTTCTAATGAGATTGCTCAGGACAAAAAGAAAGGAAGGCATAAATGAACATTAGCAAAGAAAATGCTTTTAAAAATCAATCTCAAGCCAATATACTTAAATACTTGGCAAGTGGACACATTTTTACAAAATATAACTTACAAAAATGACTCATGGAGAAATAGAATGCCAAAATAACCCTACAACATTAAGAAATTAAATCAATATGTTAAAAGCTTCCCAGAAAGAAAACACCCGGCCCAGAATATTTCATAGAAAAATTCTATCAAACTTTAAAATGACAAATCCTTCTAATCTCACAAAATTCTCCCCAGAATACAAATGGAGGGAGCTACTCACTCATTTTATGAAACTAGGATGAATATGACACAATAACTAAGGAAGAACAGTATGAATGAGAAAACACAGGCCAATCTCACTCATAAATATGGGTGCAAAAATCTTTTAAAAATTTGACAATACAAATCTAGCAATGTAAAAAATAATAATAATAGAGATACTGTGCAGTGGCTAAAGTGAGTTTACCCTAGAGATGTAAGAGTGGTTTAAAGCTAGATAATCTACAGATGTTGAATGTAAAGGACCAGTTCTTCACACTAAGTTTCTGGCTGAAACTAATTTAAAATCCTGGAAAAACAAATCTTCTTAAAAAACACTAAGCACCCCTGCATCCCCTCAAAAATAACCCAAAACCACTAAGCCCCTGAAATAGTGTACAGAATTATTAAACAAACATCTAAGAAAAGGGGATGATAGAGAGATACCCAGAAAGACTGCGGGTGTTATAAATACCATATACAAAAGAGGCACGGCAAATCAATTGAGAAAGGATGAATTATTCAATTAATAGTGCTCAGACAATGGATTAACCTTATAGAAAAAATAAATAAGATCCTTATACCTCTCCACTAAACTGAAAAATTAATTCCAGTGAATTAAAGACTTAAAAAGCAAAACTTTATAACTTTAGACAGGAATATGAATATCTTTATTACTTCAAGATAAGAAAAATTCAGTTAACAAAATGCAAAAAGCAAAAGTCATAAAAGAACATCAGTTCTACTAACTATATTACAAATATCTGTTTTGGGGGGTGCCAGGGTGGCTCAGTTGTTAAGCGTCTGCCTTTGGCTCAGGTCATGATTCCAGGGTCCTGGGATCGAGCCCCGCATTGGGCTCCCTGCTAAGCAGGAAGCCTGCTTCTCCCTTCCCCACTCCCCCTGTTTGTGTTCTCTCTCTCTCGCTGTGTCTCCCTCTGTCAAATAAATAAATAAATAAAATCTTAAAAAATATATGTTTTTGAAAGAACATTATCAGTAAATGAAAAGACAGGTCACAAGTTGGGCAAGGATATTTTTAATGCATAAAACCAAAAAAGGATTATTATCTAACATTGAAGAAGTTATACAAATCAGTAAGAGGTAAAGAACTTAATTTTTTAAATGAGCAAAAAGTATAAAGAGGGATTTCAGAGAAAAAGAAACATGGAAACAAATTAACAAATGATACAATGCTCATCCTCATTAGTAATGAGCCAAAGGCAAAATAAAATCATAAGATACAATTTTGCCCAAAAGACTGGCAAAAATTGTTTAAATTGGAAAACATTTTGTATTGGTGAACATGTATAACAATGTGAATTCATATTCTGTTGGAGAGTGTAAATTGGTGACCATTCTGGAAAACAATTTGACATTTTCTCACATACATTTGAAGAATATATAACGTATGACTCAATCATCCTACTCATATTTTTATGTACCAGAGAAACTTTTGCAGATATGCCCAATATGACATGTATACAAATGTGCACAGCATCATATTTGTTGTAATAAAAACTGGGAACAACCCAAACATCCATCAGAATAGCCACACCATGGAATACTAGGCATAGTGAGTAAAACAACTACACACATACACATGGATGAATCTAGAAAACGAGAAGTTGAGAAACCAAAAACAATTGCCAAAGAAGACATGTAGAATTACTCCATTTTTTTAGAAAGTTAAAACTATACAAATATAACGATATCTTTGTTTGAGAAAGCATCTTTTATGAGGTACAACCACAGTGGAGGAAAGTGGTTGATAATTGTGAGCTTCCTGAGAGCGGATGCTCAGTAGGGTAGCCATGGGAATAGACGGACATTTGGCATGATTGGTAATGCTCTGTTTCTTTAAGCTTGGTTGTTTCTTTAATTAAATTGTTAAAAAAATAAAAGCCTCATTACAATTAGAAAAAAAAATCAAGCTCTTTACCACAATCTGCAGAGATTTATTTATCTTGGCCTCTTTCTACCTCTACAGTTTCATTTGCTGCCACTCTAGCATTTATTTATCATTTTCTAAACACACTAGCCTTCTTTTTGTTCCTCAAATGCTCCAAATATTTCCCCACTTCAGTGCTTTGTCTGCTATCCCTCTGCCTGGAAACCTTAGAGATGAAGAGTGAGGAAAATGTGTCCCCAGGAAGTAATAGAAGGCCCCTTCAAACAAGGTCAAACTCAGGCAGTGAAGACACAGTCCCTCAGTGTTTACCATTAAGTTCCACCCAATTTAATGAGTTTGAGAGCCATAACAAGTCATGGGCATTTGGACAAGTGCAAAATGCCATGCTTCCTGGGAGATTCCTGGGGGAATGAGAATAGCAGGCATTAATACAGAAAAGCAAATCCCAATAGGTAGAATCCAACATTTTGTCCCTTTGGCTATTTGTTTCCAGCTTAGCTGCAAAGTTCAGAATGCAGGTAGTGCTCTGAAGTCTCATGGATTGCCAACCTTCTGTCAACGTAATGTGGGCTATG
Organism: Callorhinus ursinus; assembly: GCF_003265705.2. Lineage (NCBI taxonomy): Eukaryota > Metazoa > Chordata > Mammalia > Carnivora > Otariidae > Callorhinus > Callorhinus ursinus. The sequence continues at coordinate 4,349,335 of NW_027397135.1, forward strand.
CCACATAAAAGCCTTGGTCATGTCTGGTCCAAGATCTTCCTGGAGAGGTATTGCAGTAATTAGGATGGAAAAGTTAAAATTAAAAAAAAAATTAAAAGTTAAAAGTTAGACATTAAAAATTAAAGTTATTAAAACATCTTGGGGGTGCCTGGGTGGCCCAGTTGGTTAAGCATCCAACTCTTGGTCTCAGCTTAGGTCATGATCTCAGGGTGGTGAGATCAAGCCCTGCATCGGGGCTCTGTGCTCAGTGGGGAGTCTACTTGAGATTCTCTCTCTCTTTCTCTGCCCCTCCTGCTTGTGCTCTCTCTCTCAAATAAATAATAAAATAAATCTTAAAAAAAATCAGAACATATCGAATAGTGTCACCTCTAAGTATAACTATGTGGCCATGTGCCGATCCATCCTAAATGCTTTACATGTTGTTCATTTACTCATCACAAGAAAAATTTAGGGTGAATTTTGGCTGCATTTTTTTTTCATATGACATGGCTTCATCATAGAGATTAAGTAGCTTTTTTGAAATCAGGATTTCAAATGTAGGATTTGAATATGAGTCTGCCTGATTCCAAATCTGCTTCTAGGTGCACCACACTAAGTCATTTCCTATCATTTCTCTGGGCCCACAGTCTCTTCAGCCATCCATATAAATATATAAATAAATAAATAAATAAAAGGGAAAAAAGATGTTATCTTCTCTCTTTAGATTTTTAGTCTTAACAATGGCACTGTTAATATCAATTCTGTATTCCTCGGCTTTTTTAATGTGGTAGGAAAAACTCTTGAAGACATTCAGCATGTCTTGACCTTACAAATGTGCTTTTAGACTATTGTTCTTCAAAAGAATATGAAGGGTAACGATTTCTTCAATAGTTGGAGTAAAATTTATAACAACATCTTGGTCACTTCTCTTCAATTTATAAGGTCCCATTCTTGATGCTGACAACATGGCAAGAAGGTTGGATTCCCCATGCACAGGATGCTAGCACTCTCATGGGAATGATCAATAGAAGATGCTGAGTCAAATGTATTAGTTTTCTCTTCCTGTGTAACACACTACCAGACTTAGCAGCTTAAAGCAGTACATATTTATTATCTCACAGTATCTGTGGGTTGGGGTTCCACACATGGTTTAGGTATCTTCTGCTGAGGATCTCCCAAGGATGCAGTCAAGACGTTTCCTGGGCTGTGTTCTCCTCTGGAGGCTTTACTGGGGAAGAACCCTCTTTCAAACTTGCTCAAGTTATTGGCAAAATTCTTTTCTTTGCAGTTGTAAGACTGAGGGCCCCGGCTTCTTGCTCGCTTTTGGTTAGAAGTTGTGCTCAGCTCCTAGAAGTTGCCCTCAGACCCCAAATCCTGCACACAGATTCCTACCACATGGGCTTATCCAACATGGCTGCTGACTTCACCAAGGCAGCAATGGAAGTCTCTAGACTTTCATTTACCTTTCCTCTTACTCAATACATAAATGAGAACTGCTTTGGCCTAGCCAGGTATATGATGTGTAGTCCTTGCTCCCAAGAATTTTTGTAGGAGATTGGGTGTAGAAATACACAAAAGGTAAATACCAAGTAAATAATAAAAAACATTCTGGAATAATATAGGGATGATTGCATGACTTTGTGAATACACGAAAACCCACTGAATTTTATAATTCAAGGGATGAATTTTATGTTATGTGAATTATATTCAACAAAAATAAAATGCCCAAACTATCCATTAAGTGGACATGCAAAATAAAAATAATTCAGATATGCAAGGATTCAGAAATGTACCCATTCCTAAAAAGCTACTAAAGAATATACCTTAAGGCCATGAAGGATTCAACCCAAAAGGGGAGAACATTAAATCCAGGAATCCAGGGACCCAACACAGAAGTCAGGCCCCAGGCAAGAGCTGTACAGATGACCTGGATATACTAGAAACACCTTGCCATCAATTTCTATCAGCAGCACATATGGCATTTCTAATGCCTGGAACTTCCAGACCAAAGTGACACCACTGGGGGTACCTGGGGGGCTCAGTCAGTTAAGCGTCTGCCTTCGGCTCTGGTCATGATCTGGGGGTTCTGGGATTGAGTCCTGCATCGGGCTCCCTGCTCAGTGGGAAGCCTACTTCTCCCTCTCCCTCTGCCCCTCCCTACCCCCACTCTTGCTCGCTCTTGCTCTTTGTCTCTTAAAAAAAAAAAAGTGACACCACTGGAAAAGACCGACATGATTTAGAAAACTCCAGAAAGTTAAGCTGAGAAATAAAACACAGAAATTTGACCTTCCGCGTATAACCTTGGATCACTCGGGATTCTGGTGAACAGATCCAAAACTTTACTCAGTCATTACATGGTAGTTTGGCAAATAAACTAGTTTTTATAACTCCCCTTTTAACTTTGGAAAATGAGAAAATATTGTGTTTTCAAAGAGAAGGTGAGAAAGATGGTGCCTCTAATCTAAAGAAATAGCTGTTTACATGTTAAGTTCCTAAAGCAATGACTAGAGTAAAAGGGTCACATTTGAAATGGTTACATAGCTCTTTGAGTTGAAGAAGGAGAGGCTGGGTAAGCGGACCTAATGTATGTATTACAGGAGGAACTAAAAAGATGGCGTCTTCAGTGATGAATAAACACCAGCATTTTGTGAAGCAAATATTTTAGATATATGGAGGCCACTCAAAATAAAATCATAACACAGAACCAGTTGTACAAGTGTGAGTGTGATAATACTTAATGCCACTAAGCCTTGCTTGAAAATGGATGAGATGGCAACTTTCATGTTAGTGTATTTTGTCACAAATAAAAATTTTTCTAAAGAGAACTGGCTGCATTGATTGACTCTGAGGTAGCAAGAAGTGGGTATGGGACTGCTGTATTTTATTAAAAGTCTGTGCTCTTTAGGTTTGTTGATCATGTGCATTCACAATGCCAGGATCTGTATTTTTGATATTTTGTATTTTGATAAAAACAAAGCAGGTAAATTTTATATCATAAAATACTTGCAGCTGCAGGTGATAGACCTGCCACCTAAAAGCGGTATAAAAAATAAACAATTTTTGATTTCCCATAAAAAGGAGTCTGGGAGCAGAGTGGGTGGAAGCGCGGATGGGCGGTCCCGCAGAGCAGTCCTGAGCAGTCTTCCCGTTTGTCTGCTCCGCTCGCTGAGCCAGCGATCGCCTTACTCCCTCTCAGCTCCAAATTCAGTCTTCTTTGCTCTGCTTCCTGATGCTGGGGCCGGGCTCTGCCGACACTTCTTTTCCAGAAGGCACAATGGTAAGCTTTTTCAGAAGAGGGTGCTTGAGGACACACCATAGGAGGGGGCTACCCTTCCTGGTTGCAGTGAGCAATGCCCCACTGGCTCCTACAGCACGTGGTGGCTGGCGGTGCACAAGGCATCGTGTGGTGCTCACCCCCACTCCAGAGGGTGCACTCCCAGGGAATCCTGCCCAGGCCCAGCCGACTTCCCATTGTCGCTGGGGCCCCAGTTGGCAGATTCCCGGTGAGTTTCAGCAACATCCAAGAGGGCAGCTTTCCAGCGAGTCCTGCCGGCACCTCAGCCAGCTTCCTGGCGACCTGCAGCATTCACTCCTGTACCACTACCCTGCAAATCTGGTGCTTTCCTAGAGCATTTTGCCAGCATGCCAATGAGCAGTTTCCTGCTTGCCAGCCCTGCCCTGGGACACCTCAGCTAATCTCTCCCCTGTCCGGGGTCTCACAGCCACATTCTTGGGAGTTATGAATCTCAGTCTGGGGGGTGTTGGGCTCTCCTCCTGATTATTCCTTCCTTAAATACTCTGCCTCTGTTTCAGAAGTACTGGCTGTTCCTCATATCTGCTCTTCTTGTATTCTTAGAGTTCTCCTTACCCTTTATGAATTATTTCCCTGTTTACTTAATAATCCTTTATATTAAACTTTCCCAGTCTAATGAGTGTCTCCTGCCTTGGCCCTGAAAGATTCATCTTGCCTAATGCATGAACAGTGTGTCCCATTACATACAGACAAAATGATGTCTGGAGAGAGATGCAGAGGGACTTTTTCTCTTGTGAGATGCTCCCAGCAGATTTCCCATCAAGCCTCATTGAGCAGGATTGAGTCACCTACCAGTGAGAAGGAAAAGAAAGCTAGAAACTCATGCATCTGACCTTAAAGCGATAGGCAAAGAACAGTGTTGAAAGTTTAAAGTTAAACATCAGTCAAGAGATGCAACAAGGTAGAATATGATTAAGCACGGAGGAGAAATAAAAATGTCTTAGATTTAGGAGAAGACAGACGTTAGGCAAGAAGGCAAGACTTGAGCTGGAAAGCAAAGGTAAGTAATGTTCTAAGCAGAGAATGAAAAGCAGGGCATTTTAGATGGAAATAAGTCAATGAGAAAATGAGGGAAGAGAAGCTCAGGTTTTGTTCTAGGAAAAACCTAAGAAGTAGAATTTTTGAAGAGAATGTGATCAATGAAATCCATCAGTTCCGTTTCGGCCAAGTCACCGGAGCTAGGATTTTCCACCCACTGGATGCTCCTTCCCCTGCATTCCCATCACAACATATTCAGACCTGCTTTAGCATGAACTGTATAGAAAGGAACTAAATGTCTGCTTATGTGTTTCTGGGACGGCCTCTCTCATATGCATTCCTTGAGGAAAGAACCGTTATTTCTTCCTGTATCGCAAGTGACATGCATCTACTGCTCAGACATAACAGGTCTGCAAAGTGCTTATTGGAAATTGGATATTTTTAAATAATAAAGCTTTTAGCTATATTTTGTACATGAGTGTACAAGTGAAATATTTATTGTATAGTCTAAACTCATTGGAATAAAAATAACAAACAGGTTTATTTTGTCCATCCACTGCCTTAAACAGACTGTACCAGCCTTCCCCTCCCTTATCAGCATCTGGGCCAGATGCCACAGTCCCTCTCAAGTATTGAGGATGTTATGAAAAAAAAATGTGTTGGTTTGTTTACTTAACTGTTCTTGCTGATGCTTTTGTTCAGCGTGGGCTGGCCTAAGGCTACGTGCTCGTGGGGCATGTGCGTGGTTTCTCTAGAAACCCTATGCAGACTTTAGGACCATGGTGTTGTGCTCAGCAGCTCTCCTCTCCTCTCTTCTTGACCACCCCTGGCTCCTGTCCCTAGGAACACAGCCCACAGAGACTCTTACACCTGGCATGAGACCCTTCAGCAGGTGTGAAGAAGGTGGTCCTTTTCATAAAGACACCTTTGAGAAGTCTTGAGAAGTTTTGAGTCTATATTCTTCAATGTCCGGGTACCTGGAAAAATTCAAGCATCTTTGCCATGCTGCTGATCTCTCTCCTCAGCCTTCAGTTGCAGGCTGTTCAATCCAGTCTCCTGCCTTCAGGATTCTCTGGTGAGAAGCAAGCATCACTATCCCCATTCACCAGCACTGCATTCTCTCAGAGACACACAAAATTATCCCTAGAACACTCCCATCAAACTTCCCTCTCTGGGGCTGGCAGCCCTAGGGAAGGCCTGGAGATACCACAGCTCAGCAAACATCTCGATGAGGAGGTAAATACTAGCTTTCCCTCCTTTAGGCACCCCTCAATTTTCACACATGGCTATCCTGGAGCCTCTGTCAGCTGGCCCGAGAGCAGAGAAATGCCCACAAATCCCCCACTCAGCCAACAATGTGCAGTACTGAGACTACTAGAATTTGCCCACTACACCAAACTCCCCTCAAATCTACAGTATTCTCTTTTTATAAATATTTGGGGATTGGGACAGGCACTTGGAAGACCAATTTGGCCACCTCTCAATAATTCCTGGAAGCAATCTGGGCACTTGTAAGAATTTGGGGGTACTTATCAAATCTTGTCCTCGGCTCAGGGCCTTTTGACAGAAGTATTCAATGACAGAAAATGTCCAATCAATAATTTATTGCTATGATACATGTGTGTGTCCCTGTGTTTAGACCCCAGCTCATTTTGAAAAGGTTGTATGCAGCTTCAGAAATGCATACAACTTAAAACACAGGTGAGATCCAGAAAAAAAAAATCCATCTGATACTATAAATATACTAAAGACATATCTGCGATTTTTGAACAGGAGGGTGACATGATGGAAATAATGTTTTAGAAAGATTAGACTGAAAGGGGCACCTGGGTGGCTCAGTCAGTTAAGCGTCTGCCTTGGGCTCAGGTCATGATCCCAGGGTCCTGGGATGGAGACCCACATTGGGTTCCCTGCTCTGCGGGGAGACTGCTTCTCAGTCTCCCTCTGCCTGCCACTCCCCCTGCTTGTGCTCTCGCTCTCTCTATCAAATAAATAAAATCTCTTAAAAAATTTTAAAAAAGAAAGATTAGACTGAGGGTGGTGCAAGGGATGGGTAGGAGTGTGACAAGTCTGGAGACAGGGAAAGCAACTGAAGAGGCCTGTTACAGAAATCTGGTCATGCAGTGGAGAGGACCTGGCCACAGGTGTGCTGCTGAATATGGTGGGAGAAGGATGTGGGGGACTAGTTGAGGGGCTAATGAAGTACCAGAAATGTTTATAGGGTATAGACAGGCTTTGCTCTCCTACTAAAATCAGGGCACGGTGTGTTAAAAAAAAAAATTTGAGGGCTATCCTTCTTTTCAATGGCAGACCTCAAGTCTCAGTCTTTGGACAAGTCCCTCCAAATGGTTCTCCACGGACTCAACAGAACTGTGCACATAGACTCATTAGATGACAACAGGCCAAGTTGGGTGTTTGCTGAGTGCACTTTAAGATGATAGAGAGAGTAAGCAAATGAATTATTGCTAACTGAGCTCCCCCAGCCCTGCCCGAAGGGTAGTTCTGGCCCTATACCCAGCCCTATCTTAGATTTTGGAAAACAGCACAGCATTGCCAGCTGCCGGGGTAAATCATCTGCTCAGTCTCTCAGAGAAGAACAAACACCTGGATGCTCCTGCCTGGAAAGATGCTCCTTCTCTCTCAGATCCTGAGTCATCCTGGACCACCTCCACATGTGGGTTCAGAAGAGTTAAAGGATAGTCAGTGAAGTGGTGGCACCAGGCTAACATATTTCTGACACACAGCTGGGCTTTCCAACATCTTCCATCACACTCTGGAGCGTTCTCTATGGTTCTCAGCCTGACTGCTTTCAAGCGGTACCAGGCGAGTCCCCTGGAACTTTTCTCAGCTATTCTCTACAGCTGTGGAGACAGCTCCTTGGGTGAAATCCAACCTGCTGAATCACTCATTTCCTGTTCTTGATCTCAGAAATTTCTGTTTGATGTTGCTTTCTGAAAAAAAAAATTTTTTTGGAGAAAAACATATTTTATTATAACGCAGCGTTATGGGTTCTAGTACTAAAACCAGTTCATTTTTGAAGTCTTACCATTATAACCATTTTCCTAGGAAAAGTTCTGGTAGTGAGAAAAAGGCGAGGAGGTTTCTCCCACGACGTGAGGATGTTGGGTGTCATAGGCAGGATTCCCAGTTCTGTTTACACCATAAAGTTGAAGACATTGCTCAACTGGTCAGCAACAAGTCGGGAGAAGCTGCCATTTGTGAAAAACATCAGATGAATTACAGGCACAGCCCAAGAATCAGCTGTGTGGGTGTTTCCAAGCCTTCCATCTTGTGAGAGCATCCTCCTCTCCTTTAATATCGAAATAAAAGTGAGTTTATTCCTCATCCCTCATTTAGCTGACTCCCTGCATTTCTTAGGAATTTCAGGGACTTTCCACTTCTTATAGTTACTCCCTGCCCTAATATCTTCCTTCTGTTCAATTATCTGTTTCACTTAGATTCTCATCTCTTACATCTGCTTCCTGTCTCTACTCTACATCAAACCAAATGTAGAAACATGGATCTTCTTCCATGATTTTTCTGAGGTATCACTCACACTAGATGGTAGTTTTAACGAAGTTGCCTAAGGAGTTGGAAGTAAGGGAAGAGCTTGCATAGTCATACAGCAGGTGCTGGAAACTGCCTAGTAGTGTGTATGAGAGAGACACCCCCCACACAGCACCCCCTGTCCCTGGAGCTCTCCTGGCCATTTCCCCAGAAGAAACATCTCCCTGGCTGACCCCTGCCTCTGACTTCCCTCCATGCAGCTGGCCCCAATCCTTCCCTACTCCCCAATTCATCTATAAACTCTCTCATAGCATCCCTCTTAAGCTGCCATGAAAATTGTGAATTCCTGTTTTATTGGGCAGGCCAATTTAATTTTCTTTGTCTCACTGCTCCTCCAGACCAAGGCCTGGGGTCTCTTTCCCTGCCCAAACTCAACAACCATCAATCATGCTGCCAGCCAAACAGTTTCCCAACTCCCATCCACTACATTAGTTTTTAAATCATTGAATTAAAAAAAATTACATAAATACTGTAAAAATCTATTCTCATTAGAAATCAGAAACAGAACGCCGAAGGACTCAGTTTCAAAACTTCATTCCTATATTTATTCTAAAAAGTCCATCCACTTAACTTGGGAAAAATTATTTCTATGCTCAACAATGTTTAGACCAATTTTTTTCTGGTTCCCATTGAGGGTAATGACTGGGGATAAGGAGCCATTGTCTGTGGACATGCATCTGGACAATGGCTCTCCTTCAATAAACAAAAGAACAGCACCCAATGAAACTCAACCCATCTTGTTTCTTTGCACAAGAGAAGAAACCCTGAAAGTGTCCCTGCCCTACCAATGTGTATGAGACAAAGACACAGTGCAATGTAGCATGTGCCATGTTAAAATATGAGCAACACAAAAACATTGTAAGAGAAAGAGTGATCTCATCTTTCTGTGAAGTTCACTAATACTTAAAATGTGTCTGAAAGGGCCATCAGTTTTTATCTAGGCATCTCCCCTGAAAGAGTAAATTCAAAATGCTCTGGTGCCAATCTGTGGCAAAGTGTTAACTGGTGTAAGACAAAATGAGAAAAATAAAGATAGTATTGTGTTTTCAAATACATCTGTGTAAGGATTTCCATCTCCTGTGGTAAAGATTGTTCTGTGGTATGAGACCATCTTTCCGCTGTACATCTTCAGTGGTATAATGTCCTGTTTAAAATTAAGTGATGATAATCTTAGATAGTAGTTTTGAGGTGAGGAATTTTTTCAAAAAATGTTGTACCAGAGGAAACTATGATCTCAATTTTAAAAAAAGAATTATTCATGAATGTCTGGGAACCAATCCTCCAGAAACATATTTAAGGGATTAAGAAAAGAAACAAAACAAAACAAAAACGTAAACTCAGTCCCCTAGAACTTGTTAAAAAATCACATAGAGATTTCCTCAAGTCAGGAACCTTCTGGAAGAGCTGTGGGAAACACTGCAGACAGGGTCCATCTCTCTCCCAAGATGGAGGGTCTAGAGATTGGACACTGGGGCCAGCTGGAGACCTGGGGTCAGCCCTCTCTGCAGTGTCTTTATTCTCCACTCCAGATTTCCATATTCTCCTTATGGAGCAAAAGAGGAGTCTGAGATTTTAGCTGCATAGAGAAAAGAAGACCCTGGGGTATAATCAGAAGGCTTTAACTACTTCTTTGGAAAGCCGGCTGTGCTGGCTGTTGAATCTGAGGGCCTCACGGCTGCATCTCTTCTCACGGGAGGTCTGACGCTCTCATGTTCACAAACCCAACCCCCGGCCAGGGTGCTTGGATGAGATTTCTGATTGGGAATTGGCTCCTCGACAAACTATTTTTCTAACAACTTTTCCCTTCCTTTTAACTTATCTGACCTTTGAGGAGACATCAAAATTGTATTATACGTAAATCTAAAATGCGTTCAAAATTACAAGTTAGACAAGCACTTTCTAAGATGAATGGAGGTAAGGCTGGATTTAAGTCTTAAAGAGATCTTGGGAATGCTGAAGCCCAGTGCTCTTTCACTGATGAAATACTATGATGAGAATCTATGGCAGTTACGGGTTCCATAATAAACCAGGATATCCAGCTTATTGTATGAAAGAAAATGCTTTGCCTCCAAGGCTCCTTCACACAAAGTACACCACTTCCCTTACTTGCCAAGCTTATATTTTTTTCAGGAGGTAGACTTAAGAACATATTTCTTTTATCTCATCGTCTTTGGCAAGCCATAATGTGCAAATGCTCATGTTTTGAAATTTCTGTTTTTGATTCTACCTATGTACCTAGAAAATGAAAGTAATAAACCATAGTCTCATGTCCTTGTGTCCAATTGTTGATTTTTAAATATCTATTTTTTCCTTTAGTCATATATTAATTCCCTCATCCCCCCAGCCAATAAGCAAATTGTATTACGCTCACATTGAATGAGCTCACTCCATGATTAATGAAATGTACATGTACATCATGTTCATAGACTATATCCTCAAAGTTTGCATGAGAAGAGAGGACAGTATTCAAAGAGAAAAGAGCATTTGTCCAATGTTCTTGTCTTATCGAACATTCTTTCTTTTTAATTTGAGAAAGAGGAAGCTCAAAAGCCTGTACCTAGCAAGGCCAATAACCAGGATATCTGCACTTTTGACAGATTCCTAGCATCTGAGGAAACTATAAGTAGAACTAAAGCATGGATTCTAGAAGTAGTGTCCTGAAACAATACAAGATAAGAACAACAGCAAAGTGAAAGTGGTTCAACTGTACAAGACTGTCTCCATGAAGAATGGGATAAAGAAACCATGGGCTGGAGATGGAGGCTGAGAGAAGGTGAGGCTGGGGGAGTTCTGGAACCCCATAGGGTGAAAGGTTCCATGGGCATTGCTGCCCGCTTGCCGTGTTCACTACAGAGGCCAAGGCCAAAGGAACAGCATCTAGTTTAGCCTGGTAATGTGCTAAGAGGAAAGAGGAGGGAGAGTGGGAGGAAGTCTGAACAAAAGCAGAGGTGGAAGGGGCCATCCTGTCAGCAGAGAGGACACTTCATTCTATGGATGGCACAGGGAGAGGGATCCATGTGGTTGCACACAAGTTTGAAGGGAGAAGGACAATGTATGACGAAGCCTTTCCTATTTCTTTTCTGTCACTTCCTTGGTCCAGGTGGAGGCTAGGTCATCTTTGTGGAATGTTGGTGAGGGTTGGGTTAGGGGAGGCAGGAGCATGGTGAAGCCTTGCTTACTGCTACAGGGTGCTGCTGAGGACAGAAGAAAGACATTCAAAGCAAAACTGTGGGCTCAGCTGCCATTGCAGACCACCAATGTGCCATGGTACCAACCTGCACAGTTGAGCTCAGACACAGAAATGGAGATGGTGTATTTTGGGATGAATTCAGAGGTGGAGATTTTCAGGGCAGAGTTTCTGGAGAAGTAAGAGTCTGGGGAGAGGGTTCCAGGTGCTGACTGCTAGAAATGGAAGCAATATGTGTGGTCAAAAGGCTGTTGCATTAGGAGTGAGTATGAGACAGAGGGACATGTGAGGGATTACAGGTAGGGGCTGCCTTGAGAAGAGTGACTCTAGGAGTGGCTTCTGCTACCGGTGAAGGAGGCTGTAAGAACAGTGCTTGGCACGACTTAGCTTCACAGACACTGGTCTCCCCCAGAGAATACAAGGAATTGAGTTAAAGGGGAAGACTATGACTCAAGCACCTACATCTTTAAGGAATGTGATGCTGTAACCAGGAGACAAAAAAAGTAATTGAGGTCATACATGAGCTTCAGAAGAAGGGGGTTTTTCATAAAACTGTAGGGGGGATGCAATTATAGCAAAGACAGGTTGCTAAAGTAGAGGGACTATGAGCTATTTAGGAGGAAGAAAGGTTTTGGGACAAATATAAATGTTGAGTATGATGTTGCCTGTGGAACACAGACTGTAAGCAAACCCAGACCTCTCACTGCTAATGGAAAGGATCAGGAAAGCCATTTTCAACAATAGAAACTGAAGGCTTACATTAGCTGGGTCTAGAGTCCTAAAGAACACAACAATGACAAGAAAAATGTAGCCTCTCTAGAGCAAATCAGTTTGATGTGACACATTGCTTCTTCCCATGGAAACTGTTGTGTTCCATGGATAATATGAATCCCTGGTTAAGGCAGGCCAGGTTGGTCTTTGATTTTATTCTGCATCCATCCAATCATTCAATGAATATGTATTAACTTTTCTGTGCCAGGCATTGACTAGAAGCTGAGAGAAACTCTGGCAAACAAAAGTAGAGGTGACACCTGCCCACATGGTTCTTCCAGTCTAGTGGAAACCAAGGCTCACCCTCAAGTGTCCAATTACAACTATGATAAGTACACAAAAGAGAGACATGGGTGCTAGGAGAGACTGTGATATGGGGCCTTATCTAACATGGGGAGTCAGGATATTCTTCTCCAAGACATGATGTCTGAGCTGAGATCTGAGACATATGTAGAATTAATCACAACAAGCGAGGAAAACAGTCCAGCACGGGCAATGGTCCTGTGGCAGGAGGTGGTGTGTGTGGTTGACTAACTGAAAGGCCAGGACCCCAAAACTCCAAAATGAGAGAGAGCACTGTATATGCAAGATAAGATTAGATGTGGTCCCAGGAAAGATGGACTGATAAAGGATCAGCCCATAGCATATACCAAACCCTTACTAAATGTTAGCTATTCAAACTATTTAGATTTCAGAAGAAGGGGAACCCCAGAATGGTGGGGGAACTTAGGGCCACTTAGATTACATATTTGTTATTCTTTATTTGTATAATGTACTATTTTTCCCTTGGCTTTAGAGTCAGTTTATAGAAACCTCTTTTGTCGAGCTTGAGGGTTTTTTTTCAATCATGGAACTGGAACCAAGGAAGAGGCCAAAATGTATTTAATGCACCCCTTGCTTATTTTCTTATCTTTTTAAAACTTAAAATATTTCCTCAAGCCCTGATCTGGCTCATAAGTGGCTGTGTGTCCCTGTGGCCTTCTCCCTCCCATCCCTAAGCTCCGGCCCCCCCTCCCATTTTGCAGGATTCTGGTTCCTAACTGCCGCCTCCCTCTGCTTCTCTCCATGAGGACTTCTTTAATGCTGATGAGCTTCATTTCAATTACTGTCCCTTTCATCTCAAACACCAGTGAGGCAGAAGCAATGTATAAAGTCAAATTGTTTCTTTGAAAACTAGAATTTATTGTGTCCTAGTGTCACTTTTATTAATTGTTTAAAGTTAATGGTATCCAGACCTGCAGAATTTCTTGTAAACATTTAACTTTCTTTTTTCATCAAAGGGAAATCTCTCTTACACTCTATATACGGTCATGTGCCTTCTGTTGCAGACTAGTTATACACAGTCGATTTATTTACACCACGGAAACCAGGAATTTGACCCTTGAATAACATCACTAGATCGGATAGAATGCAGTTGAACCAACCGGACAGGTAACTGGGAGGATTTTCCACAAGCCTGTCCCATCCTACAGGCCCTAGCTGTGTTGGCCATAGCAGACTCCTAGGAAGAGAGAGACCCTTTTTCTGGGGTTCTGAGCCAGGACCAGTTGGAGAGAAGCATAGAAAATCACCCTCCAGATAACACGAGTAAGAGGAAAGTAAGATGCCTTTTGCCTTATTTTTGTCCTAAATTTTTTTCAAGAAAAAAGTCTGGAGGGATATCAAAGGAATCTTAATTTCAACATTAGGAATATTTTAACACAATACAACCCCCTGGGGAACAAGGATTCTGGAGGCAGAATTTCTCCCCAGGGTAGGTAGAGTCCTTACAGTCATTGCCCCCAAGAGGGTCTTGTGCCTTGTGGTCCAAGAACAAACTAAGAACAAATTTTGGTAGTTAGGGCGGATGCCAAAATTCACACTAGTCACCCTTGACTTTATGGAGGAGCATGTGGAATTCCGGTGTGCTCAATGCTCGATGCTTAGTTCTTTGATCAATGGGCTTGCCTGCATGTTTCTCAACAAGGAAATGCTTTCTTCGTTTTTGTTATAGACATAGCAGTGTCTTTTCAGCTTTGTGCTCAATATTGGATTATAAACATAATTCTTAGCAATGCTGCTTAATTTATCTGCACAAACTTCATAAAAGCCATTTCATTACATGAGCTGGAGTCACACTCATGTCTGATGTGTTGCACATGGCAAGCAGCGTGATTTATATCCTAGTGAGCAGTCTGCCGTAGTCAAGCATTTCAATGCTATGCCCATTATTTAGATGTATTCAGAATCTCGCCCTTTCTTGCCAGCGGATACTGGGCTTTCTCCAAGAGCTCTATGTACGTGTCAAGATATTCTTTTCCTCAGAGAGATGCCAAAACCAGATTTATCCTGTTCCCCCAAGGTTAAAGCAACGAGGGAGATGTCCTTTGCTTTTTCTTTACTTTTTACTCCCAGAAAATAATTCATCTACATCCACACAGTGACAGCTCTTGGCATGAACAAAGGTGTCCCAAGAAAAGCCAGTAGGCATCCATGTAATTGTTCATGATTGTATCATTGTGTATTTAGCATATTTGTAGGCTTTTAGGTTTAAACAGTAATCTCACCCAAAATAAGACAATACAAAACAAATAAAATTTATACATATTCAGTAATTTTTATCATACTTTACATTATGTTTGCAAAAATGTCAGTGGAGTCGAGCAGGTGAAGAAATCTGTTGTCAGAGATTTTTCAAGAGTAGTGAGTCAAGTATCTGCTTTTCTACTTAGGTAGCTCTGATTTTCTCTCTTGACTCTTGAAGTAATTTGTATATAAAATTCATCTGCAATCATGTAAGTGACTAGAGTTTTGTTTGCTTGCTTTGGGGATGTATCATGACTTTTCTTTTTGCCTTTTGCCACCTAGATAGCAGATGCTTCTCATGCTAACATTAATTTCCATATACACCCAGGTATGAATGGGCTGCAAGTAGGTAGGAGCAAGAAGATTGGGGTTAACAATGTATGAGAACTTTCCCGGTGCAAATAATATTTCCAGAATTTTAATTTTTTCTCTCTCTTGTTTTATTTCCTCTTTTTAAGTTTCCCTTAAGAAAATCATTTTGAGATCAGTAATGATTTCACTGTGCTACAAATATCTCATATCTGTAACTCTCAGGGCAAGTCATCTCATTCAGTCTATGATACGTTTGAGTGCAGTAGACATTATTCCCATTTCATACACAGAGGAAGGAGAGATATAGGTAGGATCTTAATTAGATCCATTAGGCAAAGATGACCTGGAACATAGACCAGTCTTGCTGCCTTGAATCCTCTGCCCTCTCCCTCAGAGCTGGGCCTCAGTGGTGACTCAGTCTGGTGGGGCGTAACAAATAAGGAGAGAGAGATCAGGAGCTCAAGGAGAGTTATTTTTAAAACTAAAATGCAGGAAGAACACTAATGAAAAACAGTAGGAAATTTGGGATTCACCAACTGTGCCAATGAACATGGATATGATCACCTTAAGAGATGTAGGAAAAGCTTTTAACCAAATTTAATACCAATTTATGATAAAACAGAATAGGAGGATTTTCCCAAATTGATAAAGGGTATCCACAAAAGACTTACTGCTAACATCATAGTCAGTGGTAAAAGATCAGGAATAGAGTAAGGATGTCCACTTTCACAACCTCTATTTAGTTTCATACTGGAGTTTCTAGTTAGTGCAATAAAGCAAGAAATAGGGATAAAAGATGCACACATTAGAGAAAAAGAAGGAACACTTACTTTATTTAAAGACACATGATCATGACTTTAGAAAATCCTTCTTAAGAAATCCACAAAAAAAGCTACTAGAATAAATTGTGAGTTTAGTAAAGAGACAAACACAAGGTCAATATAAACAAGTTTTATTTCTACATACTAAGCAACAAACAAACAGAAATTGAAATAAAATACCACTTACAGTAACATAATAAAACATAAAATAATTAGGCATAAATTTAACAAAGTAGGTGCAAGATGAGTACACTGAAATTTCTAAAACTTAACCAAGAGAAATTCAGCAAGACCTAGGTAGATGGAGACTCATACCATGTTCATGAATCAGAATATTCAGTACTGCCCAAAGTCGTCTTCTACAGAAGAGGTAAATTCTGCCCAAATTGATCTATAAATTTAAGGCAATTCTAATCACAATTATAGTAGATTATTTGTAGAAATTAACAAGTGAATCTTAAAATTTATATTCACATGCAAATGTTATGGAACAACCAAAGCAATTTGGAAAAAGAAGTACAGAGTTGAAGTACTTACACTACCTGATTTCAAGATGTTCTATAAAATTAGTGAAAAAATAAACATTCTATGGGCGCCTGGGTGGCTCAGTTGGTTAAGCGACTGCCTTCGGCTCAGGTCATGATCCTGGAGTCCCGGGATCGAGTCCCTCATCGGGCTCCCTGCTCAGCAGGGAGTCTGCTTCTCCCTCTGACCCTCCCCCCTCTCATGTGCTCTCTCTTTATCTCATTCTCTCTCTCAAATAAATAAATAAATAAATAAGTCTTTAGAAAAAAAGAAAAAATAGACATTCTAGATCAATGGAACAAAATCAAGAGTCCAGGAGTAAGTGCACACGTAGGACTGGTTTTCAACAAACATGCCATGTAATTCACTGGAAAAATGATAGTTTTTCAACAAATAACATGGGAATAATTATACAGTCATTTAAAAAAGAATCTCAATCCTTACTTCAGGTCATACATAAAATTTAACTCTAAATGGATCATAAACCTAACTAAAACTATATAAATTAAAGAAGAAAATATAAGAGGGGCGCCTGGGTGGCTCAGTCGTTAAGCATCTGCCTTTGATTCAGGGTCCTGGGATCCAGCCCCACATCGGGTTCCCTGCTCTGTGGGAAGCCTGCTTCTCCCTCTCTCACTCCCCCTGCTTGTATTCCATCTCTCGCTGTCTTTCTCTCTCTCTGTCAAATAAATAAATAAAAATCTTCAAAAAAAAAAGAAAATATAGGAGAAAATTACTATCATCTCAGAATGATCAAATATTTCTTAGGACACAAAAGGCACTGACCATTAAATAATAAAAAATTAGATTTTAAAATTTCTGCTTCTTGGAAACACTGTTAAGAAAATGAAAAGGCGAGTCAAAGATATTGTTTTAAAAACTCTTACAATGTAATAATGACAAGATAATAAAAAATAAGGGCAATATTTAAACATACACTACACTAGAGAAGATATTCAAATCACTAATAAGCACATGATGAGATGCTCAACACCAGTAGCCACAATGCAATACCTCTTCATGCCTCTTAGAATGGCCACATGAAAAAGCTGACAGTCCCACATGTTGGGGAAGATATGGAGCAACTGGAACTCTTACACATTTTTGGTCAGAATGTAAATTGGCACAAGCAATTGGAAAACTATTTGATGGTTCTTGTTGGTAGAACATGCAGTCTGCATGCAAACGGCAATCCCATACCTAGTTATTTACCCAAGAGAAATGAAAACAGTAGTCTATACAAAGACTTGTACATGACTGTTTATTAGCAGTTTTATTCATAATAGTCAAAAGCTGGAGTCAATCTGGTGTCCATCAACAGAGAAACACCTCCATACAGTGGAATACCAGCTAGAAATAAAAAGGAATAATACACACTCTGACACACACAGCGGATGAGTCTCAAAACATACTGAGTGCAAGAAGTGACATAGAAGTAGATGCAGATGATTCTTGAATGTGGCACAACAAAGCCATCCACAGTGACAGACAGCAGATCAGTGGTTGTCTGGGGTGAGGGTGACTGGGGAGATGGGCTGGGAAGGAGCACTAGGGGGCTTTCCCGGGTGAGGGAAATGCTCTATATCTTGACTGTGATGGTTATTATATGTGTGTATAATTCATTGAAAAGTATACATAAAAATGTTTTGCTTTTGTTTTTGTTTTTAAGAAGAGACTGCTTAATAAGTATTTCCAGTCCATCAGTCTGTGGCACCCTGACCCACATCATGCCCTCTGGGGAACACTGGGGGCTTGGGGCAGCCTGCCGGGGGCTGGGAAGAGAGCTCCCAGGCCCATAAGCTCTGCCGGCAGCTAAGCAGAAGAGAAAAGCCAGCTTCATCATCCAGTTTCATTCAAATGGAAGGGGCCAGGGGAGAAACTGTCCTATGGAGACTGGATGGAGTTATTCCCAACTCCACTTTCAATTCTGGGCCAGGAATGGCGCCAGAGGGCTGTAACCAAGCTGGAGCTGGCTCTCCTGAGAGTCAATCCTGTCTGGGTGAACTTGTATTATTTTATTGCCTCCAATTCCTCACTCTCTGCCTCCATGTCACCCTGGGGTGGTCCACTTCCCCATCCATGGTCTGTCTGGCTGTGGTCACAATATCTCCTCACGGACTGGGGTCCCTGCCGCAGAAATAAGGGTCCCATCCCACCCCACCCTCACTCCCAAGCCTCCCTTGAGTGACAGAGGGGCGGAGCAGCCCTCCTGAGCTTCTTGCATCAGGAAGTCCTCAGGCTCCAGGTGCAGGGAATAATGTGCCCTGCCATCCAGGGGATGTAACTAGACAGATGCCGTTGTACCCACGTGGGTGCTTGTGTGTCATTACCCAGCAGCTGGGACTGAAAGTGGGAACTGAGGACTCAGGACCGTTTTCTGACCTTTGTTTTTGCCCTCCCCGCACCCACCCCTTTACCATATGGTGTGATCACCCCCTAGGGGTCAAACTCCACTTAGCAACCACACAAATACTCATACCTTTCACATCCAAGCAACAACTCTAAAGCTCTAGGAAGATGGCTGCCTTTCAGAAGCGTGTGGGAGGTGACACAGCAACGTGGTGACTACTGGAAATATTCTTGGGATTCCAAAGAAGGCATGAGTGCAGGAGTGACCCTAGGGTTTACCCTTCCCCTCCCTGTCCTACTACTTTCTGGTGTCATTTGCAAATACATCTGTGGGAAACGAGCTTTTTCCCCTTTCCACCCTACCATCCAGGCTTGCAGCATGCTCATCCCCTCCATCTTCGCTTCTGGGTCTGATGCCATTCTTCCTGCTGTTCTTAGTCCCCTCTTCCTCCATCCTCCAAAGGTTAGACACCAGAGTATTGAACTGTAAAGATTTGGGGTGGCTGAGAATAACTACAGCACCAGTTAAGAAATAACTTCAAATTCACTTCTAGGCACCTCCATACATAAAACCCACAAGCCATTCAGTACCATGTCCCTCTACTTCTCAGGCTTATTCCCTTTTGAGTTTTCTCTGGCTACTGGGATTGCCAAATTCCTGTGATCCTCTTTCCTATCTAAGCTATGACCAAGTGGCCTTGTTATTTTTTTTTTTAATTACCTTAAGGGGTTCTCCTCATTAAAAGGCAATTTTTACTTCTTTCTAAGCAGGTAGATTCAAAGTACTACCAAACGTTTGAAATAATTCTCCCTCTGATCTTGCCCTTCTTATACATGTGTGTGTAAATATATATGTGTATTTTTATGTGTGTGTATTCTACCTTTCAAACATTAGTCCCAGAGAGAGAGAACTCAAGAAGACTCCCCGCTGACCATGGAGCCAGATGCGGGGCTCAACATCATGACCCTGAGATCATGACCTGAGCTAAAACCGAGTTGGATGTGCAAACAACTGAGCACTCAGGCGCCCCCAATAACTATTTTTAAAGTTTATTCAGTTTTTTCACTAACAAAAAAAAGGTCTGGTTACTGTGACCACAAATAATTTTCACATTAACATGAAACTTTGCCATGTGCTAATTATTGGACTTTTAACCAAACACTTGTTCCTACTTACACTTGGCCCCTGAGAAGAATAATTTCCAGTAATGTTTTTCTTCCCAATTTGACCCTTTCAATCCAGGACCTAAGATCTTCTGTGAGTCTTTGAAGGCAGATCAAAATAAGGTTCTCTGAGATACTGAACATCAGATGGCTTTTTCAGGCTTCCCTCCAGCGCCATGGCCAACAGAGAGAAGGATCCACTGTCCACCGACCAAGCAAGGCCAGACTCTCACAAAGCATTCACTGATGGTGACCTAGAAGGCTTTCATACTCTCTCCGCTCAGGAAAGCAGCCTCGGTAACTCCATGTCTTTGGAGAAGGCAATTAACCCTTTGGGTGGGAAATAAATTTTCTGACCTAGACATAGTTTTTATTTCCTAAACTCCCCTTCAACACCAGACATAGGAAGCATGGAGGCTTAGCATCCGTGTGGAAAATATGACTCAAACTCGGTACTTGCTCATTCCAGACAGCAACATGGTACCTGAATGTAAAGCTAACTGTAACAGGAAACCTGGTTTTCATTACAAGAAGGGTCTGTGTGTAGCTAAAAAGAATCTCACCAGAGAGAAATCAGTCAGTAATTCTACACACTCAAAAACCAAATGATCCCATAGCAGAGGAGAAATATGAATCAGAGAGAGCTAAGCCCTTGCAGTAATGTGTCAGAATTCTTTGATGGTGATGAAATCTCAGAACATTTATTATCTTCCTTATGTCAGCGCTTCTTCCTCAGTGCCTGAGCTGTTGGCCCCGTATGCCCGGTACATACACCTGGAAAGCAGGTGAGCTTTGTCCTCAGAATTCCCCTAGCTCATTTTTTACATCTCTTCCCCCTTCCCTGGACTTTCCCCTCCAGAAACCATGGTACACCAATAGTACTATACCCGGGATGTGGTAGACACTCAAATATCAGAGGAGTGCTGGGATAAGTGATTCCCTGGTGGTGACTCAGGTGTCACCGAGTCCCCAGAAACAAAATGCGTCAGGATCATTCCTCTGTATTCCTCGTGGATAGCCTTGGTCCTTCCTATAGCAGTTTCTTTCCCAAGATTACAAATATTAGTGAATCACAAACTGAAATATATTTGTAAAACAGCAACAACAACACAAGATCACTTCCCATTGGAAGACTGGGCTTCTTCTCCAGCTGCTGAGCTGGATGGATTTGCTTTATGTTTATGTTAGAATCCATCCTGACCTCACATTGCTGAAGACCTTGTGCTGATTCACAGTGGTCTGGACTCACTTTGCCCCTGAGCCACACACATGATTCCCTGGAGCAACTGAAACTCAGAAAAGTCCTCCATGTTTCCTTGTATCTCCACAGAAGTGGGCTGGGCAGGAAGTTGGCCAGGGGTGGCACTCAAAGTTGATCTGCCTTGGGGTCCTAGCCTGGGTGCTCACACACCTTCCTCACATGCAGATTAGGGGTCACAGCTGGGTGCTTTGGCTCCTCTGTGATTTCTGGAGAACCAAAGAACCTTGGTTAACTGTGTCTAGTTGGCCTCCAGGCTTTGAACACACTCTTCTTCACCTAGCACATTCTTTCCAGGCTCACCATAGACTAACTCCTATTCATCCTTCAGTCTCCAGGTGATCCTCAGGACTGAGACCTCATCATGACCTACCATGTTGCCTGATCAATTGCTCTCTAGCAATATAAGAACTTGCTCAGAGCCTGTGTCCCCCATAAGACCATGGCCAGGAGATCTAACTCAGTGCCAGGCTTTGGTAAGACACTTGGTGAATATTTGCTGAATTAAAGACAGAACTTACCCAGCCACCACACCTCCAGTTGCGATAGCTATGTCCTGCCAGGCCTTATCCAAAGCATAGTCACTGCTTTATACTTGAATAGGAAAACCATAACTTGTAGAAGTAATCAAAGGAGAGGCAGCGGTATGAAATACTGGTACAGACATTGGCTCTGAAAACAGATCATTACGGTACAATGTCCAGTCCTACCTCCTACCAGCTCTGACCCTAGAGAAATCATGTAACCACTTTTCTTCCCTTTCATTTGTAAAATGGGGATAAAACTATTACAAAATGAATCAGGCCATTGTAACAATTATGTGAAGTAATACACACACATATAGAACACAGTTAAGAAATATTCTGTGCTATTACCATTCAAAAGGAGGGTAGCTACCTTAATCAAAGACACTGCTCTGCATTGTGCCCAGATCCCAATCCTCATGACAGCATGCCCTCTACCTGACTTCTCTCAGCAGACTGGGAGCTACTGTATTAT
Organism: Callorhinus ursinus; assembly: GCF_003265705.2. Classification (NCBI taxonomy): domain Eukaryota; kingdom Metazoa; phylum Chordata; class Mammalia; order Carnivora; family Otariidae; genus Callorhinus; species Callorhinus ursinus. The sequence continues at coordinate 4,371,123 of NW_027397135.1, forward strand.
GAAGTGACATAAGGTGTCAAACAGTTTAGAAAAAGTTTTGATCATACATTATACGTATGTCCTCCCCACCCCAATTCAAGTCTGATAAACTTTGCCAAAATACTCTTGGCCACGGGTAAGAAGAAGAAAGAAAACAAGTCAGTAATGGTTAAACTCAAACCAGAAGAGGACTCACTAGTTTGCCTTGTGGGACCCCTGAGCTGTGCAAGACACCTGTGACAAACTGTAGACCCTGGGCAGCAAAATCATAAGAACAGAAGCATTCAGCCTCATTCCCAGGACCCAAGCTCATTCTGCAAACAGTGTCATGATATTCCCTCGGATAATTAAGGACCCCAGGGCTCTGCCTCTGTCAGCTGAATTGGAAAAAAAAAATTCTAGGGCAGAATAAGCTGTCTTAAATCTGAGCAGCCATTGGCTCTTGGCACTGGAGCTGGAAACAGAAGTTGGCTCTAAGTCAAAGCTATAAAAGGGGCTGTGTGTGGAATATGTGGCAGTAAGCAGCTGCTGACATTGCAGAGTTCTACATAAAATCCCCAGGTCAGTTTCAGACATTACAATGAGGAGATCTCTTTATAGCATTCACTGGCAATTTCAGGAAGGTTTCCTTAGGGGAATAGAAGATGCCAGGTTGAAACAGCTAAATGTTCCAAGCCTTCAGGTCCTCACATCCTTCATTCCATATTTCATCAAAATAGAGGGATGTGAGTGTGACAGGGAGGGAGGGAGAAGCAGGACATTCAACCCCCCAGCAAGTGAAGGAAAAAGAGCATTGCCAAGGAGGTGTTGAGGTTGAGCACACTGAAGAGGACCACGGCAGGGAGCTGAGCAATTATGTAGACCAAACACTTTGATTTTTTAAAAATTAGAGAAGCAGAGTAATTGTCGGGCTACCTTATCTTTGGCCAGTCTAAAGAGGTGGAGGGATGATGAATCCGAGAAATCTTTTCCCACAAACAGTTTCAACCCCTCCATCATGCATTTTACTAAAGCTGTGTTAGCACCGCCTCTCCTTTCTTCCTCCCTGCTTGGAGGAGTTTGTGAGTAGTAAAAATGGCTAAAGGGCAGGCAGCGGAGGGGAGGAGGGGGCGAAGAAGGGGGAGGAATCAAGGCCCTGGATAATCTTTAAATTCTATAATCAGGTTCCAGAAATTTGACTTCATCTATGTTAAGGAGTTTTGCAAAAATAAATCTTACAGTCAAAGAATGTTAGAGCTGGAAGAGGCCTTTAGAAAGATCTTTAGAACCCTATCTATTTAGGGGATAGATAAGGCCACATTTATCCCAGAATAAAGGGCTGATAAGAATGTTTCAGAAAATACATTTCAGTTGGATAATAATTCATACAACCGACAAGATGCTCAATATGTTTGCAACAAGAAATGGGAAAGCACCAAGCTCAAGAAAAAGGGATGATTTTTTTAAAGAAACTCTGAAAGGCAACCCAGAAATGCACTAGGTAGTGTTCAGAGTTGTTTTTGTATCACCACAATAGAATGAACGTTTATTGAAAGCCACCGTGTATTGTGTATTTTTACATGCTTTATCTCCATTAATCTGCATCGTAAGTCCTTCAGATCGTATACGAGGGGCACCTGATGGGACTGTAGGGAGTGAGGAGGGGTCAGGATGAGGAGCAGAAGGGTAAGCACTCTGGAGGCCAGGGCACCAGAGTGAGCAAAGACACCAAAGTAAGATGGAGCATGGCCAGGCGAAGGGCATGGAGGAACCACAGCATGGAGAAAGCCAATCAAGAAAGAGTCAATGGTGTAGGCCATGCAAGGATGTTCAGCCTTCATCTTGAAGGGCCTGGAGAACCACTGAGCTATTTAAAGGAGAAAGGATGAGAAGAGAAATTGTAATTTTTGTCTCTAGAAAAATGATTCCTGCTCTAGTTGGAAGGACCATAAGTTTGGAGGCAAGGAGATCAGAGAAGAGATTTCTGGGAAAGAAATGATGAAGTGGAGAATTGACTCTGCTCTTTTCAGTCTGACTAGAACGTTTCCAAAGTGCGGGTGATGATTTGGCCCTGTGATAGTTAGAAAGAGGTTAAAGGAGTAGAATGTTAAACACACAGTGTCCAGAACAAATCACAAATCAACGAGAAAGATCATAGAGTTTGTAGAAGAAAAAGAATAATTTCTGGATGTGATTTAGAGACTATAGGGTTAAATGAAATTGGGTCTAATAAGAACCATCACTGCTTCAAACCACAACTGCTAGCCCAGAGGAGCCACAGGACAAGATGTCACAAGCAAAGAACCAAAGAAACACAGGATACTGCTCTGAAGGGTCAATTAAAAAAAAAAAAATCCTGGCCAATTTTAAGCTACAGGGCTATTATACAGGTAGTTATCTGACCAATAGGAGACTTTCTTTAGTAGTTTGCAAATTAACTAGAAAATTAGAGGCAGATTTAATTTCCCAGGACTTGTGTTGAGCAATCTAGAAATCTGTGATCAGATAATGTGCTATGTATTTAACCAGCATTCTTTCTGGTATAGACCAGAAAACTGGGTCTTTGAGTGGGCAAGTGACCAACCTGAGGTCACCTATCTAGTGAGTGGTGGGGTTGGGATTCAGACTTATGCCAGCCTCGTTTCAAAGTCTGTGCTTTTAGCTCCTACATCATAGTGCGTTTGTTAAAACAAAACAAAACAAAAACCTCTTGGGGTGCTGGGTGGCTCAGTCGGTTAAGCATCTGCCTTTAAGTCAGGTCATGATCCCAGGGTCCTGGGATGGAGCCCCACGTCAGGTTCCCTGCTCAGCCGGGAAGTCTGCTTCTCCCCCTCCCTCTGCCTCGCCCCCCCCCCCACACTTGCGTGCTCTCTCTCGCGCGCTCACTCTCTCTCTCAAATAAATAAATAAAATCTTAAAAAGAAAAACCTGTTGTGATGATTTATATTCTCCAGATAAGTATTATGAAAGGATTTATAAGAAGGCTCCATGAACAATTATTTCAAACATTGAAGAACTAGGCGATCTGTCACTACCCCCACACTCTACTACTGAGGACTTGCAACACTTAGTGAAGCAGCACTTTTAATTGTAATTGCAACCTTGTCCCCCTCCTCCCCAGAAATTTATGTAAGTGACAGATACCAGAGAAGACTGAAGTGTCACTTGTAACAGTGATGTCTTGTCCTTAGACTGGCTTAAATGTAGGCTTCCCACGGGTCTTATTTTCTTGGTGGCTGTCCGTTTCAATGCAAATGGAACCATGACAGACCTTCCTTACAGCCCCTCCAGAGGTGCCTGGACACTTTCAAATTTCAGTGTTCAACATGGGACCTGTGTGGTATAGATTAACATACATCTACAGGCAATAATCAAAGCAGTCAATGGTTACATGAGTTTGTTTTTAGCTAGGCCTATTTGTAACCCACAAATAGATCCAGTTTTGAGAACATAATCAATGGTAATGGATCTTTGTCCTTGGAAGCAGACTTAATTATCATAATATAACATGCATGATTTTTCTGTATGGCTCCAGCCAACTCAAAAGAAGAATTCTAGAGAAGCTGTGGAATTGGTATGGTCACTAGAATGTGCGTACAGCAGTTCAAGTCAATTTTTTTGACAGATGACATTTGTCTAGATGTTTACTTTGTTTTAAAGTTACTGTCTTTGCCATTAGTCACACCTCATGCACTGCTCTACTCAGAGTGCATAGTAGAATGGGGGAACAAGATTTGATGACTTTAATCAAGCCTGAACGACTATTCATATTCACAACAGCTGTTGGCATATGTTGAGTTTTACATTTATTTCCTTCTCCTGGGAGTCGTTCATTAATGGGGGTAAAGAATTGTCCTAAACATTTTTTTTTTGGCAATTTCACTAGGCAACTGCCAAACACTAAAGGATTATATTTGCAGTTGGCCTGGATGGAATGTAGATTTTGACCAGTAAAGCTCTGCTTTAAGTCTGCTTCTGTCCTAAACCATAGAAGAGTAAAACTTAAGCCAAAAAAAAAAAATTGGATAATTGCCACATATCTCTGCAACTATGGGTTGGATATGAAATAATTTAAAATGCAGTAAAACTCAGTAATTTAGCACATAGGTTAGTGAGAATGCACATGTTTTGCCAAGAGGCTGCGCACAGATGGAAAACCTATTTCTAGACACCAATTTATTGGGTTCTAAAAGTCCCCTGTTTACTCCATTCATTGTGGAGCATATTTTCATTTGTAGTTTTTATGTCAAAGCAATTGGTAGCAATTCTAAAGCCCAGGAAAAAGTCTTAAGAATGATTCTTTGCTACCCACATTTATATCAGCAATCAGTGATGGGGAGAAAGTGGATAAAACAGTGAAATATAGACCTGCCAAGTGATTGCAAAAATTAGGAAAGTATTCTTGAGAGAAAGAAGTGGGTGATATATGGATGTTCCACCCTTTTGTGTGTTGGATGTACCCTAGAAGTTATATATCTCTGTTGCCAACAGTTACATGGAGGTAGATAAGGGGAGAGATTCCAGGCCCTCTCAGAATTCTGTGTATCATTTTCATGTACAAATATCTACTTCAGTGTCAAAAGTTCTGTACAGAAAAAAAGCATGTGGAAGGAAAAAAGAACACGGCAGCTGGGGCCCAAGCAGATAATGTTGTCACCTTTTCAAGACTGACCTCAACCAGTCAGGAAGTCTGAGTAACAACATGAAACTAATGAATTCCAGTGGAGAAACCCTGAGTTGGGCCTTTCAGTATCCTGGGTTTTCTAGGATTTTCCTAACCAGCAGCACCTGCAGAACTGGACAAGGCGGTGCCTATGGCAAAGGCAGGAAGGGGACTCTGCAGAGTGCACTCGTGCTTTGAACCCAAATCTCTTTTATTACTTCATTGTAATAAAGTTGCAGAAGAGAAAAGCCAGACCAACCCACCAAACAGAAACACAGTGAAAAGACCAGAGAGGGCTTCTCCAGGATGGTAGTGGAGGTGGTTGTCTGAAGGCTAGTGCTACTTGCAAAAGCTTGATCTGCTTTTTATTTTTTTGTGTTTCCCAGATTTTCTAGGATGGCTTTCTTTCTCTTAATCCATAGATATTTAATTTTTAGGTGGATTTGATTTAGTAGTCTGCATTTTGTTAACTTTGCCAATGTTTTAATGTGAAGAGGTTCCTTCTGTTAATCTTAAATTGTACGTATTATACTGACAACCCTTGAACCATGCAGGAGTTAGGGACACCAACCCCCATGCAGTTGAAAATTCATGTATAACTTTTGACTTCCCCAAAACTTAACTACTAATAGCCTACTGTTGAATGGAAGCCTGAACAATAACATAAATGGTCGATTAACACATATTTTATATGTTCTGTGCACCGCATACTATATTCTTAAAACAAGGTAAGATGGAGAAAAGAAAATACTAAGAACATCACCAGAAAGAGAAAATACATTTACGGTAATGTACTTGTTTATTAGTACCGTATTTATTGAAAAACATTTACATATAGGTGAATCCACGCAGTTCAGACTCATGTTGTTCAGAGGTCAACTGTATTCTAAAGAATTTCCCAAGTTAGAAGAGAGAGAAGTAAAACCAAGCTCAAGAGCTGACTTATTAGGGACACTTAAATAAATAAAGATTTGTATTGAAGATAACGAAACCGTCTGTCAAGAATCAATTCCTGAAATGGAGAAGTCTGAAGCCAAGTTAGTAAAGCAGGACAGAGCCTCCTTCCAGTCAGGAAAAGTGTAAAGTTATGGTTTTCGGTTCAGGGTGTGAGTATGTGCAGTTTTTAATTTCTCTCTTGGCATCTATAGGTAGCAGATTTACATCTTTCCTCTGCTCCCTCACACAGGGAGTCGCTTTGAAGTTCAGAGGTGAACACTGGCACTCTGCTGGTTAGGGAACTTCCAGAAATCAAAAGCTTTACGACCCACTCCCAAGGAAGTTAAACTCATTGGAAGCAGCAGAGAAAAAAATGGTGTAATTGTGACGAGAGCATACTCAGAGTTAACGAGGTTTATCATGCACCTACTGTGCACCAGGTGTGGTGTTGGAGGCCCTCCAGTCATGTGTATTTGGGAGGACCTCGGGTTCCTAGTACCAGGTTGTGGAGTAAGTTAGAAGTCTCCAAACAAGGTAAGCCTGGGCAGAACTCCAAAGTTAAATTAGGCAACAATTGATAAGAGCTGGGGATCCATTTCTGCCTTGGCTCATATAGTTGCCCAGCTTTGAATGTTCTTCCCCACCGTCTCTGCTCCCCACTCCTGGCCAGATAACCCCGATGGCCCCCATGCCTGCCCTGGGCTTTGGAGCCCTGCATAGGGTAAGAACTGTGCAGTCCAAACCGCGGACCCGAGGGGAGTCACAGCCTGACTTCTAAGGAGTCTCAGCTTTCAAACCTACAAAACTGGGGTCTGGATCTAGTGTTTCCATCTTTGTGACGGTACCAGCCAGGGTTCTCCAGAGAAAGAGAACAAAGAAGGGATATATACACCTCTCTCATATATATATAAACATATATATGCAGAGAGAGAGAGAGAGAGAGACCATAGAATATATCTACATATAGATACATATATGTATATGTATTCTCCAATATAGGAGAGAGACAGGAAGAGATAGATACACAGACACACAGACACACACACACACACACACACACACACACACACACTGACTGATTCCAAGGAATTGGGTCACATGATCACGGAAAACTGAGAAGCCCAAGATGTGCTGCAGCTGGGAGGATAAAACCCAGGAGAGCCAAGGGTGTAGTTCCAGTCATCATCCAAGGGCCTGAGAACCAAAAGAGCCAATGGTGTGAGTCTGAATCTCAAGACAGGAGAGAAGACCAATGTCCCAGCTCAAAGAAAGGTCAGGCAAGAGAGAGAGAGAGAGAGAATTCTCTCTTACTCAGCCTTTTTGTTCTCTTCAGGTCTTCAACAGATTAGATAAGGCCCATCCACATTGGGGAAGGTCAATCTGCTTTACTCCGTCTACCAATTCAAATGCTAATCTCATCCAGAAACATAGACACATCCAGAATAACATTTGACCAAAAATCTGGGCACCCTGTGGTCCACTCAAGTTAACATATTTCTTTTTTTTTTTTAAAGTTTTTTTTATTTGAGAAAGAAAGAGAGGGGGAGAAAGAGCATGAAGGTGGGGGGGGTGAGGGAGAGGGAGAAGCAGACTCCCCACTGAGCAGGGAACCCCATGTGGGGTTCAATCCCAGGACCCTGGGATCATGACCTGAGCTGAAGGCAGACGCTTAACAGACTGAGCCACCCAGGTGCCCCAAGCTGACACATTTCTGTGTGACTTTGGACAAAGTTATTTAATCTAGGAGAGCCTGGAGTATACCTTTATAAAAATGGAGCTACTAGGGGCGCCTGGGTGGCTCAGTCATTAAGCGTCTGCCTTCGGCTCAGGTCATGATCCCAGGGTCCTGGATCGAGCTCCACGTCGGGATCCTTGCTCAGCAGGGAGTCTGTTTCTCCCTCTTCCTTATGCTCTCTCTTGCTATCTCTGTCTCTCTCTCAAATAAATAAAATCTTAAAAAAAAAAAAAATAAAGCTACTTACTCTCCGGGCTATTCGGTTTAATTTATATGCAAAATCCTTGGCATAGTGTCTGTCCAGTGGGAAGGGCTTGCTACTCAGCAGGTATCAATCCTATCCACTACAGCTATGATTCCCTGGGAACTTTGTGTGTTAAACCCCATAACACTTGTCCTGTACACACACATTATCTCTTGGAATCCTCACATCAAACTTATGAAGTTTTTACCCCCATTTTACTGTTAAGTAAACTGAGGCTTAGTGAGTCACACCTTATCCCATGGTCATACAGTTAGTAGTCCATAGAGCTAATATTTGAACCAGACTTTCTGACGCCAGGGCAAGCTCTTTCTTAGCTCTTATGCTGGGTTTCCTCAAGCTATAGGTCATGCAAATTATGTAAAAGTTAATTAGCCCATGAATATTATTTATTTTAATTGCCAGCATTGCAATAGCATTATTCTCTATTTTTATTAGAAATACAAGACATTTGAGCTACATTATGGGTTAAATAGGTTTTTAAAAGGTAGCCTGGAAACCAAATTGCCATTTATAATACTATTTCTGAAAATGTGGTCTGAATTTTAAACAACCAACCTAAAAATGAGTTTTAAATGGTTACATGTTTCCAAGCTGGAAACTGTCTGCTGAAATTAGCAATACTGAGTAATATTGATTCTTGGTTGTTTAGCTAAAGAAAAATTTTGTTTGTTTTTCACTTTTTGAAAACCGTAATAAGAAAAGACATGCCATTTTATCTCATAGTTGTCTGTATTATTGGAAAGGCTAGCCATAAGACATATAACCAAAAATATTCACCCCAAGAGCCCACCCCAGTTTGCTGACATCCCAAGTGTAGGCAAACTCCTAACAGTGGGAAAATAAACACAGACTTGCAAGTGCAAGATTAGAGGTACTGGAGATCTTCACTCCTAACATAGACATACACTCCCTGGCACCCGTAGGTACCCTCCTCCTTCTCTCTGTGCAGATCCCACTTGCCCTGCCCGCTCAGAGCAGCATCGCAAGACTGGGACTCTGGAAACAGAAGGGCCTTAATTTGACTCGCAAGTTAGTAACTAACTGTGCAACCTTGGCCAACTAATTATTTAACATCTCCAAACCTCATATTTTTTTCATCTATAAAATAAGTCTAATAGTAACTATTTGTAAGATTGCTATGAGGATTAAATAATTTTTATTTATAATTCCTATAATAATATATGTTATACATACATATTTTTCAGTATAGAGCTATTATAATTTCTGGGCAGATTGAAGATGGAAGTCCCAGAGGCGAGGCAGAGGGTGATGATTGGCACCAAAGGCCTGACCAGGGGAGGTTGAGGCACAGGTGGAGGAGAGCAGAGAGACATTCCCATACGTTAGGTTGTGAAAAATCACAGCTCTGCCAATTGCTGCATCCCCATTAGTGAGGCTTTCCAGATTCATCTATAATTGCTGCTTGGAGGCTGTGCTGATGGGAAACAGAAATTGCTTTATTCCACCTGGATTTCCCACTGCATGTTCATTGGCTGCTAGGCATTGGGCTCTTCCTCCATGAGCACAGGAAGGCCAGGCCCAGGTGGGGAGCCTGGGTAGTTCAGCAGCTCACTCCCGGCCCTCCCCCTCCTCACCTATGTCAACCGTGAAGAAGGTCTTTAGTGCCACGATGTATCCTATACTCGCTATCTGAAAAATTCATTGAAATGTACCAGGTAATATCTTTAGCTGCTCCAAAGAGCACATGCTTCTAAGCTATACCACTGTTTAAAAATACAACTTAAAAACCACAGAGTAATAACACCACTGAAGGATCCATAAATTGGGAAAGAGTCAGATATACCCTTGTACAAACTAAAACCCTGGTCTGTAAGACACTACAATCAGATCAGAATTCTTTACTCACCTATGTTTGGCATATCCTCTGTTTACCCATCAAAATAATTGGAGAAACTAGATGTAAAAGTAGTAGAGACCTTTTAGTACCCAGTTAGTCATTCTGCCTACAAAAAACAAAGATAGGTTGGGGCGGAGCAAGATGGCGGAGGAGTAGGAGACCTGGATTTCATCTGGTCCCAGAAATTCAGCTGGATAGGGATCAAACCATTCTGAACACCTACGAACTCAACAGGAGATCGAAGAAAAGAATAGCAACTCTCTGAACAGAAAAGTGACCACTTTCTGGAAGGTAGGACGTG
>NW_027397135.1:4385838-4400114 GCF_003265705.2 Callorhinus ursinus
CAAGTTTACCAATCAATGAGAATGGCAGAACTCCAGCACTAGGGGAATACTGCACATAGAATTCATGGCTTTTTTACCATGATTCTTTAGTCTTTTAAAGTTAATTCTTTTTTTTTTAACTGTTTATTTTTGAATTTTTCTTTTTCCCCTTTTCAACCAACATCTTATCAATCTCTTTTTTAAAAAAACATTCTTATTTTTCATTTTTAGAGTCATATTCTATCCCTTCATAGTAGTTACCCTTATTTTTGGCATATGTATGTAAGTGGTTATCTCTTTAAAATTTTGAGGTACAGTTTCTTCTACCAGATCAAAATATACCCTAAATCTCTAGTGTATGGCTTTGTTCTAGTCTCCTGCCTGATCACATTCTCTCCCCCTTATTTTTTTCTTTCGTTTTTTTTTTAATCCTCTTCATTCTTTTTTCAAACAACCTCTTATCAATTCCTTTTATGAAATTTTTTATAATTTTCAAATTTACAATCATATTCCATCCCTTCATTGTATCAACCCTTATTTTGTACATATATAAGTCTTTCTAGCTATAAAATTTTGGCAGGCACTTTCTTCTAACAGACCAAAATACGCCCAAAATCTAATGTGTGGCACTGATCTATGCATCAGCCTGATCATATTTGATCATATTCTGTTTTTTTTTGTTTTGTTCTGTTTTTGTTTTTATCTTTATTTTTTTCTTTTTTTTCCTCTTTCTTTTTTCTTTCTTTCCCTTTCTTTTCCCCCAGTTTCAGGTCTTTTCTGATTTGTTTAGAGTATATTTGCTGGGGATGTTGGTACCCTGTTAGCATTTTGTTCTCTCATTCATCTGTTCTCCTCTGGACATAATGACAAGACAGAAAAAATCACCTCAACAAAAAGAACAAGAGGTAGTACCGTCTCCCAGGGACCTAATCAATATGGACATTAGTATGAAGTCGGACCTAGAGCTCAGAATCATGATTTTAAAGATACTAGCTGTGCTTGAATAAAGCATGGAAGTTATTAGAGAAACCCTATCTAGAGAAATAAAAGAACTAAAATCTAACCAAGTCGAAATCAAAAAGGCTATTAATGAGGTGCAATCAAAAATGGGGGCACTAACTGCTAGGATAAATGAGGCAGAAGAGAGAATCAGCGATATAGAAGACCAAGTGATGGAAAATAAAGAAGCTGAGAAAAAGAGAGATAAACAACTACTGGATCACGAGGGCAGAATTAGAGAGATAGGCGATACCATAAGATGAAACAACATTAGAATAATTGGGATCCCAGAAGAAGAAGAAAGAGAGAGAGGGGCAGAAGGTATATTGGAGCAAATTATAACAGAGAACTTCCCTAAAGTGGGGAAAGAAATGGGCATCAAAATCTAGGAGGCAGAGAGAACCCCTCTCAAAATCAATAATAATAGATCAACACCCCGACATCTAATAGTAAAACCTATGAGTCCCAGAGACAAAGAGAAAATTCTGAAAGCAGCTCCGGAGAAGAGATATATAACGTACAATGGTAGAAACATTAGATTGGCAACAGACCTATCCACAGAGACCTGGCAGGCCAGAAAGGACGGGCATGATATATTTAGAGCAAGAACAAGAAAAATATGCAGCCAAGAATACTATATCCAGCTAGGCTGTCATTGAAAATAGAAGGAGAGATAAAAAGCTTCCAGGAAAACAAAAACTAAAGGAATTTGCAAACACGAAACCAGCCCTCCAAGAAATATTGAAAGTGTCCTCTAAGCAAAGAGAGAGCCTAAAAGCAGCATAGACCAGAAAGGAACACAGACAATAGACAGTAAGAGTCACCTTACAGGCAATAAAATGGCACTAATTTCCTATCTTTCAATAGTAACCCTGAGTGTAAATGGGCTAAATGTCCCAATCAAAAGACATAGGCTATCAGATTGGATTAAAAAACAAGACCCAACAATATGCTGTCTGCAAGAGACTCATTTTAGACCCAAAGGCACCCCCAGATTGAAAATGAGGGGGTGGAAAACCATTTACCATGCTAATGGACACCAAAAGAAAGATGGGGTGGCAATCCTTATATCAGACAAATCAGATTTTAAAACAAAGACTGTAATAAGAGATGAGGATGGACACTATATCCTACTTAAAGGGTCTATCCAACAAGAAGATCTAACAATTGTAAAGATCTATGCCCCTAACATGGGAGCAGCCAATTATACAAGGCAATTAATAACAAAAGCAAAGAAACACATTGACAACAATACAATAATAGTGGGGGACTTTAACACCCTCTGACAGAAATGGACGATCACCTAAGCAAAAGATCAACAAGGAAATAAAGACTTTAAATGACACACTGGGCCAAATGGACTTCACAGACTTAGTCAGAACATTCCATCCCAAAGCAAGAGAATACACATTCTTCTCTAGTGCCCATGGAACATTCTCCAGAATAGATCACATCCTAGGTCACAAATCAGGTCTCAACCACAACCAAAAGATTGGGATCATTCCTGCATATTTTCAGACCACAACGCTTTGAAACTAGAACTCAATCACAAGAGGAAAGTCGGAAAGAACTCAAATACATGGAGGCTAAAGAGCATCCTACTAAAGAATGAATGGGTCAACCAGGAAATTAAAGAAGAGTTAAAAAAATTCATGGAAACCAATGAAAATGAAAACACCACTGTTCAAAATCTTTGGGATACAGCAAAGGCAGTCCTGAGAGGAAAGTATATAGCAATACAAGCCTTTCTCAAGAAACAAGAAAGGTCTCAAATACACAATCTAACCCTACACCTAAAGGGGCTAGAGAAAAAAACAGCAAATAAGGCCTAAACCCAGCAGGAGAAGAGAAATAAAAAAGATCAGAGCAGAAATCAATGAACTAGAAACCAAAAGAACAGTAGAACAGATCAACGAAACTAGGAGCTGGTTCTTTGAAAGAATTAACAGGATTGATAAACCCCTGGCCAGACTTATCAAAAAGAGAAATGACCCAAATCAACAAAATCACGAATGAAAGAGGAGAGATCACAACCAACACCAAAGAAATACAAACAATTATAAGAACATATTATGAGCAACTCTATACCAGCAAATTAGATAACCTGGAAGAAATGGGTGCATTCCTAGAGATGTATCAACTACCAAAATTGAACCAGGAAGAAATAGAAAACCTGAACAGACCTATAACCACTCAGGAAATTGAAGCAGTCATCAAAAATCTCACAACTCACAAAAGCCCAGGGCCAGATGGCTTCCCAGGGGAATTCTATTAGACATTTAAAGAAGAATTAATACCTATTCTTCTGAAACTGTTCCAAAACATAGAAATGGAAGGAAAACTCCCAAACTTGTTTTATGAGGCCACCATTATCTTGATCCCCAAACCAGACAGAGACCCCATCAAAAAGGAGAATTACAGACCAATATCCTTGATGAACATGGATGCAAAAATTCTCACCAAAATACTAGCCAATAGGATCCAACAGTACATTAAAAGGATTGTTCACCACGACCAAGTGGGATTTATCCCTGGGCTGCAAGTTTGGCTCAACATCTGCAAATCAATCAACGTGATACAATACATTAACAAAAGAAAGAACAAGAACCATATAACCCTCTCAAAGATGCAGAAAAAACATTTGACAAAGTACAGCATCCTTTCTTGATCAAAACTCTTCAGAGTATAGGGATAGAGGGTACATACCTCAATATCATAAAAGCCATTTATGAAAAACCTACAGCAAATATCATTCTCAATGGGGAAAAATTGAGAGCTTTCCACTTAAGTTCAGGAACGCGGCAGGGTTTCCACTATCACCACCGCTATTCAACATAGTATTAGAAGTCCTAGCCACAGCAATCAGACAACAAAATGAAATCAAAGGCATCCAAATCGGCAAAGAAGAAGTCAAACTCTCACTGTTTGCAGATGATATGATACTTTATGGCGAAAACCCAAAAGACTCCACCCCAAAGCTGCTAGAACTGATACAGAAATTCAGTAAAGTGGCAGGATATAAAATCAATGCACAGAAATCAATGGCATTCCTATACAGCAACAAGACAGAAGAGAGAGAAATTAAGGAGTTCATCCATTTACAGTTGCACCCAAAACCATAAGATACCTAGAATAAATCTAACCAAAGAGGCAAAGGTCTATACTCAGAAAAGTATAAAATACTCATGAAAGAAATTGAGGAAGACACAAAGAAATGGAAAAACGTTCCATGCTCATGGATTGGAAAAACAAATATTGTGAAGATGTCAAGGTTACCTAGAGCAATCTAGACATTCAATGCAATCCCCATCAAAATACCATCCACTTTTTTCAAAGAAATGGAACAAATAATCCTAAAATTTGTATGGAACTAGAAAAGACCCCGAATAGCCAGAGGAATGTTGAAAAAGAAAAACAAAGCTGGCGGCATCACAATTCCGGTCTTCCAGGTCTATTACAAAGCTGTCATCACCAAGACAGTATGGTACTGGCACAAAAACAGACACATAGATTAATGGAACAGAATAGAGAGCCCAGAAATAGACCCTCAACTCTATGGTCAACTCATCTTCGACAAAGCAGGAAAGAATGTCCAATGGAAAAAAGACAGTCTCTTCAACAAATGGTGTTGGGAAAATTGGACAGCCACACGCAGAAGAATGAAACTGGACCATTTCCTTACACCACACACAAAAATACACTCCAAATGGTTGAAAGACCTAAATGTGAGACAGGAGTCCTTCAAAATCCTAAAGGAGAACACAGGCAGCAACCTCTTCGACCTCAGCCGCTGCAACTTCTTCCTAGAAACATCACCAAAGGCAAGGGAAGCAAGGGCAAAAATGAACTATTGAGACTTCATCAAGATAAAATCTTTTGCACAGCAAAAGAAACAGTCCACAAAACCAAAAGACAACCGACAGAATGGGAGAAGATATTTGTAGTTGACATATCAGATAAAGGGCTAGTATCCAAAATCTTTAAAGAACTTATCAAACTCAACACCCAAAGAACAAATAATCCAATCAAGAAATGGGCAGAAGACATGAACAGACATTTTTCCAAAGAAGACATCCGAATGGCCCACAGACACATGAAAAAGTGCTCAACATCGCTCAGCATCAGGGAAATCCAAATCAAAATCTCAGTGAGATACCATCTCACACCAGTCAGAATGGCTAAAATTAACAAGTCAGGAAACCACAGATGTTGGCGGGGATGTGGAGAAAGGGGAACCCTCCTACACTGTTGGTGGGAATGCAAGCTGGTGCAACCACTCTGGAAAACAGTTGGAGGTTCCTCAAACAGTTGAAATTAGAGCTACCATTCGATCCAGCAATTGCACTACTGGGTATTTACCCCAAAGATACAAAGGTAGGGATCCGAAGGGGTACGTGCACCCTGATGTTTATAGAAGCAATGTCCACAATAGCCAAACTGTGGAAAGAGCCAAGATGTCCATAGACAGATGAATGGATAAAGAAGGAGTGGTATATATATACAATGGAATATTATGCAGCCATCAAAAGGAATGAGATCTTGATATTTGCAACGATGTGGATGGAACTGTAGGGTGTTATGCTGAGTGAAATAAGTCAATCAGAGAAAGACATGTATCATATGACCTCACTGATATGAGGAATTCTTAATCTCAGGAAACAAACTGAGGGTTGCTGGAGTGGGGGTGGGGTGGTAGGGATGGGGTGGCTGGGTGATAGATATTGGGGCGGGTATGTGCTATGGTGAGCACTGTGAATTGTGCAAGACTGTTGAATCACAGATCTGTACATCTAAAACAAATAATGCAATATATGTTAAGAAAAAAAAGAAGAAGAAGATAGCAGGAGGGGAAGAATGAAGGGGGGAAATCGGAGGGGGAGATGAACCATGAGAGATGATGGACTCTGGAAAAGAAACTGAGGGTTCTCGAGGGGATGGGGTCGGGGGATGGGTTAGCCTGGTGATGGGTATTAAAGAGGGCACGTTCTGCGTGGAGCAATGTGTGTTATACACAAACAATGAATCATGGAACACTACATCAAAAACTAATGATGTAACGTATGGTGATTAACATAACAAAAAATATTTTAAAGAAAAACAAAGATATAACCTGCATTGGTTAAGTCAGTCAATAGAAAAACCTTATGTTGTGTTTTGTTCAGTTGATATATGTTTAGGTTATATTCCTATACTTTCATCCTCATGGATTTTATCATATTCTGAGAAATAACAAAAACAATCAGTAACGTGAGTAATAAAGAATTTCCAATTTTACTTTTCATTTATTTTAGCCTACTCTATCTCTGGTATTTGACTTGGAAGTCTCATTTTTTAATGTGTTATTTTGTGTTTCTAGAACATGGCTGTGCTAATAATATTGAAAATCTTCAAAACTAAGGGAATTTGTCTCAGAGAAGTTAAATTACTTGCAGAAAGTCACCCACCTATTGAGTGACAGTGTCAGGATTCAACCTTGAGTCCTTTGACTCCAAGATCCATACTTATTTCCAATATATGTTGGATTTTAGATCTTTTCAATGTATGTAGACATTGAAAAACTAGTGTTAGGTCAATTTATTTTGGGTGGTGTTAGTCACAAATTTATCTGGGTAAATCCAACATTTATTAAAGATTATTTTGATCTGACTTGATTCATAATGATTCTAAAGTGGATTGAGGCACATTTTCCATCTGTGCAGAAAGACTCCAGAGCTAAAACAGATGTTCTCATAAAACTTCTTCGGTAGATGGGTACAGTGATTCCAAATCCATATCACTGATTTTGTATTGGAGGATTAATATGACTCCACTAAGCTAATTTTTTAGATAAATGATTTGTATAAGGGAAAATAAGCACGTGCAAAACAGGTCAGCTTCAGTGCCTGCCCTCCAAGACCTACCATGTTCCCTTCTGAGGAACTACCAAGGCCACAGTCTGTACTAAGGGAGAAGCCCAAGGTTGCTCCATGAGCTGGGTGCCATCCACTGTTCCAGAAGGCTCTAGCCATCCTAATTGGGTAGGCAGTCTCAAAGGCCTATCATCAAGGTAGCCAGCAGACCATGATGGGGCCTGGCAAAAAAGAAAACCAAAACCAAAACCCAAACCAAAACAAAACACACAAAAAAACCAAACCTGCACCAGTACCAGATAGATTGCCTCTTTGACACTTTTAGTCTGAGAAGATTAAATGTTGGAGAAGGAAAGCTGTGAGGGCACCAAATAAGTGTAAGTGATGGATAAACTCAGGGTGTTAGTTGACTGAAACTGAGACAGTAACAACAAAAATAAACAGGAATATCACAGTGTTTACAAAATGCCAGGCTCTATTTTAAGGATTTTGTATCCATTGGCCCATTTAATGTTAGCAACAGGCCCATGAAGAAAGTATTAACTTTTCTTGAGTAGTTCCTCATCGGTGAGAGAGATGACTCATGATGGTGTGTGGCAGTCACCACAGAAAACAATGAAAAGGTAGAAGAGAACTATAGTCCCTTCAGCCACTTGGGCACCACAGGACTGTATAAATCACCTTTCTATATGCCCTGGCTCAGACACATCTCGTACTCATCCCCTGAGAGTCCGTTTCCCTTGGTGTCATCTATATCCCTAAGTGGAATCCCATTGCTTGAGGTAGCGTGAATGAGTTCCTACTCTGAGCAGCCCCCAAATCCGAACTAACATGAGCTCACCCACAGCTGTGCTGAGTACAGTTAGAAAAAAAGAAATAGAAGTGTAGTCCGCAGGCTGTTTCCTTGAGCTTTCAATATGAGTCACCAGATGAACTAACTGAATAGAGTAATGCGCAATGTGTTCACATGAGTGCTTTAGCCTCTTGCACAAAATCAATGAACTCTATTACCTGGGACGATGCCTGGTACTTAGCATCTTAGTAAATGTGAAGGAAAGTTATTGAAGGAAAGTGGGTGGGTACATATGTGTGTACAAAAATGTGCAATGTTTTATAATCATCTTCACATGATACCAAGAACCCTGTTGACATATAAGTTATTTACAGATATGGACGAAATAACCAAGAGTCAAGCCAAAAAGCTCAAGAGCTGTGCTAAATGATACAATTTACACACCAGGAAACCCCATGAGGGCATAAACTATCTCTGTAGGACACATTTACCTCTGTATCCCAAGCACTTAACACAGTGCCTTGTACATAATAAGCTCTCGATAAATATTAAGTGAACTGAGCTGAACTGATCTAGTTACTCTGTATGCTTAATCTCCATGTGGGACAAATCATTATGAATTATACACACACACACACACACCAAGTTGGTGTGTTGTTTTCAACTGATATATTGTTTTACTTGGTTTTGACCATCATTAAAAGAATATCATGATGCATGAAGTTTTCTGAGATGTTCCAGGCACTTAATATTATATTACCAAATTCACCTGTGTGTTACATGTGGCTCTAATCCATTCACCGCTGACTTGTTCCACTTTGAGGACATGCCTCAGTTTTGCATGATTTTGATTTGTTTGCAGTTTTTTTTTTTATTATTATTACAAGAACTAGTGATGAACATTCTCACAGGTGTCTTTTGGTGCTTTTGAGTAGACTCCCAGCAGTGGAGTTGCTTGGACAGTCTGTAATAATATCCACCTCTATGTTGTGATATACTTAGATATACTATGTTATACTGTGAGACACTATGACACATTGTGATATACTGTGACTCATTCTGATACACTGTAATGTATTAAGATATACTGCGACTCGTTTTAATATACTGTTGTAGACTGGGAAGACTACAACAGTATATTACCACTCCCACCAGAAATGATCCTGAATCTTCAACACTTAGTAAGTTAGATTTCTTAATTTTTCCCAATAAAATAGGTACAAAATGGCATCTCATTTTGTACCTGGTCTTGATTTTAATTCCTATGGTGACTCGTGAAGTGGAGTATTTCTTCATATGTCTATTGATTATCTGTGTTCCCTATAAAATACTTGCTTGTCTATTTTGCACATCTTCTGTTGGGTTGCTCGTCCATTGTTTTTTAAATTTTTATATAAAACAAAAATTACAGATAAAGTTGAGGCCCTCTTGACTTTAC
This sequence comes from Callorhinus ursinus, assembly GCF_003265705.2. Classification (NCBI taxonomy): domain Eukaryota; kingdom Metazoa; phylum Chordata; class Mammalia; order Carnivora; family Otariidae; genus Callorhinus; species Callorhinus ursinus. The sequence goes on from NW_027397135.1 coordinate 4,394,897, forward strand.
CTTCTTCCCTCCTTAAAGGAAATCATTATCATTAACTTAGTGCTTATTTTTCTCATAAATCTTGATTGATTTACCATGTTTCTATAAAATATACAAAGTACTATTTTGTTATTTTTTGAACTTTAGATAAATGTTATCTTATCAATCTTTGTAAAACTTATTCTCTCAACATTACATTTATCAGATGTATCCACTTTGATAGTTGAAGTGCTCCTTTTGTCCTTTAACTGGCATATAGTATATTCCATTCCATAAGCATACCAAAATGTATGCATGCATATTCCCATTAAGGAACTTTAACTTTCACCAATTTATTTATTATGGGCCTCCATGTGCACATTTGCAAAAGTTTTTGTAGCGTATATTCCTAAAAATGGAATTGCTGAGTCATGGGGTAAGCACATCTTCCCATTTAGCAGTCATCACCAAAGTAATTGTACTGATTGTTTGATGATTCTCATTTCTCCATATTTTTTCTAACAATTGACATTTTTCATAAACTTTTTTCCCCCATCTCCTGTGAGTGACATAGTATATCACTGTACTTTTCATGTGCATTTCTTTTTTTTTAAAGATTGATTGATTGATTGATTGATTTGAGAGAGGGTGTGTGTGCAGGTGTGCAAGCAGGGGGAGGGGCAGAGGGAGAGAAGCAGACTCCCTGCTGAGTGTGGAGCTCAGCCTAGGGCTCAATCCCATGACCCTGAGACCATGACCTGAGCCTAAATCAAGAGTCAGATGCTTAACCGACTGAGCCACCCAGACACCCCTGTACTTTTCATATGTATTTCTATTACCACATTAGTGAGTTTAAACATTTTTTTTCAGATGTTTGGATTCCTCTACCAAAAATCTCTGGTTTGTCCTTTCCCCATTTCACTTTTCTATTGAAGTTTGTTTTTCTAATTAATTATATACTATTCATGGCATATACATTCATACATATATTACATATTACACATATATGTTACATGTATATGATTCATTATATATTATTGATATTAATCTGTGTTGGGTAGGTTTTAAGTCTGTAAGTTTTAAGTCTAGTCTATAGTTTCCTCTTCCTTCTTTCCTTCCTTCCTTTTCCTTTTTATACAAAATGTTATATTTTTAATGCAATTACATTTATATTTTTTCCCTTTTTTACTTTTTTCTGTCTTTGTCTGAGGTGTCCTATACTATGCTAATACCATGAAGGCATTTTCCTATCTTTTTTCCTAAGCTTTATCCAGTGCCTCAGTCTACCCTCGGGTCAATGTTCCACCTGGAATTGATTTGGGAGCATTGTACAACAGAGAGGGCTGAATCTATTTTATGTTTTATAACTGGATAGCCAGTTCTGCCTATGCCATTTACTCAATAGTTCATTTTCCTACTATTTTGTTAAGCTAGCTTTATCATGGACTAGGTTTCCACGCACGTCAGTTAGTTGACTCTGTAGGGTGCTTCTCGATCCTGCACAATATTATACTGCCCAATGTGCCCCAGCTTCCTATGATCTTCTACCCAGAAGGGTAAAATTTCCCTCATGATGCTCTTCTTCAAAAATGTTGCTTTGGCTATTTGTAGCCAAATTTCATTTCATTTCAATATGTCTTTTAGATTTACATGTGTCTTTACTATTCTATATGTCTTTTAGATTCAGCTTGTCAAATTCCATGAGATCTTCCCAAGGCTTTAAATAAAACTGTAGTGAATTACATTGAAATTGCTTTTACTAACATAATTTATGCCTGGTCTTATTTTTCAACCCATTTTCTTATTACCTGAATTTAAATTTATTTTAAATATTTCTCATTATATGTCTCATTATAAACACCTATAAATCCTTTGGGGAATGAGGCAGGATATAATTAAGTAAAATGGGTAAATAAGTGCTTGTCTACGTTTCCTGTGGGTATCCTGGAGATATAATATTTTTGATAGATTGAAGATCTTGTGCATCTCTGAATATAAATTCCCATTATACAGCAGAATAAATATAAAAATCAATAAATGTGTACAAAAAGTGGACTAAATGCATACTAATCTCCTAAAAGAGGAAAGAGCTTATTTAGGTTGGGATGGAGGGGGATAATTAAACCAAGTCACCAATATTCACTTATTTTCCTAAATATTCAATACTGAAAATAGAGAGGCATTTTGATTTCTCATGAACAAAATTCTTATTATCACTTCATCTTCATATAAAACATGAACACAGGCATGGAGCATTTCAGCCCACTGGTAGAATTATTTTACTTCCTCCATCCTTGTCACTCTATTTTCAAGCTAAATGCATATAACATGCACCCTTGTGTGAACCTTGTTCAAAATAACATCACTTTCCTTTGCATTAAATGTGCCTCACCTCCTTTGCGGTACTAATAGCAGTCATTATCTCTAAGAGTTGTACTCAGCGCTAAGATAATGCCCCACATTCTGGAGATTTCAGAGAACCTTTCACCTCATCTTCATTCCACCTCTGAGAAACGCATGTTTAGGTCCCATTTTATAGATGGTGAAGTTTAGGTATCCCAAATCAAAGGACTTACTCCATTTCCCCCATTACAGCCCTATGGAGGCACATATTTGGCAGTCATCTGGTTAATATAATCTGTGTGGACAGCACAACCATGTAATGCACAATGATAGGGCTCAGAGTGATGCGGGAGGCTTGAGTTTGTGGATCAAATCGCCTGTGCAATTGCCAAGTTCTGCTTTTTTGATATGTCTTAGACCCAGCCGAGACCAGCATGCGATGGCTTTGGGAACAATAGGCTTCTGGTCATAGTCTGTATTCTCTGAGTTGCTCATTTCCCAGCCTTTCCCAAGGAAAGTGCTGGAGAACATAGGTTTTAAGAGATGTTGGTAGATAATATATACAATGGGATTCCTTGGTCAAACAGGTTTGAAAACATCAACAAATTTATTGTGGGATTTATATGTCACTATTCATTTCCAAAAAGAGTAGCATAGTGCCTGACACAGAGTTGGTCTCAGTCAGTTGCACCTAGCTAAACAGTTAGACCCTCCTTCTCTTGATTAAATATTCATAGACTCTACTCCCTTAATTATATATATATATGTATATATACACACATATATATACGTATATATCATATACATATTATATTATTGTTATATATAGTATATATATAATGTTGTTATATATAGTATATATTGTAATATATATAATACTGTTATATACACACATATATATGTTATATACATAGTATATATTATGTATTATATGTATAATGCATATAACATAAATATATAACATATATTAACTATATATGTTATATATAAACATATAATAATTATGTGTGTGTATACACACACACACACACACACACACACACATATATATATAGTTCTTCCAGCAGGACTTCAACTAAGTGAAAAGGAAGTAAGAACCATATAGAGTACAAAAATTGTCAAAGTTGACAGGGCTGTCAAGTTGAGGCCTTATTTCCTGCAAACTACCTAGTGGCTTACTAACAGACAAGTGAACCTATTGAATGCTTTTCTTTCTTTTTTTTTTCTACTGACCTAGAAGTAATGCATATCCTCTTTTCATAGCTGTGTGCCAACCACAAGGCAAACATGGTGACTATATCAGACCAAACAAGTACAAATGTCATCCCGGATATGCTGGAAAAACCTGCAGTCAAAGTAGGGAAACAGTCTGATACAAAGAAACAATCTTAAGTCCTTTTTATTCCTGCCCTAATATAAATTTTTGCTATTAATATAAAATAAATATTAATGTAGAATAAAATTTTTATTTTTTTATTGAGATATAGATGACCTATAACATTGTGTAAGTTTAAGGTATACATGTTGATTTGATACATTTACATATTGTAATATGATTATCACTGTAGCATTAGTTAAATCCTCTGGCAGACCACATAATTATCATTTCTTTTCTTGTGGTGAGAACATTTAAGAGCTAGTTTCTTAGCAACTTTGAAGTATGTAACACAGTATTGTTGACTATAATCATTATGCTGTGCATGAGATCTCCAGAACTTATTCATCTCCTAGTTGCAAGTTTGTGAACCTATCTTATTTTCTCTCTTTGCCTCATATGAGAGACGCGAGTAAATAGTAAAATGCTTCAAAATCATCTAGAGAAGGAAAAAATCAACCACAAGACACAGACTCTCCAGTAGGGAAAATAATTGGTCCCGGATGAAGGCAAGGGAGCCAGCTTTTGTTTGCCAGAGAACCCTTCATTTTCAAGTCACAGATACACATGTTCTTGTAAGGTTGGAGGTGGGCAGGCCTGTTGGAAACTTGATTGGTGCCAAAGGTTGGCCAAAGATTGGCCTAAGTGGTAGAGTTGCAGACGTGGGTTTCTGGCTGGGACCTTACTGTGAATGATGTTCCCATCGGAGAGGTCAGAGGGTATTTATAATTCTTTTGAGCAGTTTATAGTCCTCTAGGAACTGAATGGCTGATTGGATAATGATGTTGCTCAGAAATGCTCTGATATACTTGTTAGCGTCTAAAAAGGGAGCAAATATACTCATGGTGAGGTTATATTAGTTTCTCATTTCTCATGTAACAGATTATTATAAACCTAGTGGTGTAAAACAACAAAAAGCTATTCTCTTATGAGTCTTATGAAGCTAAAATGAGTCTTATGAGGCTAAAAAAGTGTTGACAAGGCTGTTTCTGGAGACACTAGGGGAGAATCTGATGCCTCTTCCAGCTTTTGGTGGTTGCTGGTATTCCTTGGTTTGTAGCTGTATCACTATAATCTCTGCTTCTGTCTTCACATTGCCTTCTCCTCTTCTGTAACCTAATCTCCTACAGCTTCTCTCTTAAGAATACACTTGTCATTACACTGGGCCCTTCCAAATTATGAAAGATAATCTCCCATCTCAAGAGCCTAATTTAATCACATCTGCAGTCCTTTTTGCCATATAAGCCAACATTCACTGGTTCCAGGAATTAGGACCTAGATATCTTTGGGGACCATTATTCAACATATTACAGGTGTATGAACTTCTGTGGACTCTGTGGACTTCTGTGGACTATGTCTTTAGTGGTTGAGGACTTGCCTGGTGCTATTTGGAGATATATTAAGGGTTCTTTTGATGGACTCCATATGACATTGGGAAATGGACTAGTGAGTCCAGAGGTGGGCAGCTTTGGATAATATTTTCTAAAAGAAAAAGAAAAGAAGAAAGAAAGAAAGAAAGAAAGAAAGAAAGAAGAAAGAAAG
>NW_027397135.1:4400214-4425793 GCF_003265705.2 Callorhinus ursinus
AGAAAGAAAGAAAGAAAGAAAGAAAAGAAAAGAAAAGAAAGAAAGGGAGAGAAGAAAAATTATGGGGTAGCGATCATGGTTGTAGATCAAGAGTATGGCTTGTCTGTGTACCCAATCTCTATAATGAACAGAGAAGTTAAAATCGATGCAGATACATGACCAGTGTTCTAGGATAAATTGAGATTATCTTTGTTATGGAAGAGGTAGGTCTCCAAGAGAGTGCATTGTAATGGTATCCTAAGACAAAAATAGATGCATAAATTCTTTGAGAGTCCAGGACTCATCATTGACCTATTACTGAGTAATCATACACTCATTCAACAAATATTTATTGAATACTCACTGTGTCCCAGGCCTTGGGACAAATGAGTATACAAATAGATGAAAATCTGTACTTTCCTATGATAATGGGAAGATCAGAACTGGAAGGTGCCATATCTGACATAGGTCGAGTAGAGCTTCCATGGACCAAATGAGGCACAGCCACAGTCCTTGGATACAACCTTTCCTCCAGGGGGATAGAGACTTCTGTTTTGGATATCCAGCCATCTGTGGGTTCTGCCCCTGTATTGATCTTAGCTGGGAGCCATTGTGAGTAAACATTCATCTGCTGCCCTCACTCAATCACTGTCATCAACAGTTATACAGTCTCAGGGGGCTGAAAGTTTCCCGGTCCAGAGGGTTTCTTGGGATTCTGAATTTATCTTTGGTACTCTGATTCATGTCATGAATTAACTGCTCAGCAGTGTGGGATGCCAGGTCACTGATAATGTCAAAGTTGAACCATCTAAAGGACATGGCCCACATCACCTGACTGTCACTGAACTTGAGGTATCAGTAATCAGCCATTACTAAGCCATTAGTGGGGTCCAGCTTCATATATCCAATGCTCTGCTTTCCTAATAAAACTTTGCATTCTTTCCTCAACAACCTCAGGGAAGGATCTGTTCCAGGGGTAAGAATGAACAATTTGCTACATATGGCCATGCAAGCTATGCCCCATATAGCTCTAGGGACACCTTTTGTATCATAGTATAGTATATACCAGAAACACCTCCCAGAGATATACAGTGCACACCTGTACATGGCAGTATTGAGGAAAAGGGCTTCAAAACACATTTCCAAGTCAAAACACAGACGGTGAGGCCTGAGCTGTCAGAGCGTTCATCCCTGGAGCTGATCATCATATAGTTCTCCACTGAAGCCCTTGTGAACACAGCCAGGGCCACAGATGCTCTGCAATGTACTGTGGTATGGTCCAGAAGGTGGATATTCACTAGTGACAAGGTGAGGACTGGGTGTGGTAAGTGTAATGTTCAGGTTCCAGCTAAGTATCCCTCCACGGACTCAGGGGTGTTCTGATGGTGGATGTCTAAATTACCTTTGGAACATGAAGAGGGATCCAATTTCTGGAGGCTGGTAGGGATCCTTATGTTAGAAGAATAAATCTAGGTAAGAGCTGAGTATTGAGACAAGATCCAAAAAACCAAGGTAGGGATTCAAATGAGTCACCAAAGATAGGTGTCAAAGCTGGGGCCAGGAAATCAAAGAATTTGAAAGCCAAAGAGATGAAAACAAGGGGCATAAGGTATGCTGAGACACTCCCTAGGTTTTCAAACTGGAACAATTTTTGCATCAAGCTTGACCACCAGCTCCATTTCCCAGATGAGGAAACTCGGGCCAACATGCCAAGGGACTTGCCAAGTAATGGCAGGACTAGAACCCATGCCAGATTCCAGTGGATCACTCCTTTCTCCTGTATTCATTAAATAGTCAGCAGAATCACACACTCTCTGGGGAAATGGGTCAACAGTCCTAAAACCGGCACCTTCGGAGAAAGCAGATTGTGTCTGTCAAGTCCTTCAACTCTTCTCCAAAGCTGCAGTGGATCTTTCATACCTCTCAGTCACTGGCTGACAGCTGTCCAGGCCTCTGGTGAATATCTGATTAATCTGAAGATATGTTAGCCTACATCCCAAATAGTTTTTCCCTTAAGATTTTTATCACTTTCAGGTAAGTTTGAAAGTTTGCTAAGCTTGCAAAGTTCTTTTACTTTCCCAACAGTGAGCAGGGACTTGAAGGACAGACATCAATTTCACTGCAGACCTTCATGTACCTGCCCAGGCCTCACATACAAGGTTTGTGGTCTGGGGTCACTGACTGAAAGTTGACCAGATAGCAAGTGGAGCAAAGGACAAGATCTGGCTCACAAATGTTCTTGGAGAAAAGGAGGGATAAGGGGAAATGCTGACTTAGAATATTCTAAGTAGCATGGGTACACTTTATAATCCTGAATTTCCTGGTATTAACACAAAATCTAAGATGGGGGTTGATCCCCCTAAAGCTGATGAGAACACTAATGAGAACAAACTGTTTTATTTACACGAACATTCCTCAGATGGAGAAATGATGTGGGCGTTTTGACTACAAAGTCCTTAGTACATCGGTTGTTGGCAGTAACTTCAAGGAGTCAGTTCTGACTATTTTTTTCCATGTTTCCATTCAGCATCTTAGTTTTCTGGGCTTTGAGAATCTCTGGTCCTTAATCAAACATAGAGACTCTCTGAGCTAGTAAATCTCAGTATAGCTGCCTGACTGGCTGAGGTATGGGAGACGTGGAAGGATGGTTTCTAGTGTCTGAGAAAGTATGGATGTCAGGAATGTAGCAGCTCACCGCCTGAATACCACCACCACCATGATTCAGAGGGCAACTAAAAAATGCTTAATGACTTTCCAGACATTGGCCTAAGAGCCAGGGACTGCATTTCCCTAGTTTGTCGAATCAGCTGCCACACTGCTTGCTCTTCATCCTCATATAAGGACCTCCAGTTTTGAGGCTAACCCTTCCCTCCAGCTATACCCTTCTTTGCTTCTGTCGTCTATCAACTACCTTTCCCTACTGCCATGGTCATCGAGACATGAAACCTGAATTTTTCTCTCCAACACATGGCCTAAAATCATGGGGGTTGTGTACCAATGGTCAAGATAATAACCATATAAAACCCCACCTCACACCTATTGGCTTCAGCTACCTACTCTCTGGTCACTCCAGGGACCTAGCCATCACTGAGAACTCCACTTGTGAAAATTTAAACTCCAATCTCCACTTCTCTGACCCACATCTTCCTATGCCTGATGCTTTCCATATTTGCAGCCTCTTGGTTGTACTTTCTTACTTGTCCAGTCCACATCCTAGGACTAGTCCCCTAAACCCTCTTACCAACTCCTCAGCATGGTTGCCTTCCAGTGAAACCTTCCCTTCTCTTCCAACTGAGCTGCTGATGGGCTGGAGAAAATCCCACCCATTTGCTCCATCTTCCACTAAATCCCAATGTCCATTGCTGGTCCCTCACTTGTCCTTTTCCACTTATTTTCCATTCCTCTCTTCCCTTCAGCAACTGACCTTCACGACTTCCCTTGGGCATCCCTGAGAACATCAGCTCCTATCTCACGTTATCAAGATAGGATTATCAGGAGGTAACGGCTCCAAATTTCTGGTTCTCACCTACAAACCCATATGGCAATCTTTTAATCTTCTTCAAAAGAGGGTGTCTCTTTTCTTCTTCCTCCTCAATAATTATCCTTTTGTATTTGTTCTTGGTCTCGTTTAATCCCATTTTGTGAAGGATATTTTTATAATTATTCTCTCTCTCTCATAGCTTCAACCTCTTCATAGCTGATGGTAATTTCCCCACACCTTATCACTCTCTCCCTTCTAACCCGAAATCAAAGCTGAAATGCAGTATTGCAATTTTTTGCTCAAGAAATTCTTACTGGGAGCCTAGTAGTTACCATCCACTATGGCAGATACAAGAAATTTGTTGGCAAACAAGGTAGACATGACCCTCCCCTTCAAGAAGCTTAGGTTCTAGTGAATGAGAGGGATAATGAATACAAAATAAGTACACCATGAGAAATATTAAAAGAACTAGAAAAGAAACATAAGCTGTATTTATATCAGGGTACAACTCCTGGGCAGGGGGCAGGGAGGTCTCTCTCTGAGAGCATAGGTTTGGGTGGATGGGTCAAGGATGAATGCCAGCCCAACCAATTAATAGCTGGTCATTTCTTAATCTTGAGACCCACCTCCCCTCCAGCCCCACTGCCCATACATTTCTTATTTGGATGGACCTCTTTTTAGAATAGTCTGCATTTCTACATTCTTGGCTCCTTTTTTCCCCTCAGCTCACAGTCATATGGCTTCTATTTTAGCTCTGCCTCCAGATCTGCTCTATCCAGGGCCATTCATGACCTCCTGGCTCTAAAGACAAAGACACTTCCTAGTCTGTGTTAAAATGGAAATTCATTAAGATTGCCCAAAAAAGAGTAACTATATTCCTTGCTAAAGTAAACAGGTATAACATCTCTTAGTCTCATGAATTAGGAGTGGAAAATAGGATGTAGCCATAAGCGTGGAAGTTTTTAGATCAAAGGAGAATCGTATGTTAAACGTTTTACACTTAAAGATTTTAATAGAAGAGATAAATATCTAGAAAAATACAAGTTATCAACATTGACTCAAGAAGAAAACAAAAACCTAAATTAAAAAATGAAATCATCAAAGAATTGCCTTGAGTGCTTTTGCATTTTTTTCCAAATACCAGGGAGTACATAGTCCCTATAAATTACAGAACCTGGGCCCACACCGTCCAGTAGGGCAACCACGAGCTCTGCGTGGCTATTGAGGGCTTAAAATATGGTTCATATGAATTGAGATGATCTGTACATTTAAGTACACACAGATTCCAAGGCCAGGGATTAAAAAAAAAAAGAATGTAAAATATCTCATTAAAAATATTGATATTGAGGGGCTTCTGGGTGGCTCAGTTGGTTAAGCGTCTGCCTTCGGCTCAGGTCATGATCTCAGGGTCCTTGGATCAAGTCCCATATCGGGCGGGCTCCCTGCTCAGTAGGGAGTCTGCTTGTCCCTCTGCTCCTCCCCCGGCTTGTGAACTCTCTCTCTCTCTCCAATAAATAAATAAAATCTTTTTAAAAAAATAAAATGTTTAAGAAAATGTTTATATTGATCACATGTTGAAATGATATTTTTATTTGAGGGGTTTAAATATATGATTAAAATTAATTTTACCTGTTTCTTTTTATTTTTTTAATGTGGTTGCTGAAGAATGTAAAATTACATATGTGGTTTGCATTATACTTTTATTGGACAGTGCTGGTCTCATAAAAGAAGGGATATACAACAAATCACCGTGGACAACTAACATGAAAGTAAAAGCAATATTGAACACAGGATTAGTGACTGGTAATGTTTACTGAGATTTTACTGGGTACCAGTACCATGCTAAATATTCTACGTAAATTATCTCAGAACAACCCACAGGCAGGTAACTCCTACATTTTTTAACAGCATTGCCATGACCTGACCAAGGCAATGCAGCCATAGATGCTCCCATCCAGGTTTGCAAACCCTGGATCATGTGCTCTTGACCCTGATGCCCCGCTCACCTTCGTCCACGAGATTAGGATTAGGAAGAAACATGTACAGTGTCATTCTCCTTAATGCGTGAGATTTCTTAAGCTGTCTTGCCTATGGAATTTCAAGCCAATTTCTTGTGTCCTGGGGTCAGTTCCTAGCCACGACAAGGGAAGGGGAAGGGTGCCACATCACCGACTATGAGGAACATAACCCATGACATGTGTCTCAAAGGCTGAAGAGAGACGCAGAAATGCCCCCAGGGCCAGGCAGGCCCACACTCAGCCTGCTGGTGGTTTGACCATTTGGATTCTATTTGCATTCCCTCTGTCCTCCCAGACAGGAACAGGCCTTTTCAAATGGGCTTAGCTCTCCAAATCCACTCAAAATGTCACAAAATTAAATGAATGATTTCTTAGACACCATGGGGAGTAGAAACCCAATAGCAAAACACTAATGGTTTCCTTTGCAGGAAGCCCCTTTGAGGATAAAAGAATTCATCTAAGAGTCAGACCCCTTCCTGGCTGGGGTGTCCGTCTGTCAGATGACAAGCCGTGGGGAGTCAACAGCACCCTCGCCCCACTCCATCTGTGATCCCAGAGAACAAGAGAGGAGCTGGCCAGAAGGAAGCAAATCTTGATCCTGTGATTTCAATTACAGGGAGGTGAAAAAATTATTTGATATCTGAGCTTGCTAAAGGCGCCCATTCCTTCTGCTCCAAAGATCTTTCCTGCTAAACTGAACAAAAGAGGAGAAAGAAGTTTCGATGCATATTGAGGGGAAGGGGTAGCGGAAAGAAAGCAAGCACAGCAGGCAGAGAGTTCATGACAATGCAGACAAAAGAAAGAACTTCTTAAGATTCTTTCTAAGAAATGGAATTCGCACTGTGCTGGTTCTTTTATTAGGACATCTCTCCTCCTTTCCCTTGCTCTGTATCTCTCACACCAAGAATTAGATTTGGGTGTTTGAATCGACGTTGATAGCACAAATCTGGTTGTTAGTCTCAAAGATAAAGTCATTTCAGCCACATCCGTGTCTGGACAGTGTGAGAGCAAACATGTGGCCACTACAGCTAGGGTCCCATCTCAACCCCTGGCAGGCATCCACTGCAGTTATCCTGGAAACAAAACCCCGCCAGGGCTTTTGGCAACACTCTCCTCTCCACCGAAATGAAGAGATGAGTCCTCTATTCATTGCAGCCCTTGCTGAGAGAGACTTCTCCCCAGGCCGTACGTTATGTTGACTTTGAGGTCCTACAGACCATTCACACCTGCCTTGACCTCTAGGAGCCTGTTGGTCAAGAAACAAGCTCTCTGAGCCAGTTTCCTCATCTGGCAAGTGGAGGAAAACACAACTTACCTAATAGGAGCATGTGAGGCTAAAATACATATAAATTACTTGGCTCGCAGTAGGTGCTCAGTACTTTGTATCTCTAGAAATCAGTCCTCCTCCCTGTAAAGAAAGAATCACCATAAGCTAGGCTTTTTGAAGTAAAATCCCCTGTTTTATAGAAGCTCCAACTGCAACATCCAATAATGGTGAAACAGATTCGCCTCCATGCCCTGCTGCTGGTCTAGTCCTGTCAGCGTTTTCTCTAACTGCATCTCCAAGTTCTGTGCCTAGAAAATGTTACATCACTGTTCAGTGATGAAGGAGAATAACCTCAGGTTACGTGGTGGCTAAGAAAAATCATCTCATTTTCACAGTTTTGCTGTCCAACATAGTTACCACAAACATGTTGCAGGGCAAAGCTGTGTAACTATAATAATAAGCATTACATAATTGGAAACAATAATACTTTAATATAGGAACACATGAGGGGGAATTAGCCATGTAAAAATCCTGGCATGTTTGTTCTAAAAATTAAGTCATGCTACCTTAGAGTCACACATTATAAATTTGGTCTCTTCATCTAGGTTGTAAACCTGCCAAAGGCGAGATCCCTTTCCAACATCTGGGAGTTTCCTTCAGCATCTGCCACTTTGGTTGGCAAACAGTGGTTGCCTAATTAACATTTGTTACTTGGCTGATTGATTGATTAATTAAAAAACAACAAAATTGTTTGTCTTGAGGCTTCAGAGGCTGAAATAAATGGGGCATGGTTCTCCTGATTTCCTGGAGGCCATAACCTCAGGCTGAGACTGTGTGTGCCATCTTTGTGTGGCAGTCCTTCCAAAGGGCCCCCTCACTCAAGACCAAAGGAAGCTCACTGGGAGCTGGGGACTGGGAACCATGCACCTCACTCTGACCCTCTCGCAGGTACAGACTCATCTCCCTGCCTTCCTTCTCCACCAATGTGCATAAGTTCCGCATGTCAAGACTGCCAAACAAAGCTGAGAGCCACATGAAGGAAATGTAGGCTGATGAACAGACAAGCCCAGGGTAATTAGTGGGGACTGGTTACAGAGGTTCCCAGAAATATCAAGGAAATTCCCCAAATCCCAGGAGCTGTGATGTGGAAAGAGCAGAGGCAGATTTGGGGCGTCGGGAATATGGGTTTAGTCACAGGACACTCCTTGTGGCCTGATAAAGGCATCACTTGGCCTGTAAGAACAACCTCTACTGAGCTGAATTGGCCTGGGTTCCATGAGTGGCCAACATGGCAAAAGCCTCACAGGGCTGTGTCCGAGTGAGGCCAGTGGCAGTCTTGTGGGGCAGTCTTTGGGGCCTCACCTTCCCAGGCCACCAGGTCTAGGGTTCCTGAACCAAGTCTAGCATTGCCGGTTATGGAAGCAAGGCTCTCTGGCGACTGCGATGGGTAGATATGGAGAGGGAAGGAGAGCAGAGAGGACTCCAGAGGCTGCTCCTCTCTGTCACATGCATGCACACCAGCCTGACTTCCAACCGCCTGCCTCGGCCTGTGGCTGCACAAGTGCTTCCTCTGGCTTCCACTGGCCCACACTGGAGGTAGGCTGGAAGCACCCGTTCGCCCAGGCCAGCAGCCCTCAGCCAATGGCTGAGAGGAGGGACTGTAGAAACACCTTAACTCTCACCCTCAGGTGGGGTAACTCTGAATTGCGTGTTCTACACTGGCTTCTGGAGTTTCCCAGTGGGATTAAGCACCCATGTTTGCTGGGAACACCTCCAAAATAAACTACCTGCACTCAAATGCTTGATGCACATTATGTTTCTGCAGCTTAGCACAAAGGGCACCTTCACCGTCGACAAAAGCCACATGGCCACATGCAAATGGTGAGGAACAGGTGAAGGTCCTGGTCTTCTGTCACCAATCCTACAGGATGCACATGAGAGAATCAGACCGCTGGGAGCCAGCAGAGCTGAGGAATGCAATAGGAAGCTCCCCGCCTTCCTGCCTTCTCCCGGGGGGAGAGGGGGAACAGGCATGGAAATGCACCCCTTACCTTGCGAAACATGCCAGGCCATGGAAGCCCTCCCGAAGTTATCATCATCCTTCATGCCCATCTTACGCTGTCTTTAGTTCCTTACTAAGTGAAGGAGAAATCCATGAAACCATCTCCTTGACTGGGATGTGTTGACAAAAAGCATGATCAGCAGAACAGCCATGAGAAAGACCCCAGTCTTGTGTTGACTCCAAAATGGCATGGAGGCTAGTGATTTGTCCACAGACCAAGTCAGACAAGCGGCTGGAGAAGGGGCTGTGGGGTCCCAGCCAGGCTGCACGGAGCGAAAGTTCTCAGAGCACAGGTCAGGGTGGAGCGCTGGGCCCATAGATCGTGGGCACACAGCTCAGGTAACAGAGTGTCTGGACAACTTCTTGGTTTACAAGAACTATCATGAGCTGGCCCCGAGAGAGCAGAGGCCTCCAGATCAGTGGGATGGCCATGGGCCACTCACTGCCTGGAAGGAACTCCAGGCTTCAGAGACAACCTAACATGGGAAGAATCTCCCAGGAGATGTTTTTTTTATGTTTCATTGTCACCTTCCAACCAGCCTAGTCGTTCACCTCTGCCCTTATAAAAATTAACTACTCTTTGAACTCTCTTTTCTGCTTTGCCTCTCTGGCCAGACTTTTTCACTCAACAATTTTTTGAGGGGAGTGGAGGAGTGAAAGCTCCCCTAGCTTCTTAGATCTATTAGGACTTTTCTTCATGAGCAGAATCTGTTCTTATCATCCTTGATGTTCAGATATTCATGGGCCTCTTCATTATAAAACATACATAATTCTAATTCTGCAGTGTGTTCCAATCGACTAATTTATATATTTTCTTTTTCATAAAGTCATGGATTACATCATTCCTCCAGATATTGTGAGACATCACTCCCTCAACTGCGTGGCTTCTATCTGCTCCTGGGTTCCCAATTCTGTTGCCTGGCCTGACCGGAGCAGGTAGTCAGTAAAACCCAGAGGAAGGGCTGAATGAGGCATGTTGTATTTCTAGCACAAGCCATTCCCTCCTCATGGTTCAATGTTGTCATGTTGCCAATGCAGAAGTAGAACCTTTCCTGCCCACTGGGGGAAACACAGGACAACATACAACTTTAATTAGAACAGACATCCAAACAGCACCAAATGTGCTGGGAGCCTTTTCTGGACCACTGGACAGGTGGGTAGCTCTGGAAGGATGGGTAAGGCAGGGACAGCACAGTCACCCCAGCTTTGGATAAGTCTCCAGATCATGCAGAGAGAGAGAGAGAGAGAGAGAGAGTTTCAAGGAGCAAGCCAATCAGTTGATGTCCCCTGGAGATCTTTTATCATTTTTTCTATCTCATCGGCTCTTATAACCAGTGAATACTCCTTCCTGAACTTATGATTCTGGATATCCATCTATCTTCCAGCGAGAAGGTTTAAACTGGAGTTGTGTCTGTTTAAAATCACACTGACAAGCCTTAATTCATTTCTTTAAGTCCACCTGAAAGAGAAATTCTCTATTACCTCAAAGATATGAAGTCCCCGGGCTGATTGTGACTTCGACAGACGTGTGACAGGTCAGTGCCTGTGACTGAGAGATGCGTCAGAAGCCCCTTTATCCTCATCCATTTCGGCATTTTAGAACCCAAATCAGGAGCGCGTGAGGCTGTGCCTGATTTCTCTTTCTATTTCTCAAAACGAACCCAGGGCACGTTTTTTTTTTTTTTTTTTTTTTTTTGGAGGATGTTGGAAGAATGTGATTCAAGCTTGTCTCCTGAGAGAGCAATTTTGTTCTTTGACGGCTTCTGAAATGAAGGTGGACGTGTGCCATTCCCACGGATTGCATTACCATCATCCACAAGCAGACAAGTTAGGTACACCGGAGGACCAACGGGGCTGGGGGTTCTATTTCAATTTTGCCCAACTTCTGAAAAATAATTACATAAGCACATTAATTTAAAAATCATTTGATTCCTAAATTCATAATAAATTACACAATTCTGGAAAAGGCAGGCTGATACTCCCGCTGCCTAAGTGGCTAAAGGAGGCAAATTCCCTTCTCAAATTACTATTTTAGTGTAAAGTTTCCAACTGGATCTATAACTTTTTGCAAAGCTTAGAGTAACATTCTGCATTTTTCACCCATAAATATTTTGAAAGCACTCACCATTTCCCAACAATTTATGGCACACCAGTTAGAACTGCCAATTCTGAGCACAGGTGCAATTTAAAACCAGCTTTTACCTGGATCTAGGGATTATATAATTCTACCTCTTACATAAAGTCCATGAATTAAAATAGGCATATGTTTCCTGGTGTCTACATCTGTACATAGTCTTGCAAAAACTTTGGTGACAATATAATCATTACTTGTATGCCTCAAATCCTCCACTGTAGAATTCCTTAAGAAAACCTGGTAGGGCGCCTGGGTGGCTCAGTTGGTTAAGCGACTGCCTTCGGCTCAGGTCATGATCCTGGAGTCCCAGGATCGAGTCCCACATCGGGCTCCCTACTCAGCAGGGAGTCTGCTTCTCCCTCTGACCTTCCCCTCTCTCATGCTCTCTACCATTCTCTCTCTCTCAATAAATAAATAAAAGTCTTTAAAAAAAAGAAAACCTGGTAAGCTTCCCTCCTCTTTGAAAGATATAGAGGTTATTGTTTAAATTGGAATTAATATTCATTTATTACCACATCCAAAGAATGACTCTCATTGCCTCTCTAGACTCTCCAGAGCTTCAGTATGGATAACCAACCAAACAAACAAACAAACAAACGAAATCTCCAAAGAAATTCTAGCAACTATAAAGTAAGTTTTACTGAAAAACTAAAAGTGAAAAGCCATCTCCTGACAATGGAAACTACTTAAGGAACAAATGCTATAAACCTAATTCTGACCTGCATCTAGAAATAAGTTGATGAAGAAGTAGGCAGAAAGTGGCCTTATTACCTTTTGAAAATCAGGAAAAGATGATTGGGATTATCAACGTTAGGAAAATGGGACTGAAAATACTCAAGTTATGATTCTATGATGTAAGATTCTAGAATTTAAATAGTACTTAATACTTGAGTGGAATGTTACTCTAAAAAACAACTCTAAGTAATCCAGGCAAGAAGCAAAAGGATTCTAAAAAATAAAATTGTACTAACTACATCAGGAAGTCTCCAATGAGCTCAGATTTTTAGGTGATATGTTGTAAAAATGAGTTGACATCCTAGATAATATTCAAACATCCACTGAATATTCTTTGAGGTTGGAACTGGTGCTATGATCCCACGCTTGTAGTTTCAAGTTGAAACAAGGCCCATGGTTTCAAAGACTCTCTTATCTTAGATGATAATCCTGACCAAATCTCCTTGTCTTAGAGCACTCCTCCAGAATATTCACCAACTTCACATTCAACCCACTTAAAGTTCAGTTCACATAAAATAAAAAACTTGGGAACCTAGCTGACCTGTCAGCAAACCAATCTAATGCCAGAAGTTTGAATTTTACATAGTAGTGAAGTGGAAAATGTTTCTATGATGCTTCTGTAAGAGGAGCATCTATTTTCACAATGCAGGATAGCGCCATGCCTCTGTGGCAGGAAACTACACTCACATAGAGAACCATGTATCTTATTTGCCAAGATGGTTTTCACCAGGATCCTTTCGCTCATTCCAACACCCTAGATGTCTAAATAGTTTCTTTAGCTAACTAACATACCCCTTATACACACACACACACACACACACACACACACACACACACACACACCTTTTTGTAATATAAAACTAATCCTTGGCCCAAATCCCACTCCACTCTCCTACCTTTGTGCTGAGAGTTGGCTCCTGGGTAAGATTTGAAGACTCTTTTTGCCTTAACTTAAAGTAGTTGGACACAATAGTCAAAATATGGAAACAGCCTCAGTGTTATCAGTGGATGAATATATATATAATGATATGTATATATATTGGAATATAATTCATCCTTAAAAAAGAAAGAAATCCTGCTATTTACAATATGGACCTAGAGGACATTGTGCTAAGTGAAATAGCCAGACACAGATAGACAAAGACTATATGGTCTCACTTAAATGTGAAATCTAAAACACTCAAATTCATAGAAGCAGACAGATGGTTACTAGGAGCTAGGGGGAAGGAAAATGAGGAGGTAATGGTCAAAGAGTACAAAGTTTTATGCAAGATAAATAAGTTCTGGAGAGCTACATTATAGTGCCTATACCTAACAATACTATATTGATACTTAAATTTTTCCAAGAGGGCAGATCTTATGTGTTTTTACAACACACACACACCCACACACCCACACACACAACTTATACCAATACATTAGTAACAACAACAACAACAACAATAATTATAGTGGGGGTAGAAGGAAACTTTGGGAAGTTGTGGGTATGTCTATGTGATGATTTACGACCTTCATTTTTATGCTTATCCCTAAATTCATCAGGTTGTTACATTAAATAGGTACAGCCTTTCACATGTCAATTATACCTCAATAAAGTGGTTAAAAAAATAAAAGTAGTTGGAGCAATCTGCTTTGACATTGCCCCTTTGCTTGTAGTCTCATTGTGGCCTTCAATCAGCCTTAATTGGTAAAAGCTTGGAAAGATGAACTTCAGGCCAAACATTTCTCCATAACACCTAGAACAGAGCTGTCCTGTTTCCTCTAAGTGCATCCCCAAATGGCTTTCTAAAGTGGGGGAAGAGAGAGTCAAGGCAGAGATATTCCTCCTTCAGAAGAGAGAAGGACCAGCCTTCTCATTATAACAACCCCATGGGAGGGAAAATGGAGAATCAATCCAAAGTGGAAACAATCCAAAAGATCCACCAGAACATGATTTGCAAATGGGATTATGTAGATCTATAGATTTGTTATCATATGTCTGGAAGTTTTCCAGAAGGGTGTTCCCTTAATTTTATTTTCATGTCATCTGTAACCTAAAATAAATTAGTAGACAGTAAACATACTCTAAATTTGCTTGCTAATCATTTTGCAACTGAGTATTGCCACTCTATCATGTCCCTGCACTTCTTATATGTACAAAATCTACTGGCACAAAATCATCACCTAAGTGATATAATTTAAAACACAATGTGATTGTTTTTGAACTGCATTTCTCTGAACCCCAGGAGCACAAGGGGTCCACAACCCATCCAGTGTAAGAGGTACCACAATCTTGCCTTTTCCTTAGTTTGGTTGTCTCTGCAGTCTTATTATTCCTGCTCTAGAAAATCTATTTTCCTGTGATAGTGGTCTTGTTGTGACCCTGGAGCTTAGGTGTTCCTTGACTCCTATAGTAAGTCCTCTCTCTTGAAAGTGTTGATCAGCAATGAAAATGAAATGGGGAGTGAAACTAAGAAAGTCAGAGGTCCCTACTAGAGTTCAGAATTTCTAGCCAATTAATAGTTTAGCCTAAGATCATACCAAATAAAACAATATTACTTGAGAATACATTTGGACTGTTCCAGATACATCTAATGGCACCCTAAAGCTGATTTAAAAATACAAGCTTTTCTACTTCACGTGAACAAGAGAAGCCTATGTTGTTGAAAGCAAAGAAACAAAAATGGGTGCATTGGTGTTTGACCAAGAGTCGTTATAACAATAGGATTCCAAGCAAGGTAGTAGCAATATGATTCTTACTTCTAAGATCCCTCAGTACTCAATTAAATATGCATGTGCTGACATCTCTGTAATAAGCAGAAAGACGCAATGAATTCACTTTCTTGCCTTATTAAAATAGTCACATCAAAATATTGACCTTAGGAAAAAGAAGGAAAAACAAAGCTGATCTATCAATTGGCCAACTCTAGAAAAATGACTCTGCTGTGCCACTGCCCACTGTGGTTCCCAATGAAAAACAATCCAATAGTCTGCAAACATATGCAAGAGCTTTTACATTAATGATATACTCTAAATGTGGTCCAAAGACCAAGAGTGTCTGCAACACCTGGAAATTTGTCAGCAATGCAAATTCTCAGACCCTTCTGAGACACCCTGAATCAAAATCTCTTAGTGTAAGATCTGAAAAATCGGTGTTTTTGCAAGCTCGCCATGTATCAGTTTGAGAAGCAGTGTCCTACATGGATGACCATTGATGCACATGAGCAGATTGGTAGAACTTGTGTTTATTGGAGGGATAACTCATGTAGTCATAATTACGAGTTTTACCTGAATGCATCAAGTAGCCTGTGAAAGTCCTCCCTCTTTGCTAGGCCCCCTCTACTCCCTGTTTGTCCACAGTAGAGCGTATTACAATGACTTTGTTTCCCCAGACTTGATTATTTTAGAAGTCAAATCGAATGCTGAAATGGAACAGTTCTTATATTTCTCCACGTGCCCAACAGAATACATGACACATAGTTAGATTTTCCATGAATATTCATGGTCTGAATTAAAATCTACCTCAATAAATAGAAATGGCAGGCCTACTAAGTGATAAACCATTTTGGAAAAAGTAAATCCAGGCCATATTCATTCTAAGAATTCTTATACATTGTCATTTTCTCAGGTGCTTTGGATTCTGAACTTTAAAAGGTAAATAGATAAAATTTTCACAATGAATTTGGACAAATCTCTAAGCTGTTTTTTTTCCTGCTCTATATGTATTACCAGAAACATCTCTAGTTTTCTCCCCCAATACCATTAATTGGCCTATATTGACTCAGAATTCAAGTTCAAATTTTAAGAATCTTGCTCAAGGTAGACACTATCCTTGGTCCAGGTTCCCTGGTTCCTGGTACCAGTTCTGTGCACCCTCCCCTAGGTGCTGTGTTCTTTGATGCCAACAGCTCACACCCATGACATTCTGGAGGGAACTGTCTTCAAACCACGAGATTTGCTGTCTCTGTAGCTGTAGGTGTCTGGGCATTCACAGATCCAGGGACTGACTGAAAAGGAAATATGAAAGCTCTTTACACTAGGACAGGACTCTTTCTGGAGTGCAATTTAGGCAGTTCCTCTGTGGAAACACACTAACAACCAGGCTAAAAGTATCCCCTGGCGTGGCTCCCTCCCATTCCCTGTCCTGCTTCACCCACTTCGTTACTAGTTTCCTCTGGGACCATGCTCTTAATAAATTGACTCTACTGGCATCCTCGACTTAGAATTGACTTCTGGGAAACCCAGCCGAAGATACTTGGTATAAGAGAAATGAAAGACAGAAAATAATTCAAATAGTACCAATAACAGATGTGCTTTTGTCTTCAAGATTTTTTTTTCCACACTATGGTTACTTTTCTAAATACACAGACTTGTTAATGTTCTATGATATTGCTGCTGATATTTTCCTTTAGCTATAATTCTTCCATGAGAAGGGCAATGCGCCCAGGATCAACCAACCTATTTACTTTGGACAATCAACTAGAAATTTAGAATGTCTTCTTGCACTACATCATAAATGTTCGAAGCTGCAACAGATAATCTTTTATTGCACAAATATAATTGGAAATTTTTTAAGTTTAGTATTAATCCCAATGAATATGTGAGGAAGATTAGTAACTAAGCAAACATTATACTAAATCTTTATGTTTCTTCATATTTAGAATGCTTTTTCAAATTAATCAAAATCATAAATATATATGACCTTAAGAATGTCAACTACAATTAATTTTAGTACTGGGAACAGCAAATCACCAAGAAAATAATAATGACCATGAATATTAAATAAAATGACATTTCTCCTTCCAATAATCAATAAAACTGTTCAGAGCCTTGACATATTATGAATAAGCAGACATTAGTTTGAAATAGACAAAATTTGTGTTCCCCTGCATTTCTGTCAGTGTTAGAATCAGAGGTGTTTTTTCTTCTTTATCAAAGACTGAAGTTTCTGGGCTCATGAAATACTTGTAGACCCAATAGATATTCCTTTAACAATTGAGAAGCTTATGAACTGTCAGCGATACCGTGGAAAACTACATAAGATTCTCAGGTCTAGGGCAATCATACATTCCTAACAAGACTAAAAGAGAGAAACTAGACTTTATGGAGTGCCTGTGGTACGCTACATACTTTTACATTACTATTTCATTAATTGAGTCCTCATGTAACATTAGGAGGGAACTCTGACCAGTCCCATTTTTACTGATACCTGAGAAGAGGTCCAGGATGACATAGTCACGTGTGGTGAGTATGTGCCACAGGTGCAATCCAAATCCTGCCATATACAATACAGGCCATTCTTTCCAATTCATTGAAACCCTGTAAGCTAGGTACTATTGTATTCTAATTTTAGAGATAAGGAAAATGAAGCATATAGGGCCCAACGCTACACAGCCAGGAGGTGACAGAGCAGGATTAGAACTAAGACTGCCTTTAAGGATTAAGCATGATGTCTTCCCATGTAATCAGACTTTGGGTTCAAGACGGTGAACTGAGCACATGTGCATGCCTTCATTCTGTCCTATGAGCCCATTTAAATGATGTTACTCATTAAAAGTCTTTATTGTTGTTTCCTTTTTTAGCTATGGTAACTATTATTTTGATAGAAACTTAAAAAAGAAATAGAAGTATAACACTAAGAGTTATCATGGAAACCATCAAAACAGGACAAATCAAGAAGTGTTAGAACTGTGATCTCTTGGAAATGGGGTTTGCATACAGAGATACAGAATAACATTTACTTTTCATTGTACATAGTTTGAATTTTTGTTACTGTGAGCAATTTCTATGTTTTTTTTTCATTTAGAGAAAAAAGGAAGAATAAAAAACAAGGAAATAGAAGGACAGAAAGAAAAAGAAACATTCATGAATTTCCACACCATAGAATATTATGCAGTTGTCTAAAAGATGGAGGCAGATTTACTGTCCTGGCATGGAAAAATCCCTAAGACATATTACTAAAAAAAAAAAAATGTAATCCAGGTGCAAAACAATGCATGTATTATGGAGTTACTTGTGTAATACAAAATTGTATGTGTATATGCCTAGAAAAATGTGCAGAAAGATGTACACCAAATCTACTGCTCTTATGAGGAGTAGAACTGAATTGGATAGAATTGGAGAGGAGGATTTACTCACTGCTTGTTAGATGTGAATAGCTCTATACAGTGTCTACCTCTATACCATATACTCCTAGACTACTTTTTACAATAAACTTGATTTATATGGACAGAGTTTTTTGGTTTTGCTTTTGTTTCTTGTTTTTTAGAATGTGTAGAAATGAAGAAGACCCTGGGACAGCAAGGTCCTCTGAGAAGCAGACACCGAGACATCAGGAGTACAAGTGGTCTGCTGGAGGTGAGGCTGGTATAACATAAGAAGAGAATGGACTGGAACTGGGCAACAAGACTTCAGACAACCGCAGATTTCTCCCCAATGCTAGGGAGGGAGGAGGAAGCAGGTTTAGGCAAGGGGGCTTCAGACCACAAAGCAGATCTGATAACACCATGACCAATCCAATGGGAGCTTTGGGACACAAACTCTCAAGGGGCTACCTCGGAAGAGTTGGTCCTGGCAGGAAACAGAGGTCAGTCCCAAAGGTGCCTGCAGGTGGAGGACGTTACCTACCTTGCAGTTGAATAGCAAGTTCTTTCTTGAAGGGCCCCAGCCTATGCACCTCCAGAGCTTCCATAAACACAGGTACTGCCTTAGAAGCTACATAGGCATCCAGGGTCAACATCTAAGGAGGCCACACTCTAGGATGAGTGCAGGCTAAGTTCCCTGGGCTTCTTTTAGCTTCAGTTTTGTCCCTTTATAACAAAAAAGTCAAAAGTGTTCATGGTAGGGTATTTCCTTTCCAGTGTCTTATCCTAGTACTTCCTAGGACTACCGGTGCATCTGTTCATTGATGAGGTAGGGAGATAGTGAAAAGCCAAAGACTTTTTCATACTTAGGGCAAAGGAATATTTTCCTTAAAAAAAATCCTGAAAATCCTAAGTTAAAACTCTAGCACCAGTGCAGTGCAATGTGCTCAAAGTTTTCAGAATCCTCTGATGTATAACCATGATGAAAGCTTATCAGGCTGCTTCTCGTGAGATGTCTTTCTTGCTAAAAGACTGAATGGCATTTTTCCTCCTTCACATCTTGGTCAAGAGTAACAAATTCAGGAACATTTTCTCATTTCTATAACTCTCCACCTATATCACAGACTTTCACCCATCTATGTATTTTTAGAGATCAATTTTTTCCACTTATCTCCAGAATATATAATCAAAGTTTATTGACTTCTTTTCTCCAGAGAAAAAGAAAAAGAAAGAAAGAAAGGGAAGAAGGAAGGAAGGAAGGAAGGAAGGAGGGAAGGAAGGAAGGAAAGGCTATTCTCTTGCTTTTGGTAGTTGGGGGGCTCAATTCTTGGTGGGACACCTTCTCTTGAGTCTACTCAGCAATTCAACTTCACAAACATACTTCTTTAAGGGATTAAAAGCATGTTCATTCTGGCCCACAAACCAGCTTTCTCTTTCATAAAGACAAATCATGTTTTAGTTTTATTTACTTAGTATATTATGTGCCATCATAATCTCTAGCCTTATTATTTCATTTTTATTCTAACTGAGAGAGTGAAAACCCACATTAACCAAAGGTGCTTAGAAAATAAGGAGACAAAAAATCCTATCATCCTAAAGAAAAAGTACACACTCTAAACTGCAGCTATTCACATCGTTCAGGTAGATAATGTTCACATCAGCATTATAGATCCTTTGGTTGACTAGATGGGCTTTGGGCCAGAGTTGCTTCTCAAGGGTGATGCGGTAAATGAAAACCTCCCTTGGAAAAAGAAAGAAGAAAAAAAGAAAGAAAGAAAGAAAGAAAGAAAGAAAGAAAGAAAGAAAGAAAGAAAGAAAGCAAGCGTATAATTCCCCAAGGTAACAGCACTTGGTCATTCAACAAATATTTATTGGGTCCTTAATGTGTGCCAAGAAATGTTTCACGAGCTAAGGATAAAGCAATGAAAAAAACAGGTGAAAAACCCTATTCTCATACCAAAAGCACAATTCATGAAAGAAAAAAACTGAAGAAGATTGGACTTCATTATAATTGAAAACTTCTGCTCTGTGGAAAGACATTGTTAAGAGAATGAAAAAACAAGCCACAGATTGGCAGAAAATTTTGCAAAACCACATACCTTTAAAAGATGGTTATCCAAAATATACAAAGAACTCTTAAAACTCAACAATAAGGAAACAAATAACCTAACTAAAAAAATAGACAAAAGATCTGAACAGGCATCTCACCAAAGAAGATACATAGATGGCAAATAAGCACATGAAAAGATACTTCACATCAAACATCATCAGGGAAATGCAAAGTAAAACAGCAGTAAGATACCCTTACACACCTATGAGAATGTACAAAATTCAAAATACTGACAACAAACGCTGGTGAGGATGTGGAGCAATAGGAACTCCCATTCATTGCTGGTGGGAATGCAAAATTGTATAGCCATTTTGGAATATAGTTTGTGTTTCTTATAAAACCAAACATATTCTTACCATAAGATCCAACAATTGCACCACTTGGTATTTACCCAAATGAGTTGAAACATATATCCACACAACAACCTGTACATGAATGCTTATAACAACATTATTCATGATGGTCAAAACTTGGTAGCAACCAGATGTCCTTCAATAGGTGAATGAGAAACCATAATACAACCATACAATGGAATATTATTTTGCAATAAAAATAAATGAACTAACAAGCCATGAAAAGACATAAAGGGAACTTAAATGCATATTGCTAAGTGAAAGAAGCCAACCTGAAGAAAAGCTACATATTATAATGATTCCAACAATATGACATTCTATAAAAGGCAATACTATAGACAGTTAAAGATCAGTGGCTACCAGGGGTTGATTTGGAGTGGAGGGGGAGAAGGAAGGATGGAGAGAGAGAGGAAAGGGGTGATGGAGAATATGGGAACTCTGCACTTGCTGTCTAATATTTTTATAAACCTAAAACTGCCCTAAAATATAAATTCTATTACTTCTTTAACATCCTACTCTCATGAAACTTGTAGTCCAGTGGGGAAGAGAGAGGTGGAGGGTGTGGAAAGCCCTTGTACAAACAAAATAATGTAAGTGAATATAGTAGTAGGTGATAAGTACTATGGGGAAAAGTAAGGCTTGGATAGGCTATAGCAGCACAGTGGAGAGAAGTGTGCATAGTCCAGTTATACTGGAATGAACATACCAGAGTTGCAGCACAGATCAGCTCCAAAGGGGCAGTCCCAGCTGGGGTACAGAAGCCTCCAAGTGGACCCAAACTCCCTCCCAAGAGTCACTTATCCCATGCAGCTGAGAGGTCACAAGGAACCATGAAAAGAGCATGGGCCGTGGAGTCAGACAGATCTGGACTGAGGTGCTGGCTCTTCTGCTTATCAGCTTTGTGGTTGTGAGCAACTTGCCTCTCAAATTTTTGGTTTCCTTATCTAAGAACTGTAAAAACATTTGCCTTATAGAAATGAAGGGAGAGTTAAATAAACAGTATCTTGTAGGTACTCAAACAACAGTAATTTTCTCTAATGGGAAGATTCCTACTGCTGGTGTCAGGAGTGAGCAGCAGTAGATTTGAAGCTGCCATCCAAACACAGAGGTTATGAAGGGGCCGATAACAAGGGCTTTCCCAATCAAGGTTTATCTGGCCACCACCACTGCAGAGTGGCCATGTGATAATAGCAAGGGCAATCCTAGTCCTGGGGCATATTGTTTATGTGATTCCAGAGAGCCTCCTGTTCAGTGAGAGCTTTCTCTTGAGTTATTCACATGGCCCAAATGTCCTCATGCACTGTGCTTTTTCTGAGATGTCCATCCATGTGTCCCTTCAAGGCACTTCCTTGTCACCATTGTCCACTCTTTTTTTCTCCAAGACCTTGACTATTCAGACAAACCAGCATGCATTATATAGTCAACCATAGGCAGTGTAGATATGTGTATCCCTCTGTCCATCTAGTCACCTAGACAAAGAGAACAACAGGATGTTATTGTTCAGAGTTCTGCCCTCTGAGAGTATTTCCCTTCCCCAATGTCTATAGATACTCCTATTTGGCATATGATGTAGCCATCCATCATTCTTCCAGCTAACACCAACATACTGCCTGGAATCATTTATAAACCAGGGCTATGATTTTTCTTCCTCAGTCAACTGGTCAATAGAGTTGAGGGAGAGGGAACAAGGCAGGGCACCCCATTTCTCTCCCATTCTCTCAGCTCCTTTTTACTTCCATATGAGAGTTCTATCCACAGGTCCCTGCATGTTAGCAGAGAGAACTATAGCAGTTACACCACCTCATACCACATTCTCTGGAAGATAGAATTTGTCTTCTCCCAACCAACAGGCAAAGTTTCTGGCCTCCATTTTATTTGGTTCTCTTCCATTCACTTGCCTACTTCTGAGTGAATCACTTTGACCAGGAGAAAGTCAATCACTGATTGGCTTATTGTGGGTTATACACCAATCCCTGAACTGGTCACTGGAGCTATTGCAATGAAATTAATCTGGCTAGGAGTGGTCCAAGCTCACCCAAGGGGCTGACCACTGGAGTAAATCCTACCCAAAATTATGGCTGCTAAACAACCAAAGGAAAATCTGGGTGCCCTTAGGAAGGAGGAAGAGGAAAGTGAATGATAGATGAATAACCAACAAACATCCACTATCATCACCACTGCCCTTTCCGTTATATCCTAATGAATGGGAGGAGAAAGTAGGAGGTACAAGAGGAAAGCAAGGGGTCAGGAGAGAAGAAGAGGGAATGAAAGATTAGGAAGAAGATGAGAATGAAGGAAAGTGAAATATACAACCAAAAGAGAAACAAGGAACCACCATACTTTATTCCCAATTTACCTCCAGAGATGATGGTGATATCAATGTATGTTTACGCAAACATAAGAGTTGATTCCAAAAAATATTTTAGCAATAAGAGCTCTACAAACACTAACTGAAACCCTCGAGGAACAGAGATCCTTTCTTCTCCCCTCCATGAAGCACTCCAGTTACCTTTCCTGTCACTTTATTACAATTATTGGTACCATTTGATTTGAATTTAACTTCAGTGTATATCTTGTTTATGATATAATAGGTACTGTAGTCAAGTAATTCCTTGTCCCTACATGTTATCTCACTAAGCCAGTGATTCTCACCCAGGGTGGTTTTGCCTCCTTAGCAGTCAGTGGCAGTGTCTGGAGACATTTTGACTTCACAACTAAGTGAGCTACTGGCATCTAGTGGGTAGAGACCAGAGATGCTGCTAAGCATCCTACAATTCACAGGACAGTCCTCTACAACAAAGAATTATCTGGCCCAAAATGTCAACAGGGCCAAGTTGAGAAATCCTGATCTAGGTGTTTAAGTGCATTGCAAATTCATTGCTTTAGGGCCTCTCAGTGCACTGGGATAATTTGAAACCCAGAATGAATGCCCAGCAAAGACTGACTCGGCTTCAGTTGAGTATACAATATGAGTGACACAATATGGTTTCACTCAGAAGGGAATCACCCTGGAACTGGGCAGAATTGATAAGTAGAATAGCTGATATGGTAAGCATTTAAAAATTCCACTTCCCAGTCAACTGAATGTTCTCATTCAGACTGACACATACACTGACTTATTATTCCTTACCTATATACATGGGCATCAAATGCATTTTGTGAAAAAGTGGAGAACTATGTCAACACCTTCACTATGGTGAGGTTCTGGTCTCTTGACGGTGACATTCTGTTTGCAGCTTAGCAAAGTATATGTGGGTTCACTAGTAATCTGATTTTGATGCTATAAACTTTAGGTAGGCTTACACCATCTTTGTTAATGTGAAATATGTGGTAGCTCACAAAATGTATATACACCCCCTCACCCAGATTTTACTTATCCAATTTGAGTGATGTTTACTAATTTACACACATCCGAGGCCACAGGCATAGGGACACCATTCACACAGACTACCTTTCCTTCCCCGATCTTTCAAAGAGGCATTGCTTATATTTATAGTAACCCTAGGAGGGGCCTATTTAAGCTAGGTTATGCTGAGGAACAACCTCAAAATCTCAGTGGTTTAGCACATCAATGGCTTATTTCTTTTTGGTGTGAAGCCCACTGCAATCCCAGTCTAATCTTCAGAGCAATTATCCTCTATACCCGGTCCAGACTGAAGGCAGTTCCATATCCTGAAGCTACAACATCTGGAACACACAGCCGCCTTGATTATCATTAAAAAAAGAAAGTGAGGAGAGGGTATGATATTGGCAATTAAGGGCTTCAAAGCCAGAGGGTGACATTGACTCAGAATTAATCTCCTAGCCCTGTCCAACCACAGGGATTGGGAAGTGCAGCGTTCTGTGAGCTCAGAAGGGGAGAACAGGATATTGGTGAGCACTCAGAATGCCTAACTCGGGGTCCCTGCCACAACTGGAATCTGCTCTGCCAATGTTATTCTAAGAGTTGCAGGAGTTGTGGTTTCAAATGAAATCAAGACTATTTACTAGCATATTTCCACTAAAAGAAAAATTACTGAGTGCTTATTATTTCAAACGAAGTCATGAATTCAAATATAATTTACAAGATATATGTTTAAGCTAAATACAGTAGTCCTTGCTGTCTGATTCAGAACAAAGTGCCTCTTTGGTTGGTCCTTGGTACTAGACTTAGTACTAGAAGTTTATGACTTAGTACTAGAAACTCTGAATGTTGCCATGACCAGAACAGGAATGCAATTACTGATAGGGCACTTGAGATGAAATTGCCCTAAGAATCCACTTCTACTCCAACACATGATGGCATATATAGCTGCTGAACTTAATTAATAGATGTTTTTATTCCTTCAATTGAATCAACACATATTTGTTGGAACATTTGTTTACTGCTAGACATTATGCTAAATCATAAGAGGCACATTAAGAAACACAGAAGTCTAATTCCTGACTGGGGAGCTAAGGTATATAAAGAATAGGTAGCAATAGAGGACTCCATACAGCACCTTGCAGAGGGAATTGCCCCAAGAAACAGACCCTGAGACAAGGGTTTAAATGCAAGAGATTTATTTCAGAGGTAATTCTGGAATGAGTACAGGAATGAATTAGTTTTCCATTACTGCCATAATAAATTATCACGTTTGCAGCGGCTTAGAACAACACAAATTTATTATTGCATAGTTCTGTAGGTCGGAAGTCTGACACCGATCTCAATAGGCTTTCATCATCTTTCACTACAGCTGGGAAAGGTTCTCAGCTTTTGAAGACTCATGCCATCAGATCAAGCCCACCTAGATAGTCCAGCATAATCTCACTGTCTCAAGTCCCAAAACCTTCATCTACAAAGTCCCCTCTGCCCTGTAAGGCTCACAGGTTCTGGTGAGTAGGGTATGGATATCTTTGGGGGCCATTATTCTGCCTGCCACAGGTAGCGTGGAAGTGAGACAGCAGAAGGAAGCCCACAGAGTACATTAATGACCAGGTCACTGGGGCTCCACCCCACTGGGGTCATCTGGGAGATGGTTTAGAACTCCCCTCAGAGTTGTCTTACTCTGAAGGACAGCTCATCAGTCCACCAGTGGCTGAAGGACTACTCCTGAGGGCATTTCCTGGAAGCCCTCAGGCCAAGAATCCTAGAAGCTTCCAGGAGGATGTGCTTGGGTGGCTCAGTCGGTGAAGTGTCTGACTCTTGATTTTGATTCAGATCATTATCTCAGGGTCATAAGATTGAGCCCCAAATCAGGTTCCACACTGAGTGTGGAGCCTACTTAAGATTTTGTCTCTCTCTGTCCCTCTGCCCCTCCCCCACTGATCATTTTCTCTCTCTCTCTCTCTTTCTCTCAAAAAAAAGAAGAAAAAGAAGAAGAAGAAGAAGAAGAAGAAGAAGAAGAAGAAGAAGAAGA
>NW_027397135.1:4425803-4451289 GCF_003265705.2 Callorhinus ursinus
AAAGTTGAAGCTTCCAGGAGGAAGCTTCCAGTCCAGCAAGCCTGTGAAACGTGATTGTTGAAGAAATATGGGTAAGGTGCCAAAAGCACCTCCTACACAAAGAAACAATTTAATATTTCAGAGTCAATGTGAAGCAATAGATGAATCCTTCATAATCTTTCTCCCTCTTCTTTTAGGAGTGGTATAATGGAATTAAAAGACCAAGAACTGGAAATCTGAGTTCATGCCCTTTATCTGCCACACAGCATCGAATTCTTGGGCCAAACACTTGTCTGAGCTCCATTTCCAATCTGAGAAGTTGGACTAAATAAACTCTAAAATTCTTCCGGTTCAGACACACTGCTTTCCATGAGTTTTCAGGACATGCACCCCTGACAATGGCCGTGCCTTTCCTTAAACATTTCATAAAAGAAATCCACACCAAAGCAGGGGGCAGCTGCAAATATCCACTTTTCCCCCAACTCAAATTTTAAATGTCAACACACAGTTCACTTAGAAAAAGTCTCAGGAAACAAAAACGAATTATTTAATGGAAGGCTGTAATTATAATGAATGCTGCCTGCAATTGACTTGGGACACTAACCAGAGAAAACCAAGAACTGACTAAATCAGACCTTAACCAACCACAGGGAAGTTGGAAAAATTGACCATGTATGCCAGATTGCAAATATTCTTGACCTTGGGAATGAGTTCTTGACCTTAGGAAAACCTGTGACTCACAAAATTTCCTGGGAATCCTTGAGGTGGATTTGAACATGCTCAGACAGACTCGGAGTTTGCAAATTGCTCTGGTTTAAGATAAAAGTTCACCCCTGGGAGATAATCAGAATTGGCAGGGGGAGGAGGGAGAAACACAGTTATGAGACAGAATCAGGTGCTGCCATTTACCGTCATTTGGCTTTGCTCTGGGGATATATGTTGCTAAACAACCAGATCCCATCTTTGTCATTCGTGCACATGCATGTCCCCCAAATCCTCTCTATCAGCTGTCTTCTGCCTACAGAAGTGTTGGCCTGGACAGAGAGCATGACAAAATTTGCCTTTTGACCCTGCTTATCATATCCACACTATTTAGAGGAGCATACACTGCAGGATTTGGGTAGGTTACTAGTCCATACAGGGGACAGTTTAGTGTGTGTCCGCTAATGAGCTGAGCAGGTACTCTGCATTCAGGGGTAGGTCTTTTTCTGTATATTTGACATTTACAGGGAAAAAAGTTCGTGCAAGGTTGAACAAATGCTATGAAATGGATATGTTGTATGCCTGAGTGATTTGTTTTCAAATTTGATGGTAATCAAGTTAATGTGAACACATACACAGAGCACTGTAACTACACTTAGTTGTAACAGTTTTAAAGTAATGACCTCCTCTTTCATTTTCACAGTTCTGGGTGAACCTTCAGATTTTCCCCTACATTGCTTTTATATATTAAAATTGGATAGACACTGAGTTTCAATCATTTTTAATGATTCAATGTCTATTTAAAATAACAAAAAAGAAAAGCATTTAATTGCTGCAATAGAGTACATCCAAACCATTTACAGTTTGTTCTGTTCTTTTTAATTTTTCAAAAATATAAATTCTATTTACAAAGTGAAATGGACAAAATCATGTGTAAGCTTATCCTTAAGATTGAACAGCACTTAATAATTTATTGAGCATGCTTCCATTTGTTACCATATTTGTGTCTCCTAATAATGCTCTCAGGTTGAAGGCAGGTATAACCTCATTTTATATAGAAAGAAACTGAGGCTCAGAGAAGCTAAGTTATTTGCCCAGGGCTGTTCAGTGGGAGCTCAGAGAGTTCCAGTTCCTACTCTGTTCCCCACCCGGTCCTTGAAGGAGGAAGGATGGAGGTGTGCTGGCTACAACCAACATCACAGGACCTGGTCAAATGGGCAAAATGTGCTCATGTCTCCAAACTCTCTGTTCGGTAACTTTTCCCTTTGACTCTTGTAAGTGTCCTCAGCTCCCATGCTAATTTCTTAGCAACACCTCTGCTTAAACAGTGAATATTAGCATACAGCCTGGTGTTTCCTCCCCCATCAGAATCTCAACTTTTAATAAAATTCTGGAGCTTCATCTCTAAGAAGGAAATTTCAGGGAGTTTTGGGCTGAAAGTGATGGCTGGTTGTTGGGGTTTTGTGAGACAGGAAAGACAGACCCTATAACACCAATTCTGTTAGTTGGGCAATCGAGTCTTTCGTGATTAACTGAGGCTTGTATTTTCTTTTTTGAAGACTTCTTTATGCATGCTCTCCTCAGTGTCCCTTATAATTTGAAAACATTTCTTTGGAGAGTTTTGTTTTGAAATGGAAAATTGAGGCTTTATTCCAAAACATGGTTTCCCAAAACTTGTTCTCTTAGAAACTGAGTGGTTTATGTGGTTTATGTTTTCATCACTGTCTGAAACATATTTTCCAAAGGAGAGAGCCACAGATGCCCGCTGGTGCCCTCCTGACTTTGGCAGCCTGTGAAAGCATTTTTTTTTGGTGACTTTGGTCATCTAACACTTAGTTAACCTCGAAGACACGATGTAATTATTCACAAAACTCTGCATATGGATTTTTTTTAAATAATATTGATGGCTGAAAAACTAGATTTTTTAATTTTTCATTTGATTGTTTTTGAAATATTCTTGACTTGGCTCCTTAAAGTGACCATCCCATTTATTCCCACACTTGCACAAACAGAAAAATAATAACAAAAAATTTCAGATAAACTATAAGTTTAGATTACCAGAGAATATCTTTGCTATGCACACATGGAGTAAATTCTTTTGTTATAAATACTCTATTCCTGCCGGGGGGTGGGGGTGGAGAAAGTATTCAAAGGAAAGCAGGTTTTGATCTGTTTGTGTGTGCTGGTTGGGGGCTGGGGGCAGCGATGAGTACAGCCAGAGAAGAGGAACAGAAGAGAAGCTGAGAAGGTAGAAAGATTCAGTCAGAATGAAGCACTGAGCCTGTTTTCTCAGCTGTAAGAAGAGAGTTGGACAACAATGTTGAAAGAATCCACCCAAAACACTGAGCTTCCAGGAGACCCAGTCTATCAGACGCAGGAAGCAGGGCAAACAGTATGAAATTCCTGAAATTTCCACCCCAAACTCGCAAGCTAGAAGCCAGCCCTCAGTTGAGACCTCTGGGGAAGGTGATTTCGATGGCTGGGCCATTGCCTTTGTAATCTGTGGGGACCCTGAGAGAGAACAGTAGTCTTTTCCTATAACATATGCATTTCTAAGGAAATTTTAAACCTACATAGGAGTAGGCTTCTTCCTCAAACTGACAAATAAAGGTCATTACCTAGGGCTAAAAGATTATTTTTGAATTGTTATCTGGGATACAGACATTAAATCAATTTTTAGACTTTGCTCCCAGAAATGACTCAGAAAGGAGGGATATCCAACAGCACTTTACTTCAATCCACTCTGGTTGAATACACTTTACTGCTTGGGCCAGAATTCACAAACCAAGCCCAGTGGGGTTCACAGTAGGAGATCTAGTGCATACTAGGATTTGACTTCATTGAATACACATGTTCATTGGTTCTGCAACAAGAATGCTAGTTGGCTCCAAGTCCCGAATGAAAAAAGATACCCAAGTATCACAGCAAGGAAGGAGAACTAGCAAATTCATAAATTATAGTTCCATAGTCACCCTAGTGTTTGTGCTGAGCCTAAGACCTTGCTAAGTTATCAGTGTGTGAAAATGCTATTTGAACCTTGCTCCCATTTCGGCCAAGTGTTTGAAATTTAAACTTATGGAAATTTAGCCACATTTTTATTTACTCATTATCACTGAAAGTTTTACCCAAGGCAAGCACTGTTATGCAAAATAAGTTATCTGCTACAACAGAATCATTAAGATAATCCAATGTATCAACTTAATAATTTTTCTTTCTTTTCACAGATATTTGCTCTAGTGGCATTTACTTTACCTAATGAATGTAAAGGAGGGTCTAACGCAGCACTCACCACTGTTCTTGGGGAAGAAGTGATTTTGAGTGGCAAGCTAATTTATTTATTTTTTTAAAGATTTTATTTATTTATTTATTTGACAGAGAGAGAGAGATAGAGAGAGCAGGAACACAAGCAGTGGGAGTGGGAGAGGGAGAAGCAGGCTTCCTGCCGAGCAAGGAGCCCAGTGTGGGACTCGATCCCAGGACCCTGGGATCATGGCCTGAGCCGAAGGCAGACGCTTAACGACTGAGCCACCCAGGTGGCCGAGTGGCAAGCTAATTTAAACTCCAAATCCAATTCAGGGATGATTAATGTATATCCTAAGATAGGACTTCGGGGGTTTGTCAAATCAAATGCAATATTATGTGAATATGAGAATATGTATGTTTTTCTGAAGAGATAATTCATAATTCTCAAAGGATTCTATGACTTTAAGCAAATCTATGAAATGAATATAAAAAATTCTGTGTCTAGGAAGAACGTGGGAAAAGGGCAAAGCTTCCAAACATAACACCCATTTGAAGGCACCCAACAGAGGGTAAAAGGTTAACTGTGACATGTCAGATGAATCCACCGTCACAATGACTTTAAAACAGATAATGGGGGATGGGAACTGGAATGCATGCCTCCCACAGGGGAGGGACACGTTAGTCTCATGTTAGAAGCCCAACATACATGCCTAACATGAAGGTTGAGGTAGGTGGTTTTAAAAATGAAGAGGTGAGCTGAGCGATCCTTAGAAAGCTGGGAGCTCAGAGGTAGGATGAAGAAATCTGTGAGAGCATCGGTTTTGGGGTGGAGGGTTATTCTGCCTTCCAAACTAGAAGAAAGTTCTTTACCAAAATACCCAGGGGCAGCAGTGGACCTACAGTCCAGGTGGCTGCCTACCTTTAGGACCAAGGAAGAAAAATGTGGTGCTTTCCAGGAATGAATTACAGTGACTTTGGACATAGACTGGGGATAGGATTCGAGAGAACTAATGGCAAATTTCACGAGAGGATTTGGAACTAGGGAAAGAATCCATTGCGTTGATGATGAAGATTGAAATACGGAAGCAGTCATGGACACAGCTATGCTTAAACGGAGCCTGAGTTTATGAGTCCAGGGCCAGCCCTCACCCCACTGCTCTCTGTCCCACCAGCCTGGGTCCCTACACACAGTCGATGTGTATGATGGATGGTTTTCTTCCTAGACGACGTGGGAAGAGGTCGGTATGTGGTGCCAGAGAGACAGGTAGAAGAGAGAAGGATAATGTAAGGTGGCATAATGTCTGCCCCTACTTTGTACTATATTGAACACCTTGGTAAGATGGAGATCAGTTTTCTTGAGAGACTTTGTGAGTTCCTGAGCATAGGTGGGGCCATTTTCCTCCCCACCACACAGCCCTGCCATGCACGGTGGGAAACACAAGTGACAAGCCCGCGTGCCCGTGGAGAGTGTGGGTGCTGGCAGGAGCAGGCAGGGCATATTCTCCCCAGTCACGGCCAGACTTGCTGCTGGCATACTTTCCTCCAATAATTTGCAGACAGCAAACTCCACAAGCAATCTGGAGCTTCAAGAAGAACGTGAACACATTTATTTCTGAGCCCAGGTGACACTCTTCTCTGAAACTCAGAGAAATACCTAGTGAAGATTTTGAAGAGAGGCAGAAAGAATTTGCACTAAGGAGGAAGAGTAACAATCTAGAAAATTCTAATATCAGTGTTCAAAATGAACTCTTAGACACCAACAGTTGAGGAGGCCCATCTGAGGTCTATATCCACGTCCTCCCCACCCTCTTGTTCTGTGGCTCTTTTTCTTCAACTCCAGCTGCCCTCCCGCAGCCTAGTCTCCCTCTTGCCAGGTTCTGCTGTCTTTCTATACCAACTGCTCTGAGCAGGACGGAGCCACCCTGGCCCTCCCTGGACACCTGCAGCTCTCCTTGCTTTGCTGGCTGAGAGCCATAGCATCCGTTCTCTCTTACAGCTACCTTCCTGGCTCCTGCACAAATTTCCCAATTCCTTCTCTGGACAGTCCCTAAATATAGGTGTCCCCTCAGATCATTTGCAGGTTTTTAATTGGACTTCTTGGCAAAAACTCTGTTTATGTAAGACGGCACTTCTTCAGAAAGGAATTCCGTGTTTGGCAAAGATTTGTGAAGGTCCTTTGTTCTACCTATAGCCATTGACTATCATTATATTTTCTTCTATATCATTTTATTGCATTAAATTTTAGAAAGTGTTATTTCAGCTGTTGTAGTCAGAAATAGATATATATGAGATTCCTTCCTTCACTGTCCAGCTGCCGCCTACAATTATGTCAGTCATTTGAGCTTATGATGTCATGGTTTGGTGCCTGGGTAACAAATATGTGGTCACAAATACTTCATTATCATTTCAGTAGAGTGATGACATATTTATAGGACTCAGGCACAGCATATTGCCTCTTTAAATACTGTGCTCCTATGTGGCACACAAATACCCTTTTCCTCACTGTACAGTTTTTCCTTATGGTTTGCATCCTTTCCTATATATGCTGCATGCCGTTTGCTTGTGTCTTACAAAGAAATGAAAGCGTGTTTAAAAGAAATAAGGCAATATAAGCGTCTTAAAACAAGTGGATCCAAGGAAGAAGAAACATTTACAATAAGAATTTCAAAATATTGTTGAATTACTACAAACATTAAGCTGTTTAAACCTTCATACGTAGCAGGACTTATTAACATGTTATTAAAAATACTAACTCAAAAGTTGTGAGACATTAAAATAGTATGTTTAAATAATCTAGAATGACCTTTCCTTATATTTTAGCATTATTAACTTTGTATCCGCAGAAAGCCACTTGAAATGCTGGCACTCTAATGACTTAAAACAGAGTATAGATTTCGACTTCATTGAAGGGGTGCAGACTGATAAACAAGATCCAGTTACACATGGCAAATCGCTCCGTGAATGCGGTTCTTTATTCTGGCCGCCACCATCCCCCTGCCTTTTCATGAATCCTATTCAGAAGTGAAACATTTATTCGGTTCAGGGAGATTCTCTCTGGAGAGGAAATAATTTTATCAGTAAGACTCCCTGGTGATCAGGCCGACTGGGAACGGCTGTTAATCAGCCTTTTTGACATGGTGGCTTGAATAGTCCTTCCCATGATGCTCTGTGATTCCACCTTAACGCTTTCCTTTTGAACTCACCATGACTCATAAGTGCCTTTTCCTCCCTTTGTGTGTCTGAAGTTATCCCACTATTAACTTTAATTGGAAAGGAGCCTTTTGTCCCCCCCCCCCCCCCCGGTGTAGTCATACACTAACCACTGAACTCCTTAGGATGCAATTTCAGGGGTTAGTAAAAACTTAATTTTTTTAACAACTGCAGGGGATAAATAACTTTAGAGTGGTTGATCGGAAGTTACTGAAAAGGAGCCAGCATTGGTATAAATTTGACTTTTTAAAAATGTTTCAATTCAAAGGCTCAAAGAGGAGAGACACAGAGCCAGGCTGAGGAAGTGGGGCTCGCGGAGGATGTTTGCGTGAGGATCTGAGGAGCTTCCTGGCAGAGAACAGACCATGGAGAAAGAGAGCGTGGGTGAGAGCAGTGTCTCCCCAGTGGTGAGGAGGGGCAATTAAGGCACACATGGGTAGGTGTCTGGCTCACTCCCCAAGGACTCACTTCTGGGCCCTCCAGGAGTGACAACAGAAATAACTATGTCACTTGAGTGTCTAGAAGACTTTGGAGGCATCCGGAAGTTCAGCTTTGGAACCTTGTAGCACAAAGGTCAGAGAGAGAGACTCAGCCACCATGGGTTTGTTGTGCTCTTTGGAGCTCTTGGTAACCCCTTTGGGCAGACAGACACCAGTGCTGGTAGAGCATTGTAGAGCACCCAGCAAGTATCAGTCACCAAAACTCAGATGCCCGTTAAGTATGACCAAGAGCTGGGACACCTTTGTCTAGTACCCAAAGTCCAGCGCCCCTGGTGGACACTGGCTGCTTCACAGGGCTCAGAGCCTTAAGGGTAGATCTCAGAAAAGCAGGAAGAAAACGATGGCTTCTAGGTGATAGCTAAAAGGATGCATTTGTGGGTACATCCAAGATATTCTAAAAAGTGTAAGGAATACTGAGTGTGGACTTAATTACAAGGGCATAGTAAAGTCCTACAATAGCAGATTAGGCAAAAGCCACAGAAATAGACCACACGGTGCTATTATCATGACCCCTATTTAGCCTATAGAGTCTTGTGTTCTAGAATAATGGCTGATCTCTATATTGGAGGCAAAAAGTTGGACTACCACCCAGATCACCATGAATCAACTTTTTACATGTTTAGATTTGGTCTCTTCATTATCCTGGAAATCACAGTGTTCATAATAAAATGAACAAATCAAATCATATTGACATTAATCAGCTTCAAGAGAGAAAATAAGGTTAATCTACTTATTGTCATTCTTATAGAAAGTACTTTTTGTCTTATTTCAGGAACTGGTTAATCTTAGAAAATACAAAGGGGGATCGAGTCTCTCTAGCAAGAGGGATGGTTGTTCACCCAAAGGAGAGGGTCAAATAGACCCACCAAATTTTTGAAAAATCAAGTTTGTTACTAAAGTGATGATAGATCCTTCATTGCTCATGTCACTCTGTATTTGAATATATCTCTGTGGAAAAAGCCCTGCTCGAGGGATCGGAATATCTAAATTCTAGCCCCAGCATTGTTTTCTACTTTGTGACTTTTAGGTAAGTCACTTCACTTCTCTATGCTTTAGTCTCCCTGTATTTAAAATTATGCTAATAACATTGGTCCCACGTCCTTGAGAGACTAATTGAGAGCAGTGAATTATGAGTAGGTGTTTTGTACACTGTAAAGCATGTAGCAAAGACAAGACACTAAAATTACAACTTTGGGCTCAGGTCTGATAACTTTCTGCATCTGCAGTCCTCATTTCTCTCCCTCCTGTTCTTGCTCTCCCTTGAATATGGTCTCCAGAAGAATGATTGTTCCTTCAATATGTATATGATGAAGCAATCTAGGAGTTTCCAGACTTTGATGAGATTGACTTAATATGTGACCACATCGACATATAATGTAGCAACTCCACCCTTTCTGTAGAGTCCCCCTTCCTGGCATAATTAAGATGAAGAAAAAGGAAATTACCTCCTGATTAGTTTTATCTGTGTTGCTCTATTAACAACACTTGCTCCTTTTCATCTGCTCCTTTCTCTGCATTCCCAAGCCTCTCCTCCTCATTTTCGTTCAACACTTCTTTCCTAAGGCCTCCAGGGCAGCCTAGTAAGAATGAAAAAATGTGTAGTGTGGGCCAGATGGACCTGGGCTCAGACTTGCTCTGCTACTTACTAGCTGTGTAACCAAGAAGAGATTATTCACCTTT
This sequence comes from Callorhinus ursinus, assembly GCF_003265705.2. Taxonomy (NCBI): domain Eukaryota; kingdom Metazoa; phylum Chordata; class Mammalia; order Carnivora; family Otariidae; genus Callorhinus; species Callorhinus ursinus. Next base: position 4,435,118 of record NW_027397135.1, read on the forward strand.
CTGTAGCCTTGCTTCCTCCTCTATTCACCAGTGATATTAGAACCCACCATGTGGGATCAGATATAATACATACATAAACTGCCTGTTGCACTTTAATTCATCAGTATTTAATAAACATCCACCGTGGACCAGATTGTACTCAAGACATTTGGGAATGTGGGATTAAATGACAGACACAATAGGCACTAAATAGAGGTATCCATTATTGTCTGCCTTTTCCAAATTTAATAAAGACCTCTAGAGCAAAGGCCATCTTTGGGCAGCCAATTCCCCATGGGATAATGGAGGCTCTCTAAAGCCAATTCTTATGGCACTACAAAATCACTGAGATCAAAAAGGAGTTACCTATCCAAGTTAAGTTACCTAACCTCACTTCTCTGCCATGCCCAAAGACCAAGGCTACTATTAACTTTACTTTCATGAAAATGGAGAAATAGATACTCTGGACTATATGAGCTTGCTTCTAAGTCTCACACTGGAATGGAGAGGCAGGCAAGGACTGCCTGGGACTCCTGCAGAAAGGAGGACAGGGAGTGTCAGAGTCCATGTGGACCTTTGTAACAAAATACTGTAGACCGCTGGCTTATAAACAACAGAAATTTATTTTCCACAGTTCTGAAGGCTGGGAAGTCCAAGATCAAGGCACCAGCAGATTTGGCATCTGATGGGGCCCACCTCCTGGTTTGCAGATGGCTGTCTGCTCCGGCTCACAGATGACTGTGTCCTCACCATGAGGAAGGGGCAAGGGAGCTCTCAGATATCTCTTCAAGGACATTAATTCCATTCATGAAGTCTCCACCCTCAGGACCTAATCACCTTCCAGAGGCCCCAACTCCAAATACCATCACATTGGAGGTGAGGACTTCAACATATGAATTTTGGGAGGACACATTCAGTCCTTAACAGAAAAAAAGGGCTGTCAGTGACAGCATGTAGACACAAACATCCCAAAAGAGTCCACCCTGAGTGGAAGAATAGTGAAAACAGATCTGGTCACTGGTGGTAAAGCTGAGCTGTGGCTATTAAAAATCTGAAAGGAGGCTGCTTACAAGAGTGCATGACCAGAGAGGGTGGTCTTGGAAAGGCAGATTCTGGGAGAGAGGGAAACCTGGATGGGAGTGGTAGCCCTTGGGAGCATGGTGGTGAAGGATAAGAAGAAGCAATTTCTGGAAAATAAAAATTAAAATAAAAACAAAGACATACACCAAATATCCCACCCCCTCACCCAAAAAGTCACCATTTATTAAAGAAATATCACCTTACTGCATGAACAGACTTTTAGACTAAGAAACTTAGTTCCCACTCCTCTGCCTACTACAAACATGTGTAATTGCTAACCAGGAAAAATATAAAGAATTTAACATTACATCCCAACATGAATTAAATATACAACGATTTTTAATAGTATGTTAAATGAAGGAATATCTCAAGTCAGAGATTCGAAACTCAGTGAAGAAATGAACAACAAAAAGAGGTGAAAATGGTTGATTGACCTTGGTAAAGCAAATGAGTTTTTTTCAAAGAATTCATCTCAGAAATGAACACTAAATTACAAGTTTCCCAAAGGAAAAGACATTTGGATGAAAACGAAGTCAGAGACATCCAAGAGAGGAATGTCTAAGAAACTGCATAAAAAGATAAAAAAAAAATTTGAGAGAGAAAATCACAAAGACGATCCAACATATATTTAATTTGAACATACTTAAAATCACATCCAAAGCCTCTTTCTAAAAATAAAAGACTTGAATCTACATATTGAAAATGCCTACAATGTATATACTATTGTCAATTACAAAGTATATTTTTGTAAAATATTTAAGACTTTAAACTTTATTTTGTATTAAACACTATCTTTTATTTAAAAAACTTCAGGCAGAAAAGGTCACAACGTTTACAAAGGAAAGAAAATCAGTGGGTCTCAGACTTCTTGACAGAACGTGTATGCAAGACAACATTGCAGCCACATTTTTGAAAATTCAAGGTGAGAAAGTGTAAGTGGCATGATCTTATATCTATGCATTTACCATGTTAATGGACACCAAAAGAAAGCTGGAGTAGCAATCCTTATATCAGACAAATTAGATTTTAAACCAAAGACTGTAATAAGAGATGAGGAAGGACACAATATCCTACTTAAAGTGTCTATCCAACAAGAAGATCTAACAATTGTAAAGATATATGCCCCTAACATGGGAGCAGCCAATTATATAAGGCAATTAATAACAAAAGCAAAGAAACACATCAACAACAATACAATAATAGTGGGGGACTTTAACACCCCCCCTCACTGAAGTGGACAGATCATCCAAGCAAAAGATCAACAAGGACAAAAAGACTTTAAATGACACACTGGACCAAAGGGACTTCACAAACATAGTCAGAACATTCCATCCCAAAGCAACAGAAAACACATTCTTCTCTAGTGCCCATGGAACATTCTCCAGAATAGATCACATCCTAGGTCACAAATCAGGGCTCAACCAGTACCAAAAGATTGGGATCATTCCCTGTGTATTTTCAGACCACAGTGATTTGAAACTAGAACTCAATCACAAGAGGAAAGTCAAAAAGTACTCAAATACATGGAGGCTAAAGAAAATCCTACTCAAGAATGAATGGGTCAACCAGGAAATTAAAGAATTAAAAAAAAAATCATGGAAACCAATGAAAATGAAAACACAACTGTTCAAAATCTTTGGGATGCACCAAAGGCACTCCTAAGATGAAAGTATACAGCAATACAAGCCTTTCTCAAGAAACAAGAAAGGTCTCAAATACACAACCTAGCCCTACACCTAAAGGAGCTAGAGAAAAAACAGCAAATAAAACAAAAACCCAGCAGGAGAAGAGAAATAATAAAGATCAGAGCAGAAATCAATGAACTAGAAACCAAAAGAACAGTAGAACAGATCAATGAAACTAGGAGCTGGTTCTTTGAAAGAATTAACAAGATTGATAAACCCCTGGCCAGACTTATCAAAAAGAAAAAATGACCCAAATCAACAAAATCATGAATGAAAGAGGAGAGATCACAACCAACACCAAAGAAATACTAACAATTATAAGAACATATTATGAGCAACTCTTTATCTGGAAGAAATGGATGCATTTCTAGAGATGTATCAACTACCAAAACTGAACCAGGAAGAAATAGATAACCTGAACAGACCTATAACCACTCAGGAAATTGAAGCAGTCATCAAAAATCTCCCAATAAACAAAAGCCCAGGGCCAGATGGCTTCCCAGGGGAATTCTACCAAACATTTCAAGAAGAATTAATACCTATTCTTCTGAAACTGTTCCAAAAAATAGAAATGGAAGGAAAACTTCCAAACTCGTTTTATGAGGCCACCATTACCTTGATCCCCAAACCAGACAAAGACCCCATCAAAATGGAGAATTACAGACCAATATCCTTGATGAACATGGATGTGAAAATTCTCACCAAAATACTAGCCAATAGGATCCAAGAGTACATTAAAAGGATTATTCACTACGGCCAAGTGGGATTTATCCCTATGCTACAAGCTTGGTTCAACATCGGCAAATCAAACAATGTCATACAATACATTAATAAAATAAAGAACAAGAACTATAAGACCCTCTCAAAAGATGCAGAAAAAGCATTTGACAAAGTACAGCATCCTTTCTCCATCAAAACTCTTCAGAAATAGGGATAGAGGGTACATACCTCAATATCATAAAAGCCATCTATGAAAAACCCAAAGCAAATATCATTCTCAATGGGGAAAAACTGAGAGCTTTCCCCCTAAGGTCAGGAACGCGGCAGGGATGTCCACTCTCACCACTGCTATTCAACATAGTATTAGAAGTCCTAGCCACAGCAATCAGACAACAAAAAGAAATAAAAGGCATCCACATCAGCAAAGAAGAAGTCAAACTCTCACTCTTTGCTGATGTTATGAAACTTTATGTGGAAAACCCAAAAGACTCCACCCCAAAACTGCTAGAACTCATACAGGAATTCAGTAAAGTGGCAGGATATAAAATCAATGCAAAGAAATCAGTGGCATTCCTATACACCAACGACAAGACAGAAGAGAGAGAAATTAAGGAGTCAATCCCACTTACAATTGCACCCAAACCATAAGATACCTAGGAATAAATCTAACCAGAGAGACAAAGAATCTGTACTCAGAAAACTATAAAATACTCATGAAAGAAATTGAGGAAGACACAAAGAAATGGAAAAATGTTCCATGCTTCCATGGATTGGAAGAACAAATATTGTGAAGATGTCAATGTTAACTAGAGCAATCTACACATTCAATGCAATCCCCATCAAAATACCATCCATTTTTTTCAAAGAAATGGAACAAATAATCCTAAAATTTGTATGGAACCAGAAGAGACCCCGAATAGCCAGAGGATTATTGAAAAAGAAAAGCAAAGCTGGCAGCATCAAAATTCCGGACTTCCAGCTCTATTACAAAGCTGTCATCATCAAGACAGTATGGTACTTGCACAAAAACAGACACATCGATCAATGGAACAGAATAGAGAGCCCAGAAATGGACCCTCAACTCTATGGTCAACTCATCTTCGACAAAGCAGGAAAAAATGTCCAATGGAAAACAGACAGTCTCTTCCACAAATGGTGTTGGGAAAATTGGACAGCCACATGCAGAAGAATGAAACTGGACCATTTCCTTACACCACACACAAAAATAGACTCCAAATGGTTGAAAGACCTAAATATGAGACACGAATCCATCAAAATCCTAAAGGAGAACACAGGCAGCAACCTCTTTGACCTCACCCACAGCAACTTCTTCCTAGAAACATCGCCAAAGGCAAGGGAAGCCAGGACAAAAATGAACTATTGGGACTTCATCAAGATAAAAAGCTTTTGCACAGCAAAAGCAACAGTCCACAAAACCAAAAGACAACTGAGAGAATGGGAGAAGATATTTGCAAATGACCTATCAGATAAAGGGCTAGTATCCAAAATCTATAAAGAACTTATTAAACTCAACACCCAAAGAACAAATGATCCAATCAAGAAATGGGCAGAAGACATGAACAGACATTTTTCCAAAGAAGACATCCAAATGGCCAACAGACACATGAAAAAGTGTTCAACATCGCTCGGCATCAGGGACATCCAAATCAAAACCTCAATGAGATATCACTTCACACCAGTCAGAATGGCTAAAATTAACAAGTCAGGAAATGACAGATGTTGGCGGGGATGTGGAGAAAGGGGAACCTCCTACACTGTTGGTGGGAATGCAAGCTGGTGCAACCACTCTGGATAACAGTATGGAGGTTCCTCAAAAAGTTGAAAATAGAGCTACCATACAATCCAGCAATTGCACTACTGGGTATTTACCCCAAAGATACAAATGCAGGGATCCGAAGGGGTACATGCACCCCGATGTTTATAGCAGCAATGTCCACAATAGCCAAACTGTGGAAAGAGCCAAGATGTCCATCGACAGATGAATGGATAACAAAGAAGTGGTATATATATATACAATGGAATATTATGCAACCATCAAAAGGAATGAAATCTTCCCATTTGCGATGACGTGGATGGAATTGGAGGGTATTATGCTGAGCAAAATAAGTCAATCAGAGAAAGACATGTATCATATGACCTCACTGATATGAGGAATTCTTAATCTTAGGAAACAAACTAAGGGTTGCTGGAGTGTTTGGGCGTAGGAGGGATGGGGTGGCTGGGTGATAGACAGTGGGGAGGGTATGTGCTATGGTGAGCACTGTGAATTGTGTAAGACTGTTGAATCACAGATCTGTACCTCTGAAAGAAATAATGCAATATATGTTAAAAAAAAAAGTTGAAGAAGAAGACAGCAGGAGGGGAAGAATGAAGGGGGAGAAATCGGAGGGGGAGACGAACCATGAGAGACGATGGACTTTGAAAAACAAACTGAGGGTTCTAGAGGGGAGGGGGGTGGGGGATGGGTTAACCTGGTGATGGGTATTAAGGAGGGCATGTTCTGCATGGAGCACTGGGTGTTATGCACAAACAATGAATCATGGAACAGTACATCAAAAACTAATGATGTAATGTATGGTGATTAACATAACAATAAAAAATTTAAAGGAAAAAAACTAATAATGTAATGTATGGTGATTAACATAAAATAATAATTTAAAAAATTAAAAAAAAATAAAGCCATGCAGATTATATTCCATTCACTTTACCCTAGGAGTAACAGATTTGACTCTGGAGTGCTGACATCCTGCAGACTACCTTTGTTGTAATCACTCTCAAAAATAGACCACAGTTTTCTAAATTTGGAGAGTCATCTACTCTGAGCCAGGAAGGAGAAATCAAAATAGAGAAATCCTTTGAATGATTTTTGTCAAAGATCATGAAATCCCTCAGAGCCCTACTGGAGAGATCTCCCTGGCACAGGGAAGGAGGAGGAGGCATGGGGAGGAGATAATGCAAATCAGGAGCTATGGAAATTACACAGTCCAAAATATCTGGGCCAGAGAACCTAGATCAGGCAGGTATCAAATGGTACCTTCAGGAAAGGAAAGAGACTGAGCAGGTGTTTCTCATCAATCCATGATTTACTGCAAGTAAATGTAGTATCATGACTCTCTGTGTGGTCAAGAGGAAGGACTTCACAGTGAATGGGGAGTATTACCCAGGGGCAGTTTCTCCTTATATAACAACAAATATGAATATTTTAAACAATCTAACTCTCAAGTGTCTCTCCTTTCCTGTTACTCCAATGCCATTCTTGTAATCATTTTACTTTTCTATACTGAGTTTACATGAAGAATCTCTTAAAGTCTAGAAAGGCTTCAGAAAGAAAGGAATGGTTTTCTTTTTTTGGTTTTTTTTTTAAGATTTTTTAGTTTATTTGAGAGAGAGAGAGTATGAGCAGGAGAGAGGAACAGAGGGAGAGGAACAGAGGGAGAGTGTGAGGTAATATCTCATTGAGGTTTTGATTTGGATTTCCCTGAGCAGGGAGCCTGAGATCATGACCTGAGCTGAAGGCAGATGCTTAAATGACTGAGCCACCCAGGTGCCCCAAAAGGGATGGTTTTCTCATCGTGAAACTGTGATCGCTATGACAGATCACAGGCTAAAATGTTCAGGAGACATCCTGTTCCATATGTTTATACCTATATGACAAGTTAGATTTCATTGCAAGCCAAGAATAAGACTTTAGAGATAATCTCTCCAAGCTAGCCATTCTGAGGATCACAGAAAGGCTGACTCCATTCCAGTCATAATTTGTACTCTCTGTGACTACAGCCAATAGATATCATCAGGTGTCTTCTTAGCTACATTATCAGTGATGATTGTGAACTGCACATGTGCCAATTGGTGGCATCAAACCCAGATACCCCAAGTTTATAAGGTTTTGTCATATCAGCCAGTGCCAATGAAATAGTTCCAGAACAGTGCTCTAATTTTATATGTGAGGAAACAACTCTAGAGCAGTAAAGGGAATTCTTCATAGCCAAAGAGCTCTGGCAGAACAGGTCAGTTCAGAGATCCCCTCAAAATTAAGTCATGGCAGGAGAACATATCATAGAGTGATATCCAGAAATAAGAAAGATGGAAACCTCAGCTAGCCCTAAAGGAACTACACCACAGCCATGCAGCTGGACCTTAGAAAGACTAAATTAGAGTTCACAGCTAAAAATCCACCTAAAATCCAATTATGCTATACCCTCAATCACAGGGTGAATAATATAGGAATTTATTGATCAGTACTCCTAGTTATGTAGCACATCACAACATGCCCATCAACACTCCATAGGGCAGACCTCTCATATCAATACTTCTGGCTCTCAGTATATGAAAAATGACAATAATGATGAAGAAGACGATGATAACTATAGCTATAATTATTGATCATGTACCATGGGCCCGTCAATGTGCTAAGTATTAACCTCCTGTTACAGAAAATGAAACCAAGACTTAGAGCTGGAAAGATAATTACCTGGTGATCTAATTCCAAAGCTCGTGCTCACTGTGCTATAACACTGTTAGATTATTCGATCCCTCCATGAATCAGTCACCTGTGCCCATTTGAGCTGTGGAGTCCTATGGAACCTATATAGTGATGGATGCTTCTGGACTCATCTGTGGCCACCGTCTCACACAGGTGGCTAGGTGCATGGCAGAATCGAGATTCCAAATCATTCAGATCCTTCCATTTCTTGGAGTGGCTGACATGCTTGCTCAGAGGTTACTATCACCTCTCTCCCTGCCTGCCTGCGCTCTAGCCCAATGCTCTATTCTCTCTCATTACTGATCCTATACCTATATTCCCCAATTTCCAGACTAAGAAAAACTTCTACTTCCAATAATTCGAGCATTTTAGGTCAACCTTAATTACATCAATGTTAGGTAATTATAAAACATCTTTGTTCTTTTGGTTTCAATATTTACTTTTTCATGACCAACAGAGACCCAATCAGGAAATATTTGTGGGATGCCAGGTTGCTAGTATCAAACATATCTCTCCATGTTGGTCATGAACTACTCAGGTCATGGAGATATACATATTATGCATATACATTTCCTCCTTATTAGATTGTGTTACATCTTTTCAGATTTAGACAATATCAGTAAGGATAACCATTCTGCAATAACTAATAAATCCCTAAATCTCAAGGGCTTAATAACAAAAGTTTGTTTCTTGTTCACACCGTAGTCTGTTGTTGCTCTGGTGGCTTTCTACCCTGCTTACCTCCCAAGTGGCAATTCAGCCACTCAGGTTGTTTCCATGTTATTATTCTACCATCTTAGAGTCCTTCACTTCCAGCCACACAGGTGAGAAAGAGGGTGGAGAATACACACGTGCTCTTAATGACCTGAGACTGGAAGTAGCGCCTCATTTCAGCTCATATCCCATTGGCCTAACTCAGTCACATGGTCCAGTAGAACTGCAAGAAAAGGTGGGAAATAAAGTCTTTCTGTGTACTCGAGAAGGAGAGAATGATGAGTAAACATCTGGCCAGTCTCTGCCCTCAAATTATATAAACTCTGGTCCTTTAAATCCTAGATCCAACCCTGCTAATACCGCATATTCACTTGCTCAGGAAATTCTCTTCTCTCTGCCTTTAAAATATTGCAAATGTAACTACTTACCACCACCTCTACTGTTTCCACAGTGGTCCCAGCTTCTACCATTGCTAGTCTTGATGATGAAAATAGAATCCTTACTGGTTTTGTTGCTTCCTCCTTGCCCCATCATAATCTAATCTCAAAACCGGTCAGAATACTCATGTTAAATACAGGTCAAATTGTGTCTTGTCCCATTTCACTCAGAGTGAGTGTTCTTCAGAGTCAACATTCTTCAGAGCCTCCAAAGCCTTTCACATCTGCTCCCCCATATTATGTCTCCAACCTTACCACTCTTCTTCCCTCTCTTTCCCCACTTTAGGGCCCTTCCACTGGCTAGTCTGTCCTCCTAAAATGCCTAGATATCTGCATCACTAATTTCCCCTCTTCCTTCAAGTCTTTGCTCAGTTGTCACCCTCTCAGCGAGGGTTGCCCTGGCACATTCTTCCCCCCACACCCTGGCACTGCACATTCCCATTTCCTCACTCTATTTTCTTCATGGTGCTTATCCTCGTCCAACATACTAAAGAACTTACATACTTATTTTATTATCTGGTCCACCATATTCACTGGAATAAAAGTTCCATGAGAACAGGGAATTAAGTCTGTGGTTCACAAGTACTTAGAACAGTGCCTGGCATATAACAAGTGCTCAATCAATATTGTCAAATCAGTGAATGAATCCTGATACACAAAGGGCCTAGGAGTGAATCCCAGAATCCTTTTCAATATTTCTACTAGAAGGTGTGGAAGAGGTAAACACATCTCCTTCCCTTAAATCCAAGAATCTCTAAGTTAGCTATATTAGTTTGGCCTTTACTAAGACTTTTGCTAAAATTCATCCATATTCATCCCATTACTAAATTCATTTTGTAAGTTTCTGTATATTTTCTCTTTTTTTTTTAGCTCTGTTTCTGACTCTGCCAGCATTGTATATTTAGATGTTAAGATGTTTAAGGCAAGGATCATGGCTTTCAACTTGATTAGTAGATAAACGGTCTTAATATAACCCATTGGATAGTAGTGATGGCAATTTTTTTAAATAAGCATTTTAGCAATTTTTCTTAGCTTTTATATGTATGCAGATTCTCTTCTATATATAGACTCAGGCCAGCTGAAGAAAAGGGGTGAGCTCAGAAGACATTTCTCTCACCCACCCAAAATCCCCTTTGAAACCAGCCCCAGAGAATAGTCCTAACCTCACTGGGCTGTCAGAACCTTGCAAATGAGTCTCCCTTTATCTGGAAAAAAGCCTGCAAAGCAGACCAGAGGGTTTAGAGACCATTTCTTTCTCCCTTCCCAACAGGCTGGATCACTGGTATCTGGATGCAAGCTGAGCATTACAGTCGTTGTTTTAAATAAAGGGCCCCTTTGATCTGGTTTAAAAACAAACAGAAGGGCCTTTGCCCAATCTGAATTTGACATGTGTCCTTTGATTCTGTAAATAATCAAATTTGAACATAGTGTGTCTTTTAACCACAACTGCAAAGTGTGGAGTGAGGCAAGTTTCTGTTATAAGAAGACAATTTGCATTTATTAAGTAATATTTTCCAACAATACGGTCTTGTTTCTGAGATTCTTAGCATGTTCCTTCATCAACGTAAGGATGAATTATTTCTTTCTCTTCCTCATCCCCATAATTCTCAACAATAAAGGAAAATCTATTTAGAAGACCTCGTTTTCCTCAAAGGAGAAAAAAAAAGTCTTCAAAGAAACCAAAACCAAAGTTATTCACATCAGTTCAATCTGCATCTTCTGGACAGCTTGACTATTAAGGGTGGAACGATTAGCTAAAAGGCTTCTCATGGAGTCCAGAGGTTAGCTCTGTCTGGATATCATCAGGTATGTGTAACACTAAGCCCAGGGAAGGAAAAGGCCCTGCAGGATGCAGGGAAGTGTTTGCTTTCACCCTTTTAGTAAAGGAAATGCAAGCCAGTGAGCCTACTTTCTTGGGTCTTTTGGCCTCTGGATTTCTAAGCCCCGGGGCCAAAGGGAGGTTACAACCGTAAGCCCAAGCTCCCCAGAGCACAAGGTCATTTCTGAACTTGTATTTAAAGCTCTTCCCCAAAGGGAGTTGCAAAAGTTGGAGGTTGTTTCACTGTCAGGGTCAATTTATATTCGAAAGAGTGCAGAAGATGGGGTCTTTGCCCAGGGGACTTCCTAGGAAAAACAGAATTGACCTATTTCTAAGGAGAATGAATTCCAGAACTCAGTCCTTGTGACCCATTCCCCACCCACATCCGCTCTCTGTTCTTCCAGTGGAGGAGAGAACTTTCCACAGATGACTTTTGCTAATAGTAATTGTCACCCTCAGTATGAGGAACTGCCAGGATGCCTGGCATCCTTGACCCATGTCATTAACTCTGACCAGGCAAAGACCCTCACTGCATTCCAATGCCAAAAGTTTAAATCTCAAGTGCAGTCTTCCATGGGGCATTGACTAACACATCAGTGTGAGCTCCCATTATTCTAATTTTAATATTAACTTTTAAAATATTGATGCCTTCCGAAAATTACTATTTATGTACTTGACATATGTTAGACAGGAAACATTGCAGCTTTTTTTTTTTTTTTAGTACCAGAAGTTCTGATACTCACAGAAATAGGCTTTCTCATAACGACTACAAAGTATGTACCTCAAAAGTCCAGGAAATAGGAAAACAAGGCTTACATGTATCACCACTTACAGCCAGCTCATGATCACCTAAATAACATAGGAAAAGGCAATAGATCAGAGAAAAAAGCCAGAACTCTGCCAGCCTGCTACAAGTTTATTCGTGCAGGAGATTTTATGAAAAGGTAGATGTCTCAAATCCATGCACCATTTTGGAATAAAGAGCTCATCTCAATAGCTTTAGTGTGCACAACTTTTTTCATACTCCAAACAAGATAGCGTGTTATCACACTTTATGCCTTTATCATACTTCCCAAACAATAAAGACCTATATAAATAAAAGTTATGTGAAAGAAGTTTACCCTTCTCTGTTCTTTCAATAACCACCAAAATGTGAAGCCAGTAAAAGGAATAATATCTCTTGCAGAGAAGGAAAATTAGTGTTTTTCTGGAAATCTTTCTTGCGTTTCAGTTAAATCATAGGGATCTGAGATCAGCTTTGTGCACCCAACAATTTACTTCTATTGCACTGGAAAAAGACAGCAGTCGTCTCTGATGCATGCCCATTTAGACAGAATAAACAGCACTGCTGCTTTCAACTTTGGCTGGAGCTCAGTGTCACTGCAAGTTTTAAACATATGCGACACTTCGTTTTTTAGTATCAGATGCTCAGTATCAGGGTCAGACTTCTACAAAAGATACAAAACAATCTTTTGAATCATTGAGGACATCCAGCTCCCCTCTGGAAAGGAGCTCCTCTCCTTTGGCTCACTACTAAAGGGCTCAGGCGGGGCACACATGGAGCTTCCCTATCTGTGTGTAAGGGGAGGCTGGGTATCCTTCTTCTTTTAGCTGTTGACTGGCTGAGCTGAGTTCTAATCCCTGTTGGGCCACTAGCCAGCTGTGTTCTGGGACCTGTCACATTTGCTTTTCTGGACGTCAGTTTCTTCCTCTCTAAGATAAGGAGGTAGAGCCAGATGATCATGAATAACACCTCTGGAGCTAATGGTCTGTGGTTGTTTAGACAACCGCATATGATTAATTAGTTTTTAATAAGGACAGAGACAAAATTAACTGAATCTATGGTCCATTAAGCCATCTTAGTGTTGCTGTAAAAACATTTGTCCAAATGTTTCCTGTGTAAGAACGCGAGTGGAATGTTCTTATTGCCCTTCACATAGAATGGATAATATGGAAACACATGAAATTCACAAATGATTACCTAGAAATTGATTTCATTTTATAAATGTGGCTCAAATCTGAAATCATTATTAGAAAAATATCCATCTGGCTCAAGAATTTATGCCATTATGAAGTAAAGATATCACCATGAGAATGAATAAGATAACCAGTCATTTGCTAAGAGAAACTTTGGAGAGAAAAAATCAAAAGAAAACTTCCTGGGTAAAAGAAAAGTCCGCAGGGGAGGGCATGGAGTGTATACTGGAGTGACCTAGGAAAAACGTGGCCTTGGCATAATTTTACCTGAGGGTGCTTTGAATCATAGAGAAAATCATATTCTCCATTTTTCTCTTCTTTCTAAAGTAAATTATCATCTCGTCACTTTGTCAGTAGAGCAGAGACATGAATATGCAGCTTCTGATTCAAATACAGTTGGGTTGACCCCAGTTAAGGCTTGCATGAGATCCTTAGCAAAATTATTTCTTACCTAATTAGCTGGCACACGTGAACTAATTAGAGCTTTACTCCCTGCCAGTAGGAAACTTGAGAAATTTGGTCCAAACGGAAAATCTGATCTCACTTGTGAGAGTTGAGACACCTGCAAGGGATGGAGGGAAAAGAGGGGTTTATTCAAGTCAAACGAGAAGGCTGGTGTGCCCTGCTTCCATTACATCATTCATTAAGAGGGCTGAGCTGCCAGCTTCACAAAGCACCGTCACTGCATGATGGAATGGAAGAAATGATCAGACAGAGAAGTAATTGGTGCACGTGCGCTTGGCCATAGCCTTAAATGTTTATGGAGTGTTCCACAGACATCAAGGTAGAAGCAAATGATTGTAGTCACATAGCAGAGCTGCTGCCTTACATCGGGGACTTTGGGGGATGGAAGGGCTCTGAGCTTTTCCTGAGTAAGGATCATGGGCAGGATATCAAACTACACAATATCAGCACTAGATAGAGCTCAGGTATTTGACCAAAGAAATTCCAGATCTCCCTTCTAATTCTGCTAGTTTCTAAATGTATGACCTTGGGCAAGTTAGCTTATCTAGTCCCATTTTCATATGGTTATCCTGAGGCTCCAGTAAGGCGATGAATGAAAACACTTTTTTTCTTTGTTTTTACTAATTACATTATTATTTGCATAAAACTATGCATGCTTGTTACATACATCTCAAGCAACGCAGAAAACTTGAAAACTAAAGCAACAAATCACCCGAATTGCTATCATATAAAAATCTGTGTTAAAATTTGGTGAGTATTCTATGCCAATATTAACAGTTTAAAGTTTTCACTGACCAATTTAAATTATTAATTACTAAATTAATTGCCCAGAGGAAAACACAATGCATTTGCTTTCATCTAAATTGGCTGTTCTATATTGATAAACTTCACAAAGGGATTGCTAAATCACTATCTTACATTAAGTAGAGAGAGCAAAATCTGACACAATGCCCAGTAAAAGCAGTGCTCCCTGCCAATCCTGGATTTCCACAGAAGTACTTCCACAAATATTTGATTCAAATTTCACTTTTTAAACATTTTGCAATTTTCTTAGAACTGTCGTTTAGGGGTGCCTTGGTGGCTCAGTCATTAAGCGTCTGCCTTCAGCTCAGGTCATGATCCCAGGGTCCTGGGATCGAGCCCCGCATCGGGCTCCTTGCTCCACGGGAAGCCTGCTTCTCCCTCTCCCTCTGCTCTCCCCCTGCTTATGTTCCCTCTCTCGCTGTGTCTCTCTCTGTCAAATAAATAAATTCTTAAAAAAAAAAGAACTGTCATTTAAAAAACCCAACTTGGAGATTTACCTGCATGTTCCCATGTATGTAAATTAACCTGATTTTCCAAAGACTAAGAAGTGAAGTTACTTCTGCTATCTCTGTCTAGTTGAATAAAGGACATCCTGGGACTGAGGGTGAATGGTTGAAAAGTAGTATAATTTCTATCACCAGTTTGTGTGAGGTCAAATTTTCTTAACATTTTCTAATTCCCTCAACTGTGAATATTAAATACTTTATGACTGCAACTTGCAATCTTAACATCTAAATATTAACTTTTTATCGTTACCCTTGATCAATATAGTAATATCAAAATGTTTGTAATTTTACTAAAATAATTTGATGCTAATGAAAAAAAATTGTTGGTGAGCATCCTTTTAGATACCTGTCAAAGATAAATGGATCCTGGGCTGCAAGGTTGGTTCAACATCTACAAATCAATCGTGATACAATATATTAACAAAAGAAATAAAAGAATCATATGATCCTCTCAAAAGATGCAGAAAAAGCATTTGAAAAAGGACAGCATCCTTTCTTGATCAAAACTCTTCAGAGGACAGGGATAGAGGGTACATACCTCAATATCATAAAAGCCATCTATGAAAAACCTACAGCGAATATCATTCTCAATGGGGAAAGACTGAGAGCTTTCCCCCTAAGGTCAGGAACGCGGCAGGGATGTCCACTCTCACCACTGCTATTCAACATAGTATTAGAAGTCCTAGCCACAGCAATCAGACAACAAAAAGAAATCAAAGGCATCCAAATCAGCAAGGAGGAAGTCAAACTCTCACTCTTTGCAAATGATATGATACTGTATATGGAAAACCCAAAAGACTCCACCCCAAAACTGCTAGAACTCATACAGGAATTCAGTAAAGTAGCAGGATATAAAATCAATGCACAGAAATCAGTAGCATTCCTATACACCAACAACAAGACAGAAGAGAGAGAAATTAAGGAGTCGATCCCATTTACAACTGCACCCAAAACCATAAGATACCTAGGAATAAATCTAACCAAAGAGGCAAAGGATCTGTACTCAGAAAACTATAAAATACTTATGAAAGAAATTGAGGAAGACACAAAGAAATGGAAAAATGTTCCATGCTCATGGATTGGGAGAACCAACAGTGTGAAGATGTCAATGCTAACTAGAGCAATCTACACATTCAATGCAATCCCCATCAAAATACCATCCACTTTTTTCAAAGAAATGGAACAAATAATCTTAAAATTTGTATGGAACCAGAAGAGACCCCGAATAGCCAGAGGATTATTGAAAAAGAAAAGCAAAGCTGGCGGCATCACAATTCCGGACTTCCAGCTCTATTACAAAGCTGTCATCATCAACACAGTATGGTACTGGCACAAAAACAGACACATCGATCAATGGAACAGAATAGAGAGCCCAGAAATGGACCCTCAACTCTATGGTCAACTCATCTTCGACAAAGCAGGAAAAAATGTCCAATGGAAAACAGACAGTCTCTTCCACAAATGGTGTTGGGAAAATTGGAC